>NW_004524630.1:372264-386110 GCF_000260255.1 Octodon degus
ACCCCTAATCCCAGCAGCACTCACACCCCTAATCCCAGCAGCACTCACACCCATAATCCCAGCACTGGATCCTGAATTAATCACAAACTCTAGAAGCTGCATGAGGCTTTGGGGGGAAAACTTGACACAAACAGTAACAACTATTATGGGAATAACAGGTACATTTGAAAGCAGATGTAAAAAAAAAAAAACAAAAACAAAAACAAAAAAAACCAAAAACTAGGAAGAATGTATGCAATGTGTTAATTATTGAAGCTGTCCTAACAATTTGTTTTGAAACTGTCTCATTGCTCTTTCTCAATAAAATTATGGAAAAAATAATAAATAAAAATAAAACAACAGCAACAACAAAAAAAAGAAAGCAGATGTATTTTGTTTTGTTTGCTTGGTTAATTTTACTAAGATATATTGTGCATCTGCTGCACTTGTCTGTCGGAAATTCTCGCTTACTGACAATTCAATGTAGCCTCTCCAGGTGAAGAGTCCTTTGAAGACTTGACTGAAGAAAGCAGAAGGCTGGCCTGGAACAACATCACCAAGCTGCAGCTGCAGGAGCAGTATAAGACTCACAAAGAGTAAGGACCGTCCCTGTGTTACGCTACTGCGCTGTGGTCTTGGCAGAAGTTAGGGTCTTAGCGTATTGAACTGTTTCAGTTTGAGTCGTGAGAGAAAATTTCCTTTCAGTGTTATGTTTAAGGTTTCCTTGTTTTTTCCCCGGATTTGGTGCAGATCTTACTACACAGCTCAGACTTGTTGATCCTCCTGTTTTTAGCCTCTCCGTTGTGGGATTACAGGTGCGCCACCACACCCAGACTAGTGGCTGGCTCAGTGTGCTGGGGGCGGGGCCAGTGAGGCCAGTGGTGCCAGGGATCAAACCCTGTCCTTGCACTTGCCTAAGCAGGTGCTTAGTTTGCTGAGCTATCTTGCCGGCCCTAGTATCATGTTTTTTTACTCCTCAAATGTCTTTTCCTTTTTTTTAAGTAACAAAAAGCATGTTTTATTGAAAAGTAGATTCATAGCGTTTCTGAGAAAAACATTTATTGCATTGTCATTATCAATAAATATGGTAGACTTCTAAGAATTAGAAAATATATAGTCTCAAATATATAGAGCAAGAGAACTAGAAAATATCTGAGACCAAATGATTGAAGGGTGAAACATAATAGAGGTAGAAGCATTGGGCAAAATAATGTGTAGAGTCAATGAAATTTATTACTGAGGTTTTTAGGGTGATAAATTCAAGATACATTTGGAGAACACAGGTGGCTCAAGCCTTTCTTTCCCCCTGGTTTTCCTAGACTTCACTTGTAGTGATATAGTAAATAAAATCCCAGCAGTACAATAAGGCATGAGACAAAAAGGAGTGACTGGTTCTTAGGTAACCACTAATCCTCATAAAGAACAATCACTACACTTACACTAAGGACTGTTGGCCAAAGAGGAAAATCCCAAAATTGTCAGGAAAAATTGATCAACAGCAATAATAGTCAATAAATATCAAAACGTTTTGTGACGGGAGCTATGCTGTAATTAGCATGTATTATCTGATTTAGTCTATGACAATTGGTAATAAGTATCAATAGTTTTTTCTTTTTAACAGGTAAAATATTAGCTCAAAAATGTCAAATAAGGGGCTGGAGAGATGGCTCAGTGGTCTAGAGCACCTACTTGGAGCAGGCTTGGCAAAGCACAGGGACTGCGGTTCGATCACCCAGCACCACATGCCAGCCAGCCGCGCCCCCCTGGTGGGCTGAGCTGGCCACACACACACACACACACACACACATACAATAAATGTTAAAAATAAAAAAAAATTAAAAAAAAATGTCAAATAATAGCCTTCAACTCATACAGCTAGAAAGTGAGAACTGGCCATTTATCTCAAACAAACAGTCTAGTAGCAGATTGTATGGTGTTAGAAGCTGTGGGTGAGGGCATGTTTCAATTCTGGCTCATTTTAGGATGATCCCAAGAGAAAAAGTGATGGAGAGAATGATGGATTAGTTATTTTAACATCTATCTCAAGACTTTCATGAGGCAAAGAGTAGAAATTCTTAAAGCAACTTCAAAAGAAAACTATTGAAGTTTGATTATTTAATTCTTTTAAAATAATTTTATTGAGAAACAAATAGCAATGAGATAGTTTCAAAACCGATTAGTAAGACAGTTTCAATAATTAATGCATTGCATATTGTTGTCTCCTTAGTGGTTTTTTATAGTACAAGATGCAGACATGATTTAACACATCTATACTTGATGGAAAATACCTGCTCCATGTTATATCTAAGATGTTTGATATTCAGACAGACAGTGAGGTTAAGCTCAACTGCCTATGTTTTAGGGTAATAATAATAAGCTTCTCTTCTGGAGGGTTAACAGCTTAAGTTTACAGACCAAAAATTAGAGAAAAAGAAGGGCTGCAAGAATTTTGGCCCTACCCTTGCAAGGTCAGTGAGGACTCAGGACATAGTAGAACCTGTACTATAACATCATGTAACTCAGTTCTGTCCCAAATTTTCTGATCAAGGAGATTATGGGGCCACAGAAGAACGTGATCGATGATGTAGAGTGTGCCTAAGGAGAGTCACGTGGAGAGAAAACATTCTCTCAGATTTTCACAGAGAGCAAATGGGTCAAGCAGTGGCCATGACTCATCCACATGGCTGACACTGACAAAGGATCAAATGTCTTAAGTGATCTGCTATCTGAAGTTGATGTAGCGAGAGAAAGTTTAACACAGAATGATTGGTGTTGACCCCAGGACAATGCTGTCAGTGTAGGATATGAGATGGTGTCTCAAGATGGCAAGTAGCTCTGGGCCTCTCAACCTGCCCCTTGGATTTCTGATGGTGTCAAGCTATGGGACAAGTATGGTCTATCAGTGTTAAATTTACTGAAAATATAGGAAAAATACAGGGGCCAGGGGAGGCAGAAAACTTTTCATTGCAAAGTTTATGTGAATTTTTGAAAATAATACCTGTACATCTGACAAAATGGGCTTGCTCTTGAGCCCCAAGGAGAAGGCATTTCTCCCCATCCGCTCCATTAAGAGTGTTCATCTCCCTGCTGGTAAGAGAAGTGCTGGCGCAGCCTGGCTCAGCCTGCTGCTGTTGCAGAAAGCCCAGGCCCAGAGCCTCGCCCCCTCCTGCTCCATGGCCATCAATTGGTGACAGGCAGTGACCGCCCATGGCCGTGTGCCACGGCTCATGAGATGATCTGGATACGCTGGGCACCGCCTTTGCTGCCAGCACATGGCTGCAGCCTACAGCTCTGTGTCCTGAGGTGAAGGAGCTAGTTCTGCCGTGCTCATTGATTTAACAGTGGCAAATGGCACATGGGGGAAGTGAAGCGGCATGAAGTCCAACATAGTGGAGACAGGAAGGTGCCGCCAGCATTTCATTCATGTGATATTCAGTGACCCCTGAGTGGCGTTAAGTGGAAATGCTAGAACCTGGTGTTCATATCATTGAAAGATGCAAGAGAAATGACATTTAGGAATGAAGCCAGCAAAGTGATCATAAAGAAGAGGCTCAGTCATTCTGGTGATGGTCAGATCAGATTGAAGGGAAGCATTTTCAAGTTGTCAGAAGCCTGTTAAGGAACTTGTCAAAAGTAAATCAAGAACCTGGAACAGAGCAAGTGTCCTGATATACAGCTAGTAGCATATGGCTGATAGTAATTTGTAAAACTTACCTTTGAACAGGGCCGTTACAGGGATAGCAGTCTCTCGCAATGGGTCTTCCGTCTTCACGACGTCACAAGGTACGTCTTCCTGCTGGCAAAGTGGCTTCGCCAGAATCCAAGCTCTGGAGTTTTTGAAACCTCAGTCAAAGACCTGCATCTCCTTCCTCCATACAAAGTAGACTCAGAACCATTTCTTTGTGGTGTTACATGGAATTTCATTGTCATGCTCTAGAAACAAAATCAGAGGCTCTTCTCTTGCTCATGAATAAAGAGACAGGGCGGAAGGGTGTCCTTCTCCTGTCTTTTTTTTTTAGTTTTTAAAAAAATCTTTTATTTATTTGGTACAGGGTCTTGCTACGCAGCTTGGACTCGTAGTGATCCTCCTGTCTCAGCCTCCCCAGCACTGGGATTATAGGTGTGCGCCACCATGTCTGGTTTCGGTGGCTAGTGTGGCATGCCCAGGATTCTGGGGCCGGCATGGCCTGTGATATCAGGGATCGAACCAGGGTCCTTGCGCTTGCCAGGCAGGCACTTCACCGCAAAGCTATCTCCCCAGCCCCTTGTGTCCTTCTTCATCAGCTGTTTCCCACAAGAGGGGCCAAGTCTGCTTGCTGGCTCTGCTCAGGCCTGGAATAGAACATGTGCTGTGAGCCTTGGGGATGCAGCTTGGTTGTTATGCTTTCCAATCCTGTCCCTCGCCTCATCTCTTTGGGATGTTTTTATATGTTTTAGCTCAAAATTCAATATATTACTAATGTGCCTGCACATTGTCAAAAGTTATAAAAAAAACCCCTGCAGTACATGGTTGGTAAGATGTGCATTTTAATGATACTTTGTAATTTGGCTGCCTTGATCTTAAACATAAATAAGCCAAGTGCATCTCTTGTTGTAGCTACCTTTCTTTCCTGGGTAGTCTCTGTAATATAATTAAAGTGTGTCTTGTCCCTGGTACATTCAGAACACTGGGTCGTTTCCTTGACGATGTCCTGCTTCAGTGATAAAAAAAAATGTAGTTCTGACAAAGTTAGTAGCTGTTTTTAATGAGACTACTTGTTCTTTCATCCTTATTTATAACAGATTATATATTTGATCTGTTGAGAACTAATGTGTAACTAAGCACATAAATCAATTACCATTCTCCAGTTCTCTTATCATTTCTGTTATCTGTAGCATTTCATCCCTTTCTCTTCAAATATAGTCTCAACGTTTATAAATCAGTATTTCCCACAATGTGTAGAAAATGGCTCTGCAGTTTCCGTGAGGAGCTTGTCGTGTAGACCTGATGTAGCCACATCTGGTAACGGAAACTGTGTTCTGGGTTTGCCAACTTCGTGGCACTCCACAAAATGCTGCAGCTTTAAGCAAAGCCTGTGAGATTAGCTGGATTTGTCTGATGTGGTTTGTGAAATCCTTTGACTCACTGTACTCTGTGACCTTGTGAATCTTGAATTTATGAGCATAAATAAATAAATGTAATAAATAAAGAATTTAAAAAAAAAAAAAAGAAGAAGAAGTTAGTGATTGTCTCCCATGAATGCTAGTTCAGTTCAAGGTTGTCTTGCTATAATAGGGCTATTATGGTATTTAATTGCCAAGTTTTTTGTTTTGTTTGTTTTTTTGTTTTTGTTGTTGTTGTTTTTGCGGAACCGGGGATTGAACTCAGGCCCTGGTGCTTGCCGGGGAAGCGTTTATTCCACTGAGCCACCTCCCTGGCCCCTGCCAGTATTTTTTAAATATTAAAATTGTTGGGGGCCTGGCCCTAGCTCAGGCCTTTAAGTGGCTGCTTCCACAAAGCTGTCAGCCTCAGGTTGCTGAAGTTCGAACCTCACACCTCTCCCGCTGGCCAAAAGTGCCCTGAAGGCATTCGAGGAACCAAAAAAAAAAAAAAAAAAAAAAAAAAAAAAAAAAAAAAAAAAAAATATATATATATATATATATATATATATATATATATTAAAATTGTTGTTTTAGTATTAATACTGCTTTGCTCTCAGTCCCGCTGTACATTTGCTAACCTCAGCTACCCACTCTTCTGCAAAAGCCTCAGCATCTGGGGCTTAAACTGATTTCTTCCTTGGGAGCCAGAGACTGGTAAGGTGTAGGTCTCCCAGCCCTGTGCACACCCAGTCCCCATGGATCACATTGCGCGTTGACCTTCAGGAACAAGCAGAGCAGCTACCCTTTGAAGTGGTCATGGTTAGAAAATTTTTTCTTACATACTTTTCTTACGTCTGCTTTCTTATTAAGATTCTACCTTGAAGATGTTTTCTAAGGAATCCAAAATGCTACAAAGAAGTATATCATTTTCGAATATGGTAAGTTTATCAGTATTACAAGAGAAATTCAAGAAGTTTGTTTTAAACACATATATTTCATTTCTGCCCATACAATTGAATTTATTCCCAGTCTACAGAGAATACCCTAATCTAAATTCAACTTAAAATTTTTTCCAGGTTGCCTCTTTCTATTTTATTGTGACTTTATTTTAGCCTAAAAAATTTGAAGTTACCCAGTTACTAGTCTCTTTATAAAATCTTTAACTGTTGGAAAAAAAAAGTTTATGCATTAAATAATTTGTGCATTTATTCTCAGATAGCTGGATACAAAATGTAACAAACCTATTATTTCTAAAAGAACATGTTTTATTTTTAAATATCAGTCATCCAAATGATTTCAATTCCCTAAGGAATGTCTCAGAATTCTATGATTCTGAGAGGGCATTCCATTCTTAAGGCTTATCCCCATCTGCTGAGTCCTAAGGGTTTACCCTAGGGCATTAATGGGTTTTTCGCCCGTCAGAGCCTATGTCTGCAGGCTCACTTCCCATACTGTGGTGTTTGGGAGAAACCCTTACGTGGGAAATTAGGTGGGTGAGAAAAGTCTGATAAGGGCTGGCTGATAGCTCAGGAGTCTAAATGCCTGCCTGGCATGCCCAAGGTCTTGGGTTTGATCCTTGGTGCCACATACTGTGTTCTGAAACCAGGTGTGGTGGCGCACACCTGTAATCCTAGCACTAGGGAGGCTGAGGCAGGAGGATCACTATGAGTCCAAGCCGTGAGACGTGTACCAAATAATTTTTTTTTTTTTTTGCGGAACCAGGGATTGAACTCAGGCCCTTGCTCTTGCCAGGGAAGCACTTATTCCACTGAGCCATCTCCCAGCCCCAATAAAATATTTTTTAAAAAGAAAAAAATCTGGATAATTATGAGGAGAGTCATCAGAAAAGGAATTGGACAGTTTCATTAATAGTAGGGGGAAATTGCCAGGGTTATAGCTCAGCAGCATGGCAAGTGCAAGGTCCTGAGTTCAATCCCTGGTACAAAAAAAGGGGAGTGGGCTGGGGAGATAGCTCAGAGGCATAAGCACCTACCTGGCAACCACGGGGATCTGAGTTCCAGCCCTAGCCCCCAGAACCAGGCATGGTGGCGCAGGCCTGTAATCCCAGCACTCAGGAGGTTGAGTCGGAAGGATCTCTGGGAGTTTGAGACCCGCCTGGGCGCTACAAAAAGTGAGCACAAGGCCAATCTGAACTGCATAGCAAGATCCTGTCTCAAAAAAAAAAAAGAAATTACAGTTTTCTCATATAGTACAGACTGTTAATGTCCAATCATTTGTTTTTCAGGCTTTATCATCTTGTTTGCTTTTACCAGGAGATGCTACTGTTATAAGTTCTTCTTGGGACAATAATGTGTATGTATCTATGATGCTTGTTCCTTCGTAATTCCTTATGCAGAGGAGCATTCCTTGCAGACATGAGGTATAAAAAGACAGAACCAGGCCAAGGAGATAGCTCAGCGGCCTAAGTGCCTGCCTGGCAAGCGCAAGGTCCCGAGCTCAATCACAAGTAGCAGGAAAAAAAATCTTCCACTGGAAGACATGATGTAATTTCTGAAGAGAATATTACTAAGAGAAGAGAGTGCTATCATTGTACTCAAATGTTACTTGAATCTCATAATTTTTCCATTTGGAATCTTTTTTCCTAAGTTTTAAACTAAAACAAAAATAGAGATGTGCTAGACTGAGAAATTTATAGTTTTAAATAAATTTGAATATTTTAATTTAATAATAACAAGAAATTCGTAGTTTGAATGGAACTTAGTATGGAATCAAGCAGTATTATGTTTCTTAAATATGTGTTCAGGAGTCCAACTTACCCTGGAATACTGTTTTAATAGTTGTTGTCTTTTAGCTATTTTTATTCGATAGCTTTCGGAAGGTGCCAGGACACATTGATGGGGCACGACGATGCTGTCAGTCACATCTGCTGGTGTGACAGCAGGCTGTTCTCTGCATCGTGGGACTCTACAGTGAAGGTTTCTATGTAATTTTTAAAATTAGTAGTTGGAATAAAGTAAACCAATTTACTTGCTGATTTTTTAAAGTGTGCAAGTGACATATAAGAATATTAAACATTATTACTTGTGTTTTTCCTAAAATTTAGGTACCTCTTAATAGAAAGTTTGTTGGACTTTGTTCCACAAAGTTAAAAGGTCTGATATTCATTTGGTGATAGAAAAATGTAGAGGAATTTACAGTAGCAGCCCTTATGTGACATGACAGGAAATAGCAGTTGATCAGTTAGTCATACAATTTCAAGTGACAGTAAGACTCATTAAGATACATTTATATTTGAAGCATACAAAGGCATTTTCATTCACCATTCTTCTGAAGTAGGACTAGGTGAGTGTTTTGTTTAGAACCTTCCACAATTTCCCACATAAATATTCTTCACCCTTTACTACTTCTAACTTGCATTTATATAAAAGAGAGCAATCACTTAAACTATTAGAAATTTCCTTGTATCCCTTTAGATATGCTTTCTTGCCTCTACCTAATTTTAGTAATTTTTTTAATGACCTCTTTTTTGAGTCTCTCACAACATAAGCAGGCATTGTGACACACCTGCAATTACAGTTCCCTAATGTGCACACTGCTTAGACCTTACTGTTAACAGCAGGACGTGAGGGGACAGACAGGGGCACAGAGTCAGCTGTAAGCGAGAGCAGGTTGCCAGGGAAGTGCGCAGGCAGCGGTGATGGGGAGCTCGGCCATTCCCAGCCTTGCCTCTTTGGCAGTTAATGTTTTGGAAACCTGTCAAGTTTTTCCTAAGTACATTGCAAATGACTTTGTATCGCAAGTTTGAAAATAGTGTTTTCACTGTGCTCTGTCATAGGTGTGGTCCGGTGTCCCCGCAGAAATGCCGGGCACTGGGAGACACCAGTTTGACTTGCTGGCTGAGCTGGAGCATGACGTCGGGGTGAGTCCCAGCGGCAAGGCGAGCCTCTCTGTGTCAAGTCTCCACTCTGTTTTTCCCACCAGTTTGTTTCTTTCCCCATTTCCCTAAGAAATAGCGTCTGCCCAACTAGATTTCCAAACCTTTCTTTTTGCTTTTTTGGTCTTTTTGAGACAGGGTTTCACTGTGCAGTGCAGGCTGTCTGTGAACTCACTCTGTAGCCCAGGCTGATCTCAAACACACAGCTACCCTCCTGCGCCAGCCTCCTGAGCACTGGCTTTAACAGGTGTGTGTGCTCCACCGCGCCTGGCCAGAATCTCACTTTCAAATTCAACCAGGTTTCCTGACCCCAGGTGGCAGGGACCATCTGTCCAGCATCCGTCCATCCCAGCTGAGGACAGAAGCCTGTCGCCTGGCTGGGACCGACTGGGCACAGCCTGGCAGCAGAGCCAAAAAGAAGCTTCATTCGTCGCCCTTCCTGCTTTCATTGGTCATGGTCCTGCACATTAAGGCTGTAGTTCACAGCACTGTTTCCCCCTGATGTTAGCATTGATGCCTCATTTTCATGGTTTTCAGGGTAACCGAGGTTGAGAAACTTAGAATTCATGATGGTATGCGGGCGCAGTCTCGTGGAGGCCCCACTCCCCTGCTCCCTCACATACTGTGTGTGCATGGGCCCCATGGGATTATGCGAGGCTGTCAGTGCAGAGCTATTTGGAGACGGCATTACAGTTACCGAGCAATACGACGTTTTCATTTCTGTGTTTGCTTCATTTTAAAATAAATGGTCGTTCGGTGAGATGCTGTTGATACCTCCGTCAGCGATGCCCGCACTGCGTGGTATGGTGGTGGAGTTTACAGGGCATCGCTGTGGCCACACATTGGCGTCAGGCTCTGAGGCCATGTTAGGTGAACACTTAGCACTCTTCTCTTCCTTAGGTAGATACAATCAGCTTAAGTGCAACAAGCGCACTGCTGGCTTCAGGTACTAAAGAAGGCATGGTGACTATCTGGGACCTCCCCACAGCCACTGCTCTGCACCAGATCCCGTGCCACTCAGGGGCTGTGTGTGCTACTGCTTTTAGCCCAGGTGGGTGTTATCTTTTCTCATACCCAAGATGTTGGGTAAATTAGAGTTGTGAAATAAAACTTCAGAGAACATGGCCAGTGATACAAGTTCAGCCTACAGTTATAGGATTCAGCATAACTGAAGTAGTGGTACCAAGGAAAAGCTGGATTGTGTGTTGTGGGTCAACTTAGGGAAGTTAATGTGTAAGATGTAAGTGAACGCCTACCAGGTACCTCAGCGCAGTGTCTTAAGAGACAGGCAGAGGCCATTTCAAGGACAAAATTCCTGAGCTTAAGCTCAAGGAAGATGAGCAGTCTGATTCAGAAGTGAGATTCTTAACATCCAAGCTAAGCCACATTCTGAAGTAATTCCATCTTTTTAAAAATTTATTTTATTTTATTTTTTCCGTAATTTTATTGAGAAACAAATAGCAATGAGACAGTTTCAAGCCGAATTGGTAGGACAGTTTCAATAATTAACACATTGCATGCATTCTTCCTAGTGGTTAATTGCTGTACAAGATGCGGACTTGATATCCTATTTACAAAGACCATTAGAACAAATCCCTCTATTCATTAAGAGAATGTAACTATATATCTATCCTAACCACTTTGAATACACAGATACAAAATGGACATTCATCTGTATCCCCTTTTTTTGTTAAGTTCCATCATTTAAATATTATAGGTGTGTAAACTCAGCAAAATATTCTAAAAGAGTTCAGTAGTCCATAGTAGTATTGGGTCTTCCGCTTCACTGGCAATGTCAGAAATTGTTGACCTGAGTAATCCCGTCTTGCAGACAGCCGCCACATCCTCAGCACGGGAGCGGACGGCTGCGTGAATGTGGTCGATGTGCAGACAGGAATGCGCATCTCCTCCATGGCATCTGACAAGCCCCAGAGGTAAGTACTGGTCTCTGCGCACATGCCTGCCCCCAAGCTCACATGAGGTCCTCACGTGGGACCCCGCTCAGCCACGACAATGGGATTTCCAAGTCATTCTTGCAGGTGTTTCATCTGGGATGGCAGTTCTGTTCTGTCTGGAAGCGAGTCTGGTGAGCTGCTGGTCTGGGACCTCCTCGGAGCAAGAGTCAGTGAGCGCATTCAGGGCCACAGCGGTAAGCAGTTCTTGGGCCCATGTCCGCTCCTGAGCGGCTGCGCTCACCTGGCCTGCGGGCTCCATTGGGGGAGTGCTCTGCCTGAGCCGAAAGCACCCCAGTTCCCCAGGCTGCGAGCACGTCTGTAAGCATCACGTTGCCTGACCGTGTCTTGACCGTGTCAGATTTGTGCTGATGGACATTTGACTCCAGAAAGGCAGACTAGAAATAAAAACCACAGCACAGCTATAGTCAGTTTTTTAAAAAGTAATGCACAACAAAAAAACAGTATGAAGTGAGGCTTCCTACCATTGTCACATCACCAAATCCCAGTCCTCCTGAGTGGAGGGGTGTCCTAGGGACACAGTCTAGGGGTGCTTCTTTTAATGAGTGACTCTATAATACCATGCTCTTTTTCCACCTTTAGTGTCTCTTGGAGATTCATCATCCTCTACATTTGTATTTCTCTTACTGCCACATCTTGTGGCTGGCGTTCGTCTTGTTGTGTTGACTTCCTACTGTGAGCTGTAACTTCTCACCTTCATTTTCTTCACTTAGTTTCATTATTTCTTCTTGCATTTACACTTTAGAATTCTGGATCTTTTCTTTTCCCTCAACTTGATCACTTTACTAGCTCTAATTAACACCTAACCTTTTCCAATGGAAAAGTAAATTGGCAAATGTGGCCGGCCGTTCCCTGCCATCTGTCTGCAGCTTCTGCGTAGTGCACCACGCTGCCGAGACATACTTGCATTTTATTCTATACCCATAAGTCCCAGTTGATTTCACTTTTTAAATTTAAAAATTTGATTTCACTTTACATTTGTATCTCAATGGTTTATTCCTCACATTATACCAAATGGTTTTGGGGGAGTTGGTTTTGTTTGGACAGGGTCTTGCTAGTCAGGCTGGCCTTGAACTATGCAGCCAGGGCCCGCCCCAGCCTCCGGAGGGCCTTGTGCACGGGCATGTGCCACCACACACAGCCCATGCTTTTACTAAGTTGTAAAGGATTTTATCATAAAATCAAGATGAAGTGCAACTCGCTCCGTGAATGAGTGAAGAGCAGGGTGTGTGCTACACCACCTCCTGGTCAACTCTCCTCCTAACCTAAGTGTCTTTTTCTCAGGTGCTGTGACGTGCATATGGATGAACGAACAGTGTAGCAGCGTCATCACAGGAGGGGAAGACAGACAAATTATATTCTGGAAATTGCAGTACTAAGTGCCTTTTCCTCTCGACTATTACAGTGTATTTTTAAACCAGACTTTTAACTGAACTGGTAATATGCACTGACAGTAATCAGCTTTACCACATGGAAAATGTGTGGCTTTAAATCATGGTGACTGCACTGCAAGCTACCAGTTGCCATCTAAGGCAGCGCTGAAATGTCACCTGTGCAGGCAGATAATCATCCCTAGTGTGCTGATGGCCCAGGACAGGACCAGAGGCCAAGGGGCTGACACTCACCTGGCCCAGGGCAGTGCTGAAAGGCATAGCGTCTGGAGCTTCCAAGAGAACATGCGGCGCCTTCTGCTGCTCGAGCCTCTCCCATCTTGGGCTCCTCCTCCGCCAGCAGCTGCCGCTGGGCTTCAGGTGTGTGTGTTTTCACAGAGTGCTTGCTTTACGTAATGCTGAGCCCAGATTCTAAGAACCTGGGGAAGGAGTAGCAGTTCTTGTAACAGTCAAGTGTACTGTGTATAGGAACGGTTTGTATTTCATTAAGCTATTAAATGCTCACCTTTTTATATTAAAAATATTTTTCTGTAATAAAAAATTTTCATTTTAGATAACTTGTAACAAAGATTACTTGTAAGAGTCCCAAGTATTGGTCCTTCTAGAAAGCCCTAGTGACAGGAATATAGTTTTTGTTCTGCAGACCCAAATAGCAAGGTAGCTTATCAAACTGGGAAATGATACTTGAAATTTCAAACAAGGTACAATATATAGTAGCAGCATTGGTCTTTCTCTCATATCAGTTTATGTGATCTGACTTTTTCAATATGGTTTATTTTTTTTTTTTAATTTAAGGGATTCTCATTTTTTTTTAAACATTTATTCATTGTGTGTGTGTGTGTGTGGCCAGCTCAGCCCACCAGGGGGCGGGGCTGGCTGGCATGTGGTGCTGGGGATTGAACCGCAGTCCCTGTGCTTTGTTTAGCTTAGCTTGTTCCAAGTAGGTGCTTTAGACCACTGAGCCATCTCACCAGCCCCTCAATATGCGTTAAAAGCACTGTTGTATCTTGCAGGCAGAATGGTGTAAGAGAACAAATTTGACATAGGGTACAGAACTTTTCAGGTCAGTTTGATCCCTGAACTTGTGGTCAGCAGTGCTACTGGAAAGCCTAGAGCCCAAGGTCCTGCTGTGTGTCGGAAGCGCCCAGGGTGCACCATGCCTGCAAGCCCAGCCGTGGGGTGCCAACTGCACTCACTCTCCAGGTGGGCGGTTCTGTAGGCTGTTCTCAGGCACAGCCAGAGGTAAAGTTCACGTATCCATTTTGCTAAGACTTTTTTTCTTTTTGAGCTATGTCCCCAGCCCTCACATAATCCATCCGATAAGTAGATTAAAAATCTTTTATTTTTACATGTTTAGATAGCATAAAACAAAAATCAGGACAAATGTCATTGGCATTTTTTGCAGGGAGTAATCAATAACATTGTAACAGGAAAACATTCTAAGGCTGTCCCCATGTAGCTAGGCTACAGGTTAAGATTCAAGGGCCGAAATTAAATGTTATCCCACTTAATCTGCACACGAAAGG
>NW_004524630.1:387110-388128 GCF_000260255.1 Octodon degus
ACAAGATCAGGAGGCAAGATCGGGAGGGAAAGAACGGTCTTGAGCTCACATCTAAAGGTCTCTGCTGATCTAGTTACAGCAAACGTTTAATGTGAAAGGCTATCTGTATCGAGGCTAAGCAGATTAGATAGGATATAAGTAAAGTCTTGTATACTAAGGTTGATGACAAAAAAAAAGGGACAAGGAGGTGAAGAGTTGGGGGAGGAAACTGAGTGGAGGAACTTATCTACCCAGTGGTTTAAGGAAAGGAAGCCCTGGACCAAACAATCTTGACTATTAAGTATTTTTCAGTTGTGTTTGACCCAAAAGCCAACATAGGCAAAAATCTTATTCCAAGGGCTGTATCAGGACTTTCTGAATTTCATGTCCACACCATGATAAAATTCTGAAAGGAAGAGTCCATGTTAGTTTGGCAAAAATGTCAATAGTAGATAGAAGCTAGTACTTAAAAGCTCTAGAGACCAAAGCAGACCAGGCTGATCCTCTTCAGCTCCCTTACTCAGCTTTTCAATCCAAGGCCCTTAGGGCAGACTGCAGCACCACACCCACCTCTTCAGAGGCTGCCAGAACAGACCTGGTCTTCACGGCCCACAGCAACCAGGCTCCATGAAGACCCACTCTGCAGAATTTTCTACTAAGCAGATGAACTGTGGGCAGAGGGTGGCTACAGTCTGTACTCAGTTGTACTGCCAACTACAAATATACCACCTTTTAAGTAAAAATTTAAGTTAGGCATAGGCATTGTCAAAATTTAGTTTTATCCCATACTTGGAAAAGTTGTGAGGGGTCATCCTTACTGATAACTCCTCTGACTTAAATAATTCATTTAAAATTTCTAGATAAATACCAGCATCATTCTTTAAGAACCAAAGATGCTGGAATTACAGGTTAATACAGTGCTTAAAATAAGATGAAAAACTTACCGTTTAATAATATGTTCAAAGATAAAAGCAGGCATAATTGTTATGGTGACTATAGTCCCAGATGTTGAAAGTATGTCTGCTATTTGAGAATCCTG
>NW_004524630.1:388773-402811 GCF_000260255.1 Octodon degus
TCTTTCACTATGGATGTTATTTTTCCATTTTTGAAAATAAAACCGACATGTCCAGTACTATCCTTGTGCATGGTAATTGTCCGTTCAAAGGGCCTATAAACATGGCCAAATGATCAATGTAAGTTTTAATTCCTAGGTCAGCATTTTCATGGACCTCTTTAACCATAAATTCTGTGACACTGTGTCAGAATGAATGCTAAATACAACTTACGGCTGACACTGTGCATACACAGAATGCTTTACCCAACTAACTGAGATTTCCTTTAATCATCAGAGACAGCTGGACGTAAATCTTTACACAGTTTATTTATTGATACGCTTTTTCTTTAAAACTATTTTTGCACTAACAATGACATGGGTACTAAGTTATAGAAATAAAACTGAATTTTTGTAAGTAGTGTTTCCTGGAGCCTAATTTTTCTTATTTTTATAACTTAAAACCTTTATAGTATTCCTCACATCTTGATTTTGAAAATGTTATAGAAGCCCCCACTCCCATTTATTAAAGAGCTGTAGAAACAGTAAGATTTTAGTTTCCAAACCCCCATTTGGAAAGAAACACACACGGGTACTATAAAATGGCAGCCAACTCAGTAGCTATCAAATCAGTTTCACTTCATTGCTTATCTACAATTCAATCATGTTATAGGGGTTTGAGAATCAACCTATTTAAAATTCCTGTTACATCTTCCTATTGGTCTAAATTATTATCATCTGTAATGTATTTAGAACAGGGTCTACAGGGTCAACGCTAGTACATTGGACTCATGATTCTCCTGTTTTCAGCCTCCAAGCGCTGAGATTACAGAAGCATGCCACCACGCCCAGTCTCAGTGGCCATCTCCATGCCCCAGGAGTGGGGCCAGCACAGCCAAATTATTCTTTGAAATGTTTAAAATTTATAAATGAACTAAATGCCAGAGAACATTTCATCCTCTTAATAACAAAGGCTTAGGTTTTCAGAAGTGTACTTTGTGGAGTTCTTTATGGGCTCCATCCTGCACAGGAGGACCCCCGCAAATGTACGGCCTATGCTGGATATCTAAGGAGTGAACTGTGAGGCAGAGCCCGAGCTGATGTGCTGCTTCATTCTCTGAGATATTTCTATTTTCTAGAGCAACACAGACAGGAAAGTACCTAAAGGACAAATTAGTATTATCTCTGCAATCAGATGTTGTGTATAATCAGAATTTTAAAGTCTCAAACTATGTAAGAAAAACCTAGAGCACACAAGAATAAGACAGTAAGGCTCATCAGCAACATCCGTCATTTTCTACAAAATACTGTATCCACATGGACTAGCCTAGAATTTCCCTTGTAATACTTCACTAACACCTTACCTGTCGCGAATGGTCATGGTAATCTTCTCTCCGAAAGCCTGTTTGAGCACTTTGTGTGCTTTGTCCGAACTCCAGCCCGCACAGTTCTCACCATTGATCTGGAGGACTTGATCCCCAAATCTCAGACCAACCAGAGAGGCTGGAGAATTTGCCTGAACGAGCTGAACAAATATACCCTAGACAATGAGAACAGCACTGGTCACGTACTACTGCTATGATATAGTTAAAACAGTTCTGCAAAACAGAAAAAACTCAAGAGTTCACAAATCTACCCCGGTAACCAAGGAAAAAATACTGTATGATTATAATTTGTCAAATTACCCCCTAAAAACATGAAAATTAATTCCCTGTCCCTGAAAAATAAAGAGAAAAAGATAGTAATTTCTACCCTGAAATTAACGTAAGATAGGACAGATTTAATAAAGTCTGTGACTCTGACAATACCAACAGAGGTTAGCACATGACCATTATCTGGGAAGAAAGCAAGTCAAGTGTTAGAATTAGGCCGAGTTCTTTTATAGCTGTACAAATGACAGCTTAAGCCCACAATTCTGTCTTCTGAGGTCAAAGGTTCTTTAACCCATTTAATCAAGTATTCCATGTTTAATAGCCTAAAATGGTAAGTATGTTAACTATCACATGATCTCTTAAGAAAGACTCTCCAATTAAATAAATACAGATTTTCAAATACCAAGGTACTAAATCCACAACAGATACTTTTCTGGAAATTCAACAGATCCTGAAGCAAATATAAGCAAATGTAAACACCATCCTGACAAGGCAGACCTTTTCTACAGTCGCACGCTGGTCAGACATGACTTGTGTCATGGGTCTGCTGAGGTGGTGAGAAGTAGGTGGCACTGTGACAAATGGACTGACATGCTTTAGCCATGTGGACAACATGGTGCAGTGAAGGAGCTACACAGTGTCTTATCTTTTTAGGACAGAGGAAAGCAGACAAGAAATCCTGACGGAAGTAGCAGCACAAGAGAACGAGGACCTTTAGGTCAGTTTCCAAACCCAGCACGCTAGCGGTTTGCAAGGTTCCCCGTCTGCGAAGGCAACAGCTGCCCAGCCCTGCTAGGTGGACAGGTTAGGCCGTGGCTTCCTGCCAAGAGCACCCTCCTCTGCGCACAGCGTGGGAAGGCTGGACTCGGTGAGCTAACAGGACTCAAGACTGAAACCAATTGAGCACACCCTGAACAGTGTTAAACATTCTTCAGCATTAGCTGCTAAGGTAAAATAGCACTGATAAGGTCAACTAATGGCTGCCCTAATTAAAAAGAAACGTGACCTATCTCGTTTGCATTTCAAGGACAAGAACACCTTGCAAAGCCACCTCACAAATTGTAACTTGGCTTAAGACCAGAGACTATCCTCTTCTTGCTGCTGTTTCTCCTTCACTGTCACCAACACTGTCCTCCTTCAGTGCCAGGACTCTATTAACATAAACTACGCTGCGCATGCACCTAACTGCACACGTATGAGCAGTTACCTTTGTTAAAGCACTCAAAAATGAAAAAGATATCAAAGCCATGTGGTCAGAAGTTGTAATTCTGGCTTTTTAGGGCATCTCCCCGAGAGCAAACCGAAATGAACACACTTGATATCATCACTTGTACCATCACTTGTTTCATAATAATATATCACTCAACAATATAACCACCTGAACAGTGGTCCCTTGATATTCTTAATTCTGGATGCTCTGTTACCATTAAAGCACTTCCAGTCAAGTTATTCTAACACAGTCACAATATACTGCAGGGTATTGAGAAAAATCCAAAGATATTAAAAATACTTACATTGTCTACCGATTTAAGCCTGAGCCCAATTTTTCCATCTTGATCCTTACACAAAATGACTTCACGAATCCCTTGTTTTATTTCTGCTCTACGAATTCCAACATCGTTCCCTGTTACAGGAGCCACCATATAGTTCATGCTGGAAGGTCTTGCTACCAACTGCTGACAAAGGTAAACAACGTGTCAACACTTAGAAATAGTACCAACCTGAAGCGACTGACACAAAAATAGTGAATTATAGATTCCACAAGCTAATCCACAAATACAAAGTGACTAGCCATTCTTCTAGTAACTTATTTCCACATTCATCATCTCCTTAGATTCAATGACTTACCCTCTGTTGTCTTTTGAGCTGTTGACATTCGTTTCATGTGTATCATCACTTGTTTCATAATAATATATCACTCAACAATATAACCACCTGAACAGTGGTCCCTTGAGACGATGTCACAGCCACCTCCATCTGTGCAAGAGTATACTACATGATGTGTGCACAGTGATGAAATCTAATGAATCATTTCTAAAACATTTCTATCTCTAAACAACAAATGAGTATCATGAATGTACTGCATCTTTGCACTTAGAGGTCATACCATATGTGTGAAACACTTTCCAGAAGGTTCTTTATGAGGGCAAATAGATCTGACAGGGTTACCGTGAGAATTAAAAGGAAACTGCATGTTATATAGACAATAGAACATTTAATATAAATACTGTATCTCATCCTCTTTATATGGAGCAGCAAGTTGAATGCATAAACCAAACAGCCTTAGAATAGCTACGCTAGCCTTGTGCCAGGTACCACGTTTCAAGTTTCTCATTTTTACTACTTCTTTTAAATGAACACTCCTCGACCAAAGAACAGTGAGAGAAGAGCCCTCACTGGCTTCTGACTTGAAATTTGTCACAAAAAGACAGAAAAAGCCATGAGCTGCTAAGAATTGTGATGATTAGAGAACTAGTGACAGAAAGCAACCCAGCTACAAAAATATCAACATATTTAAAGCTGACAAGTGAATGAGAGTGGTAAAAATCCATGGCACCAGAAGTTACTGTAGTGCAAGTAGAATGCAGTACCAGAAGAAAGCACTTACAAAGGAATTTCAGACTTTGAAAGAAATTACAGCTGGAAGATACACAGAAAAGCACGCAATGCAACAGGCAAAGAAAAACTTGAGCAAATGAATTAAGTTATACTTCGTGTGCTTCAGAATTATAAATTCTGAATGAGTATTTTAAAGCGCAGTAAAATTCTCTCAGGACACAGCTAGAAAGATTTACTTACAAAGAAACTCTACAGCACAATGCTCTTGAGTTTAGGAGATGGACACATGAGACATAGTAAGGTCAGGGGCACTGAGGTAACTAGAATTTATAGCTAAATATATCTGGAAGGCAAAGAGCTATACCAAGACAGAGTTCCAGAAAACTGCACGGAGTCCCCCTACTCAATCTGCTGTCAGACACTAACCCAAGTGTACGGGAGGCGAGGCTCCATAGGACTTCAAAGGACAGTCAGGGCTCACAGCTCCCAGTCACATGAGGTTGAGGGACACCCAAGCATCCATCAAGCAGAAAAGAATGCCCGAAGAACAGACGCAATGTTTTTAGTCATGGAGATATGCTAGCGTCGAGGGCCATTCAACATGATCTTGGCAGGACAATCATAATTACACTGTGATCATGGCTTGTCTGAAGCCTAGAATCTTGCCAGCCTGGGCTGCCCCCAGGGCAAGACCACAGCAGCTGAAGACACTGGCTCCTTGAGAACAGAGTAGTGATAAAAACAAGGTTTCCCCAGGGTCAAGGGCTAAGTCACCAACCTGCCCTCTCCCCCTACCATCCTCATCGAAGCAAGCTCCTCCTCAGGGTAAGCCCCACCACAGCTCTCCAAGTCATCGGACGAGATACTCACCAACACAGGATCTCTCTCGGCATAAGACCACCACCCAATAATGCTCTCACCGTTTTCCTCAATGTAAATGGGAGCAATGCACACGTCCGTGGGACTGGCCACCCCAGATCCTCACTGCACTGCCATACTGTCTCTTGCTTTTTTTTTCGCTATGCAGTGTAACACCTTGCAGGAGACTGCAGCCCATGGCGGGGTTCTAGATACCATACTTTTACACAGCCCTGTGCTGACAAAATATACAGCAGGCTCCAGGGAATGGGGTGTGTGTGTGGGGGATCCCATGTAACCTAACCTCTTCCAGAGCAAGTAGCAGTACTCCAAGAAAATACAACAGCATCTAGCATCTAGGCTACATACGAGATGTAAAATTTGTGGTTTGACATCCAGTTAAAAATCAGGTGACATATGAACTGGAAAACGTCACACAATCAGGTGGAAAATTAACAGATGGAGACTCTATAATGACAGATACCACACAATTACCCAGATATGAAAATAACTACAATAAATATGCTCAATGTTTCAGAGCTTACAAGGCACTGTGTAAAAAAAAAAAAAAGACTTAAAAACTATAAAAACGAACCAGCTTTCCTTTCCTGACCCGTAAACTCAATCTTTACCAAAGGCGCTATGTGTATGCACAGGGAAGGGATGCGCTCTCCGGTAAGTAGTGTTGGGAAAGACCCACATGCAGGAACACAACTGAGGTTTACTGTACACCACAGACAGACGAACTCCAGAAAAGTTAAAGACAAGTATGAGGCTGAAATGACAATATAACTGAAAAACAATGAAGCTTCCTGACACTGGTCTTTCTTTCGTTACTTCTTTTCAATACTGTGAACCCAGCAGCAAGCATTAAGCTAGAGTCCTATCCATTTCCACTTTATCTGGAGACAAAGTCATCCTCCTGCCTCGGCTTCCTGAGATTACAAGCACACGCTGAATGTGCCCAGCTGGATGATAATCCTGACAGTGACTTTGTATGACACCAACATCACCAGCAAAAACATGAAAATAAAACAAGTGGGACACAGAACTAAAAAGCTGCTATAGAGCAGAGGAAGCAATAGACAAAAGGCAAAAGAAGCCGCTACAGAATGGGAGAAAATCTTGCAAATCGTTTATCTGATAAGGGGCTAATATTCAACATGTGTAAGAAACCCAGGGAGCCTAATAGCACAAAAGTAACCCACTTACAAACAGCAAAAGATCTAAATCGTTTCCCAGAGAGGGCATGTAATCAACCTACAGGTATAGGAAAAGGACACTCAAAACCATTCATCACCAAGACAACACAAATCGAACCCAAAAAATGAAATGCCACCTCACATTGCTGGACACCTAGAAGGTAATGCAGGGGAGAGGAGAGAGAAAGGGAACCCTGCACACACCTGTAAGTGGTAATATAAATTAGTATAACCACTATGGAAACTGGATGAAGGGACCTCAAAAAATTACCAGTGTAGTTACCATGCAACTCAGTAACTTTCCCTCTGGGTATGTGTTTACAGGAAGCAAAAGCACTATTTCCAAACGATGGCATCTGCCTTCCCACAATCATGGCAACATTCACAGTAGCCAAGATCTGAACACAAATGGCCACTGAGAAATACATGGATAAAGAAAATGTGGTGTTATATATAACAGATTATGGTTCAACCCTAAAAAAGCAAGCAATTCAGCCAGCTTAAGACAATGTAGATGAAGCTGGACATTTAACTGAAATAAGCTCGACAGAGAAACATAAATTCTATACTGTCTGATCTTTCAGTATGTGAAATCTAAATACATCAAACTTGGGCTGGAGAGATGGCTCAGTGGTCTAAAGCACCTACTTGGAACAAGCTTGGCAAAGCACAGGGACCGCGGTTCAATCCTCCAGCACCACATGCCAGCCAGCCGCGCCCCCTGGTGGGCTGAGCTGGCCACACACACACACACACACACACACACACACACAATAAATAAATGTTTAAAAAAAAAAACATCAAACTCACAGAAGGAGAAACTGGAAAGGTTACCTGGGACGGTGAGGGAAGGGAACTGAACAGAAAGATGCTGGTCACAACGTACTGACTTTCAGTTCTGACACAAGTTAAAGGATGTACTGCACAGTGTGGTGGCCACTCACTGCCATGCTGCATACTTAGATTTGCTGACAGAAGACACTGTTCTCACCACACCCCAAAAAGGGAACCCGTGAAGTGGCAGCTGGGCTTGTGATCGCTGTAAGAGTACCATTTGCAAAACAGACACACACATTCCATGCACCTTGAAAACATACAATTTGGATTTGAGAGTGACACCTCACTAGAGCAGGTGGGAGAGGGACAGATGGAACACCAAGGGAAGCACAGCACAGTATGTGAAAAGAAGAGTTCACTAAGTAGAGTTAACAAAAACCTCTAGAGATAAATATAACAAAAGAGAAGAATCAAAGCTTGGAAGAATTACAGAAATGTAGATATTTAAAAGATATACACTAGGTATGGAGGGCCCAGTAGAACTGTTTATTAAGGGCAAAGAAAACAAAAACACACGTAGTAAACAAAGAAAGCACAAATATTAACAGAAGAACCATAGGAACTGCAGCCATCTTTTCTTATACTTGTAAATGTTCTGTAAATACAGCAATCTGGCAATCTTTGTCTGTCATATTTCCTTTCACATTTTTTCGTTCTGGGATTCAAACTCACAACCTCCCACTTGCCAGGCAGATGCCATGTCACTGAGCTAAGTCCCCAGCCCTTCCTTTTACCTTTATAAAGGAATTATCTGTAATGGTTAGCTTTACACTTCTGCCTCTGAGATAAAAATATTAAACTTGGAAAGGGAGTACTTCCAGAGGGGTAATGAATACTACACTGGTACTCAGTACCAGAAATAACCACTGCTCAGACAGTGTCACAACTGGCATGCGCCCCTTCTAGAGAAACGGTGCGAACATTCATTTACATTAGGGGTAACTGCCTTGCTCAATTTTGTACACCCATGAGCTTGCAGGAGTTTTAAGGGCTACAAACAAGACAGCTATAAAATAAACTACCATTAATGCCTCAAATAAATGTGCTACAGCTCTTTATAAAACGGTTTGCTAAGCCTTGATTTTTATGAAAGGGAACACATCTTTTATTAAGGGCAAAGTGTATCATTGCTATTGCTGTCACTGAAATCAAAGTATTACCAGAAGTGCACGGCTAACCCACGCAGTCTGCTGGTACCAGCTAACAAGCTACTATGTCAGCTCCAACTCCATGCTTCCATTTCCTACTTTCTACTCGGTGACGCTGGGCTAGAACTGTTCACACTACACTTTCCTTGGACAAGCCGTCCCTTCCTGCTCCTGGAAGGGTGCCCCAGCTTCGCCCTGAACCCAGGCCGCAGCAGTAGTCTGCAGGCTCTAGCTTCTCCAGACACTCTTAAACCAGCCTCATGCAAGCCCTCAGAGCTCCAGGCGTCCAGCAGCGTCCCCTCCTCTTCTAAGGTCTGAGCGCAGCTCTGCAGGCCTGCACCTAAGCACCAGGTTCTCATTAAACCTTCTCCCTGCACAGGAGAAGGAACTGATGTCCTACAATTATATTTGCATTCCATTTTTATTTTCTCAATTTATCCCAATGAATATTTACCTAATTTCCCAAGTTATCTTTGAACTATTACAATTTATTTTCCTAAAAGAACTTTTACTGATACAATCAAGTTTTCAGTAAGTATTGGGTAAAGAAATAAATGCTAGGCACTGCATTGAGCACAGGGGTCACTGCAGGTGGAAGACACGGAGGCTGCAATTATAACCAAGGACCATAAAGTGCTATGGTCCAATAGCAACAACTTTAATAAAAGGTTATCAGGTGTGTTATGGTTTGTGTCTAGTTGTCCCCACAAAGCCTCATGCGGTCATGCGGAGGGGACTTCTAGAGTTTGTGACTAACTCTTGATCCACTGGGATTATGAGTGACCCAAGGCTGGGATTATGGATTTTAGAGCTGCTGGGAGTATGGGTGTGTGTACTTGCCCCAGCCTGGGGCAGAGAGCCTGAATGTAACATAGGAGAGACAGAGAGACAGACCTCTCTTTGTTGTCACTGTTGCTGCAACGCCTCCCTTGGCTCCTTTTGTTCTCTGCTGCCACCAGGAAAGGTTGCTCTCTGCCATGTGCCGCTCTGCCTTGGAGCCAGCCAAGGATGGACTGAAACCTCCAGTAACCATGAGCTAAATAAACCTTTCCTTCCTCCATTTTGGGTGTCGGGTATTTGCCCCAGCAATGAGAAAAGTAACTGAGACAAGGTGTGTTTAAGTCTAGAATATATATATAGTCTGATCACAAGCAGCTCTGGATTTCAGAGAAAGTTAAAAGATGAACAAAAAAAAATTTGTGTCTGTATTTATAATGGTTAATCTAGCAACACTTTAAACAAGAAATTATAGAAAGTACAAAAGATGATTCTTAAAATCTACATTAAAAGTAGAGAAATTCACTACAGTTACAGCATGACTGGAACAGACAAAACTGAACACAAGAAAAATGACAACTGGCATCACTAGGTCTCTCTGTAACTGAAGACCAACGAGAACAGAATGGACTGGAAAAGGCATTTGCATTTTTAAGTCTTAGTAAAGCCAAAGGCTTAGCAACACAGAAGCAGGTAACCTAAGTAACATCCGCTGTTGTTCACATGAGGCTGGCTGCACCTCAAGATTCTCACGTAGACGCAACATCCAGAAGAACTCTTAAGATCTGAGGAGAGAGGTTAAATCTCAAGCTACAAGGCTGTGGCTCAAGCTACAGAGAAAGGAGCTCATCTGTAAGAAGTGTGACTTCATCCAAATCCAAATTCATCACACTGCACATACCCCCTGCACTGGCGCTCCAGGGACCATGGCACACACTTCTTCTTCATTTAAACTTAAGCCCATGTACTGAGAAAGCTCTGGATACAGCTTGGGATAGAGATCTAGAACGAAAGATGAACAAACAAATGAAAAAAGCAATGGCAAAATACTCAAAATGAACACTTCCATTATGGCTTTCTCCTTTAAGTCATATATCTGAATTTTTAAAAGTAGGATATTTAAAACAAAAATTTGAAAGAGCGCCTCATCTATTTAACAATGAAAATGAAAACTACAGAAAATATTTAAGGGGATAAAATGTAAGTTATGAACAATCTGAACTGGAACAGACAACAGCCCCACTGAATTCCTGCACCAGGACTGGTGCACCACAGCGGCCCCAACTGCAGGTGTTTACGGCACAGTGATCTTCCCACGACCTCTGTGGACTGTAAACCATACTGGACTGCTTACTGTACTATGTATCATGCAAATGGCCTACAGATGACTGTTGTTTAGAGAACAAGGACAAAAAACCTCTGTACATGTTCAATTTTATTTTCACTCGCAGGTGGTCAAATCTCTGGAACCCATGGACACAGAGGGCCATCTACTCAGAAGAGAAATAAGGGGTTGAGAAATGGCTCAGTGGAATAAGTGCTTGCCTAGCAAGTGCAGGGGCCTGAGTTCAGTACCCGGTTCTGCCAAAAAAAAAAAAAAAAAAAAAAAGGGAGCAATTTTTCTAAATAAAAGTATCTTGCCTTTTCTGTTTCGTTTTAAAAACATTAACCCAGCCATGCATGGTGACAGACATGCTGCTGAGGAGACTGCAGTAGGATGGCCACAAGTTTGAAGCCAGCCTAGGCAACTCAGTAAGACCTTGTCTCAAAATAGAAAGTAGATAGGGCTGTGGATGTATCTCAGAGATGTACGGGTTCAATTCTTAGTACCTGCCTCTACCTTCAGAAAAAAGGCAAATACAAATGAAATCTTAGAAACATTCTTTTTAGGTATTAACAATATCTATTTAATCTGTTAGGTAGTTATATACTATGTCTTCTGTTCTTTTAATAACTTATTTGTTAAAGAATACAAACTAGTAGTTAAAGAAAACCCATGAGAAATGATACAACATTTCACTAAACAAAGCAATAGGATGAGCTGGAGAGAGAGCTTAGCAGACTAAGTGCAAGCAGAGACCAGGTTCTGTCCCCAGCCACATGCCACTGGCCTAGCCTCCAGCGTGCTGAGCCAGCCACTGAGACCCAGTGTGGTGGTGCATGCCTGTAATCCCAGCACAGGGGAGGCTGAAAACAGCATCACTACAAGTCAGAATGTGTAGTGAGATCCTGTACCAAATAAAAAATTAATTTAAAAAATAACAGGAATTCAACAATGGTTGCTGTATTGCATGATGTAATCTTCCAATTAGTTGTTTAGGTTACCAGACATAAATGTGCAAAACTGGTTTAAAACAAAACAAAAAAGTTGTAAGAAATTAAAAATAAAAAATTTAAGCTACATGCTCCTTTCGAAAGACCAGCAAAAATTGAAAGTACAATTATCATCCCCTCCTTCCCTCCCTCCCTCCCTCTCTTTCCTGAGCTATCTCCCTGGCCTCTCTTTTTCCCTTCTTTCTTTTGTCCTTTCTTCATCCCAGTTTTTCTACCTCATTGAACAAATTCTCTCCCTTTAGTATTATCTGTTGTATCTTTCAGATTTTATTTACTCTTTCAGGTTCTCACACTAGCAAGACAATACGATGTTTGTACATGTGGGTCTGATTTATTTCACTTACCAATACAGTCTCTAGTTGCATCCATTCATCTAGAAATTTATCTAGCGTCAAACTTATTTTTTTTATAGCTGAGTAATATTTTGTTGTATAAAAATACTGTATCTTTCCTATCCATGCCTCAGTTGATGGACATCTGGTTGTTTGCAACATTTAGCCATGACACATTGTGTTGTAATGAACATGGCTGTACATGTATCGCTGTGTTACAATGATTTTGGTTCTTTTGGAAAGATACTTTGGAGGAAAATGGCTGGGTTGCAGACTTCCCATCCTAGTTTTTGAGGCCTCTCCACAGTGGTTTCCATAGTGGTTGTATCAGTCTGTATTCCCACTAACAGCAGAGGTTCCTTTAAGAATACGCAGCGCTTCATGAACTTGCATGTCCCTCTCGCGCAGGGACCACGCTAACCTCTGCATCATTCCACTTTTAGCATATGTGCTGCTGAAGCGGGCAGTCACGTACTATTTCTAAAAGCTCTTTTTTCCTCCCCATGATCTGTTCACGACTTAAGAGTATTTTTTAAAAGGAATAATACTGTAATATCTGTAAAACAAGGTGACGAACCATAAAAACAAATTTAATATTAACTTTGCATCTTTAAAAATCCTGTTATTTTGAGGCTCTGGTCAGAAGCCCTCTGAACTCTGAAGAGACCAAAGACAGGGTACAGAAACCAAAAAGACTCCTTGAAGTCCCCTAAAAAGTGCTTAGGAATTTCAGAAGCTCCCCTGGAAGAGAGAAGTCTGCACAGGAAGCTCAGGCTGGGAGCGCAGGGACCTGGTCCTAGGCCAGGCTGTGCACAATGAGCCCAGGCTTGTGTGGGCAGTTAAGAGGCTCAGCTCGATTTGCACTGACCCCAGAACACCATATTTAGCTCACTGATCAAAGGATTTTTCAAGTATCAATGTTTCTCTACTGCTACTAGATCATTATACACGACTTTATTTCCCTACCTCCAAACAAAACCAAAGGAAACAACAGAAAAAAGAAATCTTGGATTTTCTATTACAGCAAAAGACCTAACAATTATGTCTGTTCTGGAAGAATAAACCCAAAGCATAAGCTTACTTCCATCTTGGGAGATGGGGGCAGAAGCTTCCAACAGAACTGCTGGGTTGGCAGGGTTTGCAGAAAAGGCAGTCTGAGCCTAAAAATGAAAAAGAAAAAATTGAACATGCTGTAAATACTTGGTGTCCTTATACAATTTACAGGTTCAATCTAACGCTTCTGAAAAGAAACACACCGGATGCATTATCCAACAATGCTTTATTTCAAACACTTCAGCAGTAAGTTTTTTTGGAGGAAATGTGCGTATCAAAAGATACATTTCATATTCTAAATAACTTTAAGACTATCTTACAACTGAATATTTGTATATTATGTATTATTTTATAACAGCATTTAAAAGAATGGTTCCAAATCAATATTCTCAAAAAGCATTCTAAACTGACTAGTAACACATTTTATATTTTCATTATTCTTTTACTGATTAGTCAAATAAAAATACTTATGTAGGAAAAAGCTCAACCATATTCATATAAAAAGCTACACGTAAGAAAAAACGTGTAATTTATATTTAAACTGCTTTATCCCTTTAGCATATCTAAAATAATCTTTACCAAATATAGAAGTTAATTATAGACTGCCAAAAGCACATACTTGTCAGTGATACAAAAGATGATAATGTAACTTGTAACACTGAATATGTCAAAATTACTGAGAAGTAAGCAAGCAAAAGCGTTACTCATGCTCAGATAGATTTGTCCCTCTTGCAAGGTTTCATGACCTATGTCACATTAAGTATTCCACTGATGGAAATATTTCGTGCTTTACAGACAGAACTATCTCAAATAACCATGTGAGTTTATTTTATTTTTTCTCTTTTTATTTTTTCCCATAATTTTATTGATAAACAAATAGTAATGAGTCAGTTTCAAATCAAATTGATAGGAAAGTTTCAATAATTAACACACTGCATTCTTCCTAGTGGTTAATTGCTGCACAAGATGCAGACAGGATATCCTAACACCATTAGAACAAATCACTCTATTCATTGAGAGAATGTAACTATACATCTATCCTAACCACTTTGAATACACAGATAAAAAATGGACATTCATCTCTATCCCCTTTTTTGGTTAAGGTCCATTATTTGAATATTATAGGTGTGTAAACTCAGCAAAATATTCGAAAAGAGTCCAGTAGCCCATAATAGTACTGGGTCTTCCGCTTGACTGGCAATATCAGAAATTGTTGACCTGAGTCCCCCACAGCTCGACATAACAGCATGGCTTTACTTCTTACATTTCATTTTTATACTTTTCTGCTGGATGGTTAAGACCAAGGTAAA
>NW_004524630.1:402911-422272 GCF_000260255.1 Octodon degus
TGCTACCCCTGCTTTTTTCTGAGGTGCTGGGGCATGTAGTATTGTGTTCTATCCTTTGACTTTCAGCCTTTTAATGTCTTTATGAGTTAAATGTGTTTCTTGCATACAGCACATTGTTGGATTTTGTTTCCTAATCCACTGTGCCAGTCTATTTCTCTTAATTGGTGAATTTGAGTCCATTTACATTGACGATTAGAATTGAGATATACTGACTTACAGTTGACATGTTTTTTACCTGTTGTCATTTACTCTTTTTTCTCCTGTGTTTAATAGTTTGCCCTATTTAGTTGGTTGCTTCTGATGTCATTCATGGAGTTCTGATCATTTTTGTCCCTCTCTAGAACATCTTCCAGTAGCCTGTGTAGGGTTGGCTTTATCATCATGAAATTCTCTAGCTGTTCTTTGTCATGAAACTATTTCACTTCTCCATCAAACTTGAAAGAAAGTTTTGCAGGGTATAGTAGTCTGGGCTGGAATTTGTTTTCATAGAGGACCTGAAGTACTCTGCTCCATGCTCTTCTTGCCTGCATGGTTTGTGAAGAGAAGTCGGCCGTAATTCTGATGGGTTTTCCTTTGAATGTGATCTGTTTCTTTTCTCTAGCGGCTTTCAGTAGATTATTCTTGTGCTGAATTTCTGGGATCTTGACTGTTATATGTCTCTGTGTGTTTTTCATTGGGTTGAGGTTACTTGGCCATCTGTATGCTTCGGTTACCTGAATGTCAGAATGTTTCCTCATATTTGGGAAGTTTTCTGTAATTACTTCTGCCCATGTTTTTTTAATGTCATTTGTATTGACTCCTTCTTTCCCACTGATGCCTATTAGTCTCACATTGTTCATCTTTGCATCATCTTGCAGGTGATGGGATTATTTTTTCCTCCATTCTCGTTTTTAAGAGATCCTTTCTTACCTTTTCACTAGCTGCACCAGCATCTTCAAGATCTGAAACTCTGTCTTCACATTCACTTAAATGGTTTTGCAAGCTTGTGATTGAGATTTTAATTTCCTCTATATCTCTGACTCTGCTTCATGTTATCTATTTCTTTCCTGTATTGCTAATTCAAGGAATTTATCATTTTTCTAATCTCTATTTTGTTAATCAATGTCTTCTTTAGAAGCAGTTAGAAATTCTTTTACTACAGTGTTTTTTTCAGATTGGGTTTCCTCCCTATGTTTCTGTAGTTGCTTCTTTACTTCAGATACTATGAGTTCTGATAATCTTTATTTTAGAAAAGAATTGCACTCTGAGTTCCTCTATAACTTTCTGCTGTTGCTTATTTACTATTACCCCTATTAATTCATGCGTTTGAGCCGAGCTAGTGTCCTCTGCACTTGTTCTGGGTGGGCATTGGGTTTCCTCCATGTTTCTGCATTTGATTCTTTACTGCAGATGTTATTAATGCAAGGATTTCTTTTTTCATTTCCAATCTGTGTTCCTCTATACCTTTGTGCAGATGTTTATTTCAGAATCCATTGATTCTTTGCTTTCAGCTGTGTGATTCCCAATTTCAGCTGTGTTAGTGTCCTCTGTACTTGTTACAGGTGCGCTTGGGTTCTGAGGTTCCATTTTGTTCCTTCTCGTCATTTTGTGTAGCTGTCTTCTGACTTTTGTTGTAGATCTTCGTTGTAGTTACAACCTTAGCACCTACTGAAGTTCAGGTGCAGATCTACAAAGTTTGGATTTCTCCAGTTGTGCCTGGCTTGGGTCTGGCTGCTGTGCTCAGTTCCTTCCTACTGCTGCCCTTAGGGGTGAACCTGTTGTGCCTCTCTGGCAAGATGTTCTGCTCCTGGACTAGCTGCGTGGTTCTATCCCCCTATCCTCTCTGCAGGGATTGCAGCTGCAGGGTTTCACCCCAGGCCTATATGCCAGGCCTGAGCTGAGTCTGCAGGGGACAAGGTGGAGTAGGGGGGAGAGGCAGCTCTCCCACACACTCACCAGGCCTGGGCTAGGACTGGTTCTGGGGAATTCCAGGAATGGGGCAGAAATTCCTACTTGGCAGGCGGAGTGGGGTAGGTGCTGAGGAGTGGTGGGGGGTATCCCCATGGGGTGGAAGGTCTCACCCACGCTGCGCCTGGGCTGGGACCAGTAACAGGTCCCGCGGGCTCAGGGTAGCCGGAAGCTCTCCCACACATTCACCGGACCTGGGCTAGATCTGGGTCTGGGGGTTCCCGGAATGTGGCAGAAATTCCTACTTGGCAGGCGGGGTGGGGGAGGTTAACCATGTGATTTTAAAGACAAAGGTAGTAAGAAAAAGTTTATATCTCAAGCTCTGAAATCAATGCCGAGAATAGTTTTGAAAAGAGACAGGTACTTAAATCATAGCCTACAAAACTCTGAGTAGTATTAAACTTATGTGGATTGTAAATGTTCTTCTATATAGTACCTGTTATTGAGACAAATTTAACATCTGTTTTATAAACTGTTAAGTATTCCCAAAGCGCATCATGAAAATCCTTGTAACTGTAATAACAATCTACAAATTTAAAATGTAACTGCAAGATTTTTTAATCAGCTATCAACTAAAAAGAAGAGCTGACAGCCAATTGGATTATTTTCTTGAATTTCACTCCCCTCCAGCAAATCCACAAGAATCCTCTCAACCTCCTCAACCAGCTGCTCCTACCCTATCTTCCCCTCAAACCCTAACATCCATCATCCCCCATGTCATCGCCATTTTCTCTTCCGGCACACCACACCCGATCTCACTTCGCCCACCTCCCACCATCTTCATGCCAACCACAACCATCATCCACCACTTGCTCCACCCCAGCCCCTATTCCTTCCTGTGAGGTGGCTGTAGTTCATGTCCCTTGTACTCCCCCTCTGACCTATCTCAGATCTCTCATACACTAGGATTCTTCTCTGCAGATCCCACAATTATATAAGACTTAGGATTTGTGATTCCTTGCATTACAAGGTTCTCAGTATCATCCTTTCATCCACCCTCTCCCCTCTACAAAAAAACTCAGCTGTGGGAAGCAGGCCAAGCCAAGACTGACCACAGACATCAGACTAACCTTGACCTTCCCACTGGGGATGCTGCTATACCAAATGCAGCCCCCCTCCCCAGATTATAAGGGAAATAATTGCTCATTGCACATGGCACATGGCTATGATGACTGGTTGCATTATTGTAGGTCTAAACAAAATTTCCTACAAATGATCAAAAACTTCATGAACAAACCCAACACGCAGATGAAAACCCTGCTGAATTTCTTTCTCACCTTACTGATACCTGACCAAATACACTACTCTGCCCTTGATACCCAGGCAGGCCAAGTTAAAAAAACAGTTTTGGCCCTCAAACCCCACAGGGAGATCTCCTTAATCTGGACTTCCCTCTCTTCAATAATAGAGAAGAACAAAAAGACAAATAGCAACACACTGAACTTCTGGCTACAGCACTCAGGGTCCCTGGAAAGGCTAAGCCAAAACAAAATGGTGTCATCCTAGTCCCCCCCCACCACCACATTTTAAATGCAGCAAGGACACTAGGCTTGAGCCTGCCCCAACCTGTGGCCACCACAAGGACTTTGTCACACCTGCAATCTTGAGGGTCACTGTAAGATGTAACAAGATTGTCTTGTCCGCCAGCAAGCAGGTAAATTATCTAACTCCCTAACCTCAGAGGAGAGCCCGTCACCATGGCCAGACTCATCACTAGCAGACCTGGTCGGTCTTGCCCGATGAGGATTGACGAGGCTCAGGGTCCACGGCTCCCATAAAGATCTCTTTCTTTTCTTTTTTTTTTTTTTTTTTGCAGAACCGGGGATTGAACTCAGGCCCTTGCGCTTGCCAGGGAAGCACTTATTCCACTGAGCCATCTCCCTGGCCCCCAAGGATCTCCTTCTCAAAGCTCCGAGTCTCACTGGACATCTCAGGTAAAACACTTTTACTGTTGACACGAGGGTCACATACAGTATTCTTCCTGAGTTTTCAGGTTGCTGCACCACCTGTTCTATGATATCCATTATGGGAACTGATAGCCAACTTACACAAACCCCCCAGACAAGTCCCATCCCCTGCCAATTCCAAACCCTTTTCTTTACCCAGCGTTCCCTTGTCATGCCAACTTGCCTTACACCCCTCCTGGGCAGGGATCTCCAAAAGCTCAACTTCTCTTTCGGTTTCTTCCCACAGTACTTGTCTTTCACACTCAATCACCACGTGTCGCCAGTCCTTTTCCTCCTCTTCCTCCCACCCTTGTCAATCCCAGTTTGGGAAACCCCAGCCCCACTTTCACTGGGGGTGTGTGTAACATGTTACCCCTATACTAATTTACCTGAGGGGTCCTTCAGCCTTTCCCTGTGTCCCCCAATACCCAATAGCCCCCAAACACGAACAGGGACTCAAACCTATAATAGAACCCCTCTTAGCCAATGGCTTTCTTAGGACTGTCCATTCACCTTACAATGTCTCTATTCTCCCTGTACTGAAGTCCAATGGCTCCTACCATTTAGTTCAGGATCTCAGAGGTATCAACAATGTGAACACTGATTCACCTAGTGGTACCAAACCCTTACACTTCGCTCTCTCATATCCTCCTGTCCACTACTTACTCTACAGTCTACTCAGACCTTACAGACACATTCCTCACTATCACTCTATACTTTGATTGTCAGGATCTATTTGCTTTCACAAGGACAGAGCCAGACATCCTCTCATCTGTAGAACACACATAGATACTACTACCTCAGGGGTTTAGGGAGTCCTCACTTCTTTAGCCAAGCCCATGCTACTGACATCCACACTGTCAACCTCAACCTCAAACCCAACACCCTCTTTCAATATGTAGATGATTTTGTTCTCTGCTCTCCATCCCATGCTCTAACCATGTAACATTCAGCTACCCTCAACTTTCTCTCAGGTCATGGAGGTAGGGTTTTCCCCACCAAAGCTGGGATAGCCTCACCAATATCCCTGACAAATTTCCAGATTGACCCATGTACTGTTACTCTGTCTGGTTCTTGATCCCCTTACTCCTATGATTCTTGTGTTCTGTTGGACTCTGGTCACTTCTCCGAAGGCCCTAACATCCCCGCATAAAACCACTTTTCTGTCTCTTGTGTGGGCTCACCCTCAATTACCTGTCCTGACTTTCTCCAACAATAATCCCTCCTGCCCTTCGGTCTTACTCTGACTGCCCCATGGCTCTCTCCTTGCACATCTGCCTACTTCCTTTTTAAACTTTTCTGAGCCACAAATGGTCAAGTCCTTAATACTGCCACACACACTGGAACATGCACACTAACCTTTCACATCCCACACTGCAGGTTGTGGGACACTGAAAAGCCCAGAGGGCAAACGTGACTGCGGGGCTCTTGCCACAAAGACTTTGCCATACCCCTTCTGGTCCTTTCTTGCTCTTGGATTCTACCTTTGCCCTGCCCACAATCCCCTTGCAAAGACCTTTCACAGTATCATTGCCCTTACTAGGGATGTGAAACCATCAGTAGCTAAGATTTTTGGATCCTCACATTTCTCTAAAACTGACCAGGTCTGCTCGCTCCTCCTATGCCTTCTGGACAGTCCAACTCAAAAATCCTTACTATGACGTCTGGAGCACTGGCATTTAATGGGGTCTTCAAATCTACAACGCCCAGACCCAGGGGTAATTCTTAAGAGTCCAAGTCCCTACCTGTCCCCTAGTCTTCCCTCTTTCCTCCTTTCTTCCTTTCCATGTACGCACCGCAACCTCTGTACTTCAGCTTCTCAATAAAACCTTTAATAAGTCTGTCCAAAATTATAGTCTGACTTGCAATGCCTTAGATCTTCTTAGCTGCTAGCCTTGTATACCCCTCCCACAAAGATCAATACATGGCCTACCCTGCCACCCTAAATGTCTCCTCATTTCAAACTAACTCGAAAGCACAAATCCTGGGTCCCCAACTCCAATGGCCCACTAACTTCTATTGCATCTACCCTCGGACCCCTCTCAATCCACCTCTAAGGTGAGCAATCTGACCTGATGCACACACTTACATCCCAGCACCAATGCCTCAACTCCATCTGCTCCCTGCATGGACAGTTCTTTGTCTGTGGCCATCACCTACCTCCAACCCACCCAGCAGGGCTCTCGCATCTTGGCTGTTGTACTCCACAGATTCCCCTAAATGCTGAAGCCCAAATTATTAACAGGATTAGAAAACATACCCCAACACCATCACAGGGCCATACATTTGCCCGAGGCCTGGCAGGTACTAGCCTCTTCTCGGCCATCGGCATGGGAACCAGAGGTATTGGGACATTTTTACTCTAAGTTGTCTGCTGTCCTTGCCGATTCTATCAAAGAGGTATCAGGGTCTATTACCATACCCCAAAACCAAATCACCTCCCTATCAGCTGTGGTGCTCCAAACCCTCCATCCAAGCTCCAGGCATTCTAACAGCTGAAAAGGGAGGCACCTGTGCTCTTCTGGGAGGAACATGCTGTTACTCATTAGCCAGTCAGGCATTTTTACGCTGACTGTCAAAGAAAATACCAACTCCTCTCTGTCCTGGTGGCCTGCTGCCTGGGTACAGTGGGGCCCCCTTATCCTACCTCTCTTGGACTCTCTCACAATGATTGTCGTTCTACTTCTTGTAGCTCCTTGCCTATTCAAACATTTCTCAAGACCTCTCCAATCTAGGATACAGGCCTTCATCACCAGAGAGCTCTTTGACCTGGCTGAGATCCTTGGTGCCAGCTTCTAAGTGGGCCTGATCTGCTACCCCAATGACTACAGCAGTCCCCACCAAGTCGCCCCCAGTCAGCAAGCAGCAGCTTGAGTGAGTCACGTCCCTTAACAACAAAAAGTCAGGAATGATGGCTTTCCACCAGTATGTATCTTGGTGAAGGTTATCACAGCTATGATCCAACATGGCATTGGGCCCCAAAACAATGTGTCCCTTCAGAACTAACTTCTGTGTTCTTCTAGTACCAAAATAAACTTCCAATAAACTTCCCACTTCCTTTTCCCATGCACAACCCTCCATTCCTCTCCCGACAGGACGCTTCACTCACCCATGTGGACGCCAACCCTAGCTACCAGCTTCTTCCTCCCGGTGTTCTAGCAATCTCCAACAAAAGCAATGAAGTCTTTCTTTGTACCTCTATCAGCCTCTCTACAGCACCAAAAACCTTACAGATTCCATCTGTGTGTCTCCAGCCTGGCCTGACTCTCCCAGCCTCCAGCGTGCTTGCCAGCAGAAGCATTACTCTACACCGGAGGCTGCCATCCGCCAGCACAGGAAAGGCAGTATGCTAGGACAAGAATTTGGCAGGATCTAGAGAAGGACTCTGCCCACTGGGATACGAGGCTGCCAGAAGGCTTTAATCACAGAAGCTTGTTAAACCTTCGCCCTGCCCTCTTTGTATCCAGATAAAACTCTTCATTGGGCAGCTTTGTCACTCCCCGCCCATCTGCACTAAGTAACTGGATACAGTCTACATGCCTTCACAAAAGCCTGCCACTTGGTCTCCTATTTCTTTCATTAGACTATCATTTTTTTCTTAAAATGCTTGTGTAAGCAGAGGAACCATAGGCTCCTGTTATATCTGAAATAGATTCATGATTCTATATGATGCTGAAAGCCTGATGGTTACTATAAAACAGCTTAGGCCAGTAGCTGGGAAAGACAAATACTACGCTGACCTATAATGCCTTTTCAGAGACAGCTCAAAAAGTCAAATGGAAGTATCTTAAAAAATGAAGCCCCCCCCCCCCCCCCAGTCAAGATGCAGGCCAACACTACTGGCTAGATCACAAATGCTTTTAAAGCTAGTGGGACTAATACAAACATCACGTTTCCCTCTTGTTCTGGACCATTTCCTAGCAGCTTGCTTTCTGTTCTGAACATAAACAGCCTTCTGCTGAACATTACCTAAGTCATTTACTTCTGTGGAAAGAGTTCAGTCTTATGTAGGTTGCAGCCCTCTTTATTTTTCAGCTCAATATTCCTCAGTATCAATGATTTTTTCAATTTTCAAAAAAACAAAAACTCAGCTCAAAGCCAATTGTGGTTAATTTACGCTGAATTCCATAAAAAGCTATCAAAAAAAAAAAAAAAAGGCGAAAACAAAGACTGTATTAGTCATTCTTTCAGATCAGTCCGCAGATCCTTATCAGACAATGTTCTGGTGTCATTAGTGGTTCAAGATGATAACGCTGGAAAGCTGAACACTTTGGATAAGAGCTTTTTAAAAAGAAAGAGAGCTTGTTCACAGATACACTTTGTGGAAATAAAAAACCACTTAAAAATACACTGACAGAACACAAAAGAAAGACAGTGATAGAATATTTAAGACAAGTGAATCAGTCACTTAAACATCAAAGCCTTGGCAGCTGAAACCACGATCACAGACCTTACAAGCCACACTATAATACCCTCCATGGATTTAGGATGGACAGCTCTGCACACGATCCCCCCACACCAAACTGCCCACCCACCAAGAGCAAGAATCCCAGCTAGGGCTGCCTCATTGGTGGTGCTTCCTTTTGCTTTCGCCCTCATGAGGCCAATCTTTTTGCCTAGAATACAGTCTTCATAATAGACTTTTTCTCCTCATTAATCAGCTATTAAAAGAATTGAGTATACTGAAGTCAGGGCCTCAAGCAAAATGATTTTTCTGATACAATGCAAAAATTATTTGTAAACTAAAGAAGTACAGAAGTTGAATAAAACAAGTGGAGAGAGTATGTGTTTACATCAAGTGGAGAGAAATTGTAAACAGATGGGTTCATAATTTGCAAGTTGAATCCATTTGAAAACAGTACCATAAATTTCAAGAACTGCAATGACTAATTACAACTCCAGTTTCTTCTTAAGCAGAAGCATGACTCTACAAAGCTAGTGCTACTAGGACTATAGTATTACTAGCTAGTACCATTAAAGAACTATAAATATTTCTCCATTTAGCATGCCTAGAAGTACTGTAGTCTCTAATATACTCACTGAAAGCATAAACAAGTGAAATATCTGCTCCTTATCTCTACTTTTTAAATTTATTTTCATTTTATTTTATTTTTTTGGGCAATATCAGGGATTGAACTCAGGACCCTACGCTTGCCAGGCAAACACTTTCTACTGAGCTATCTACCCGGCCCATCTGCTGCTTATCTCTAAAAGAAAAATCACATTTTCCTTGTGCTTTCATACTATTCCTGTTCTAACAGTATGTTCTCCACTTTTCATTATTTTTGTATTTAACTTTCCAATAAAGATTAAGTATGTCTGAATAGTAAAAAGAAAAATGTACCAATTCTATGCAAAAGGACAAGAATCTAAAAGATGAATCAACTTAAATATGTTGTATGTAATTTCAGTTTTATGCTTTTTTTTTTGGTACCGGGAATGAAACTCAGGACCTTGTGCTTGCCAGGCAGGTACTTGTGCCTCTGAGCTAGCTCCCTAGCCTGTAATTTCAGTTTTAATCAGTAAAAACCTCTTTGAAGAATTTAAGTGAATTTTTAAATACTTCATGTATATTAATTCACAATAAAATGAAAAAGAATTGCTAATTTTTCTTTTCAGTGTACAACAGAATGAGTTATGAATCGTAAAACTGAACGTACATCTGTTAGCTAAATCTTTTGCTTTAATTCACAAAGTAAAATGAATGTATGTCAGTATATCTTTTAAAAAATTAAACATACCTGTATTACTTTGTCTACCTTCAAATCTTCAAGAGATGGATAGAGAGACATTTCTGCAGGATTTTTCTAAAAGGAAAAAAATATATTATGCAAGAGTCACAGAAATTTATATAGCATGCACTGACAGCACATATGTAAATATATACAACTGTTTAATGTCAGTAAGAAATATTTAAATTGCCAAACATGGAAAATATAAGAAAATCAAGGCTATACCACAAACCAGTAATTGATATTTAGGGGCTGCTCATGACTGTGTTCATTATATTTTCAACCTACCTTCAAACAAAGTCCCTTCATTTCACAAGTTTAGAAAAACAAAACAAAATCTAACCATTCTATAATATACACCAACAAAAAATACCTATGGGGGGGGGGAAAGGAGAAAATCTGAAAGAACACCTAGTTTATAGCAGTACTTGGCAACTAACACTATCTTGAAAAACTAGTACAATGTTCTTGGACTGCATACATTTCTTTGCAGCAGCAAAATCTAAACGCATATCATATGATATCAATATAGAAAAACTCATCACTAAAAAATATACAGACTACACTACATCATAAATTTTTAGTTAACACTTTCATCTCCTAACATAGATGCTAAGGGAATAGGGAATAAGAGGGGAATTTTTGTCTTTCATTTATTGTTCCATGTATTTCAATTACCAACACCTTTTGCAATAATTTAAAACAAAGTTCTCTAAAAATACAACACAAATGCATTAAATTTCACTAGCTACCGTGGAAAGGAATACTTTTCACTTGACCCAACAAAACAGAGGATCTCCTAAAATGACAGGGCCTGACAACACTCTGCCAACTTACAAGCTCCCATTAGCAAAGCCAACCCTCACTGCCCACTCTCCAAAACTGAAGCTGTGCCTCTGCAAGCTGGCAGGTGTTAAGTACTGTGTCGGCTGGCACAGCTGAAGGTACAAAGAAAGGTTTCATTTCTTCCCAAGTCCAAGGATCACTCTGGCCAGTCCCTGCACTAACTGCCTCTCTAGCACTTCACGTTCTACAGGGTACCGATTCTTCAGCTCACAGCAGCAGCACAGCAGAACACAATAGCAAGGTGATCCCTTCATGAGCTGCTGCCCCAAGGGCTCCTTTCGGGTGGGCTTTGCAAGGAATTCCACTGCGCAGCATTTCAGAGTGTAAACTTCCAGCATGTCCCAACACTACCCGCTAAGCAGTATCTTGCCCCACTGTAGTCAGGGTTTAACAAGGGAAAAATACCTATTTTACTTTTTTTATTTAGTACAGGGTCTACAGGGTCTCATCAGATAGAACTCATAGTAGACTGAATCACAGTGAGCCTCCCGCTGCGCCCCGGGGGTAGGGCTGCACAGCAGGGGATCAAACCCCCAGGCAGCTGTGCTCTGCCTAAGCAGTCACTTTAGTTCAATGAACTATCTGGCCAGCTCTACAGGGGAAAATATTTAATATACGACACAATTTATAGGATTATTTGATAATATTCACCTAAAGAGTCGAATGCAAAAAGAGCACAGATCTTTCCACTAGAGACCCAAAGAACCCAGCTGAGGGCCCAGACTCCACAGCCACATCCTGCAGGAGTCCAGGAAGAACTAGAGCCCCCAGCAACGCCCTCCAAGTCCAACTGGAAGCCTGTAGCCCACAACACCTTGCACAAGTCTGTATCGTGTGCTCTTCTGTGTCACTTTACAATGTCCTTACGTTTCAACTTGACTCTCTTTAGCACTTATTATAAACAGACCAACGACGGCAGTCTTCTAGCTTGTTTTGTTTTTGAGGGTTTCATCTGTGAAGAAGTTTTACCAGACATAACATTTTGCTGCAAGTCTGTTTCCCTCCTTTTTCAACATTTGGATCACACTCCTTTTTTCAGCCTGTACCATTTTTTTTTTTTAATGCTTACTGAGGCTTCTTTGTACATAATAAATTATTCTTTTCTTACGGTTCTCAAAATTATTTCTGACTTTTTCCCATCTGATTAGCATGTCTCACTGTAGGTCTCTGCATTTCTCCTATTCATGTCTGTCTCTGATTTGGAAAGTATGGCCAGTATTTCCATTTCTTCGAATAAACTGCCCCCTTCTCTTTACTCCTTCAGAGACTCCGACGACATACACGTCAGCTGACCCAAGGTGAGGCCACGAATATGCTAGGCGGTCTTGACATTTCTATTGTTACTGCCTCTCAGACTAGACAATCGGAAGTCCCCCACCTTTGAGCTCACTGAATCCTTTCACTAAACAAGTGTGCCATTAAGAATCAAGTTAATAACTTCCAGTTTACTACTGAAATGCAGCTTAGCTATTGCACTGCTCAGCCCCACAATTTAACTGGTTCTTATTTGTCTGGGCCGCCACAACCATTTTGTTCATGCATCCCTTTCCCGAGACTACCGAGCATCTTACAATGGCTTTCCTGAACCTGCTGTGAGGCCATCCACAGTAGCGCTGCTCAGGGCTGTTTTCTGAATCTCTTGTTCCTCTGACTGTGGGGCTTCCTTGTGTGCCTTTCAGCTTTATGTTCAGATCTAATACAGTTCTTGAAAAAAACAGCCAGCTCTCCTCGGCTTCACAGACCGGGAAAGATCTGTACAGATCTGCACAGGAAAAGAGCACTCGTTCTAGACTTCAGGTGCCTGTCGGACCGCTTGTGTAAATCTTTTCTCCGTGGGCCACCTTCAGAGAGATTCACCGGTGTCCCTTCTCACAGGTCGGGCCTTGGGCTACGTAGTGCTGTCATGCTCGCAGGGGTCCCTCCCTAGAGTCCATCTGTGGTTTGCAGCAGCTCTTCGGAGGGCGGGGATCATTTCACTCTCTCCCGCTCCATCTCACACCCAGGGAGAGAAAACAGACTGTGTTACCTACTGTCTGCGCAGCGCGCTCCATCAGAGCAGGTGAGGGGTGCAGCTCTCCTCGGCTCGCAGCACCGACCAGGAACTAGGATAGGGCGGCTCCCCTCAGCACCCTGGGACAGGAAGCAACCTCTCCAGAGCCCAGTGGGTGTCAGGCTAAGGTCTGTAGTGCTCACAGCAGGGAAGCTAGTAACTGGTCCCCTGAGCGGCCTGCCACAAGGCTGAAAATAGAAGACATACTCCGACTTGATTTCCTTCTCTAGGGTGTGCCTACAAATTAGGGGGCTTCGCCTGCTATCTCCAGGCTGAGCCACAGGGGACAACAATGGTGTGGGAGTGCTGGGCTCAACTCCCCAATGACAAATCACTACACAAGTACAAACGCCTCACATCATCCCACAGCAATCAGGATTAAACTCCAAGTTCAGATACAAACTTCAAAAGGCAGGCACCCTGTCACAGGGCCTCCAACCTTGCAGCCTCTCAGACGGAGCTCACAAATTATAGGCTCTTAAGGCCAGTACGCCTTTATTGCTTTTTTTTTTTAACTTTTATGTATTCAGTACAAGCTCTGCCTCCGCAGCTTTGGACACGTAGGGATCCTTCTGGTTCAGCCTCCACAGCGCTGGGATTACAGGCCTGTTTTGGCAGGTGGGGCGGGCTGGCACAGTGGTACCTGGGACTGCACCTGGGTCCTTGCGCTTGCCTGGCAAGCACTAAGACCGCTAAGCCATGTCCCTGCCGCCCTCCACCCCACCCCGGTACATCTCTGGGAAACACGGTCCTCAGTTTTTATTAAAAGATTTATCAGTGACTGTGGTAGTATCACACATTCCTCAAAACAACTAAAGACTCCCCTCCCTCTCTCCACCCCCTCAAAGAATAAAAAAGCAACAAACTACTCTACCAAGCATCAAGTTCCCCTCTGTCCCTCAAGCTTCTCAAAGCATTATCAGAATTACTCCCTTAAGTCTTTAAACAAATGTGCCCAGACCAAAGGTCTCCACAGCTCAAGCGCAGTATGTGGTATTTCAGAATATCTAGTTGATTTCCTCTCTAGATGCAATATTCTGAATAATGAAGTTCAAAACTCTGGTAAAGTCTGTTGCATAAAAAAAAAAAAAAAAAAAAAAAAAATCACCTGGACTGGTAACACTCATTGCTCTTACCGTTTGCTGAAATCTCTATACTACACTAACATACCTCTTGCAAAACTTACAACGACAAAGTTAAAATTGTTTGCTTAATCCATATAAAAAAATCTTAGGATGATAATTCAGGATCACATAATCACTGATGATCCATTAAATACAGTGATGAGACTCAAAATCCTCTAAACCCTACTCCCATTTCTGCCATCAATTTAGGCTGCATTGCAGGATATAAGCTTAGTGTTTCATATATTTAATCAACACCAATTAACAACCTTTTTGTAAGGCAGAAATCTGGGGCTTGTTTGTTCTTTAAATACTAGAACATAAACTATACTCTTCTAACTCCACCATAACAAAAAGCTTAACCATTCTAGTCTCATAAATTATTTCCATGATTGCAGCATATCAAACTACTTAAAGTAGCTTAATTAGCTTCATTATAAAATGAAAAACTGTACAAAACATCTTACTGTGGCACAGAAAACTGAAATGCACAGAGCAGAAGCCTAAAGTACATGAAGCATCAAAATTAAAACTAACTTGAGGTCCTGAAACATGGTTCCTTATGTCTAAAGTTTGTAAGAATAATAGGAAACCTCAATGCCGTTCTAATAAATTTCTAGGTCTTAGAAGCTGAAGAAACTGAAGACCTGGCCCCAAGTGGGGAACCAAAAGCCTCAAGGTGAGGTCTAGCAATATGCCCTCCAATTCTTTCCATATCATCAGGGTTGACTGGATCAAATTATAATTTTTGAGTTTCTTCTTTGCACAGTTCTAGTTTATGACTTTGTTTTCAAAGAAAAGAGAGAAACAGTTCTAATAGGATAAAATTATTTTATCTCACAAACATCATATGGGTTCACCAGAACCTTTTACACATGTAAGGTATGCTAGGGGATCTAGTGAAATTGTTTTTCCTGCACTTCAAACATTTGTGGTATTTTGTCAACCTAGGAATGACGTCCACATATTACAAATTAGGCTTTAAAACCCCACCAAAACTAACAGAATTGTCTAGAATGATGCAAAAGGATAGAGATCGTATTACACATCAGTTTGTATCATCCAAACCAAGCATCCTCTCAATATATGAAGCACTTGGCTAGCAAGCCCAAGGTCCTGAGCTCAACTCCCTCTAAAAAGGTATGTCCGAAAATACTACTCTAACAGATTTTTTTTTTAAAAAACCTTCACTGAACACCATAGAAAACCTGGAATTTTTCCTTTTTTATCCACAGTAGCAAGGGTAAAGATGTTTGGCAGGCACACTGAAATTCCACAAAACTAAAAATCAATGAATAAACAATATATCTGTAATTAGTAAAAGAAATATGCCTTTTGAAGTTAGTCTTTCAATAAGAAGGCTTTACCATGCAGTTACTTTGAAAGAAGCCCCTAGACCATCCCATTTTACTAAAAGGATATTCAACCTTCTTTCAGGTTTTGTATCTGTACTAAAATTTATTTGGTATGGTTTGTCAGAGGCCAAATGAAGCTAGGTGTATATACAGGTGATTGGAGAGAAATACAAAATTTTTTTAAATAAATTTTGTGCACTAATTAGAAAGAGAAATTCTAAATACTCAACAAAGATGATCAATTCTTCAAAATAATAAGCCATTAACGTCTTCAAAACACTGTATTTTGATTATGCAAGTGCAAAAACTACCAGACAGTAATTAAAAACCTATCTGATATAGGAAGTAAAGCCATGTTGTTATGTTGAGCTGTGGGGGACTCACGTCAATAATTTCTGACATTGCCAATTAAATAGAAGACCCAATGCTATTATGGGCTTCTATACTCTTTTAGAATATTTTGCTGAGTTTACACACCTATAATATTCAACAACGGAACTTAAAAAAAATTGGGGTATAACTATGAATGTCCATTTTGTATCTGTGTATTCAAAGTGGTTGGGATAGATATATAGTTGCATTCTCTTAACGAATAGAATGATTTTTTCTAATGGTGTTTGTAAGTAGGATCACAAGTCTACATCTTGTATACAGCAATTAACCACTAAGAAGAATACATGCAGTGTATTATTTGTTGAAACTGTACTTCCGATTTGATTTGAAACTGTCTCATTGCTATATGTTTATCAATAAAACTTTGAAAAGAAAAAAAAAAACATATCTGATATACCCCTGAAATCTGAAGAAGACCCAAAAGTAATGATAGGGTGGATCACATTAGAGATACATTTGAAATCTGGAAGAATCCAACACAGATTCATATATTAGGTTCATTAGCTGAAATCAAAGACACAGCACATTTCATAAAACACACACACTCACACACACACACACCCAAAACCAGGAAATCAGCAAATGATTTTCAATTGTGTTGAAATTGCTCTTAAAATTTCATCAAGTTTTTTTCACTCTCCTCATTTTCATTTTTGCAATTACTCATAACAGGATCTAAAAATGTACACAAAGTGTTCACCTGACCCACATAGAGCAGTAACCATGTTTTCAAACAGACTGAAGAATAAGAAGCCTCGCACTGGCTCACAAACATGGTGCTAAGCAACCCTCTTGCGAGTGCTACTCTTCCCAGGCAGTGTTTCTCAAACTTGTCCTCATCAGACGAGAATGTCCTGGGGCACTAGCGGCACATGCCTGTAATTCCTGAGCCAGGAAGACCACTGTGCGTCCCAGCTGCATAGCAAGACCTTGCACCAAACACATAAATAAAATCTTTTATTTTTTTGGCGGAACCGGGGATTGAACTCAGGCCCTTGCGCTTGCAAGGGAAGCGCTTATTCCACTGAGCCATCTCCCTGGCCCCAATAAATCTTAAATAAACAAAATACAGTCCCCCAGGCAGACAGATTTCACGGAATGACTCAGGAACTTTTTTGTGTCGCATGATTAGCCACTCAGAAAACACACGAAGTCTGTTCCAAGTAAAACAATTTCCTCCCACCCGAGACTCTACTTCTGACCCACTGGAGTACAAAAAAAATAAAAAATCTAACTGACAGCAAAAGTTGGAGAAAGTCTTACACTACTAGTGGGAATACACATGGAAAGTGAGTTTGCAATATTTACCAAAATCATAAAGGTCTTTAGAGTACAAATGTATTTGTAGAGAGAAAACAATGCATGTGAAAACGTTATTCACTGTAGGCAGCATAACAATTATAACAAGACTTAGTAGATAACTAAAAAGTTTTAAAAAGTAGCCTATCAAAAGGAATACAGGACCAGGAAGTTCAATCTCCCCCCCCCATAGCCCCCCAAAACAAACAGCTCTACGGCTCTGTACTGAATGCCTTTGTGACAATTTAAAGTTTGAGCCACGTGACTGATTACCTCCAGCGACTTGATTCTCTCATCAAAAACTAAATTTCCAAAAGTACGGGCAGGGCTGGCGAGATGGCTCAGTGGTCTAAAGCACCTACTTGGAACAAGCTTGGCAAAGCACAGGCACCACGGTTCGATCCCCCAGCACCACATGCCAGCCAGCACCGCCCCCGGTGGACTGAGCTGGCCACACACACACACACACTAAAATAAATAAATGTTAAAAAAAATTAAAAAAAAAACAACAAAAGTATGGGCAACAATCCAGCAGTCAGTAAAAGCCAATATTGCTACTCGTAGATTTAAAAGTACTTTCAAGTTGTTGGGGGGGGGGGGAGTCTCTTTCTAAAGGCTTTTGGCATTTATCTTTAAAAAGTACCCAAGTCTCTAAAGCGCTTGCTAAGGCAGGTCTGGGGTTCCTTCCGCACCGGCTCCGCTCCCGGGGCAGGGCGACTGAGACCGGACATGCCTACAATTCCAGCGCTTGGGCGGCTAAAGACAGGAGGTGCAGTACGAGTTTGATCGGTGTGGTGAAACCCTGTACTAAATAACATTAAAAAAATTTTAAAGTATCCATGTCTAACAAAAACAACAGAACAGGCGAGTCACACTCATTACAGGTAAATGTTGAGAATACATTTTCAATCACTAGCAGTCTTCCCTTTTTGATTTTATCAACTTTCTTATAATCCTCAAGACATAAAACGTAGTTTTCAAAATTAAACATGGATTATGAAGTAACTGTTCAGTGAAGTTTTTAAATGATTTTTTAAAATTCTGTAGCACAAGCCAATTTGTTAAAAAAAAATAGTATTACATACCATTTGAAGCACAAAAGTTTTATAACGAATCGGGTATCAGAAAAGATGATGGGGCTGGGGAGATGGCTCAGTAGGATAAGCGCTTCCCTGGCAAGCGCAAGGGTCTGAGTTCAATCCCCGGTTCCACAAAAAAAAAAGACTTGGTTTTTTTGAAAGATTAAATAAGATTTACAAACTGTCAAGCAACCTTATTTCTCCCCCAAAAAAAAAAAAAAAAAAGAACAGAAAAACATATTTCCTTTTTCTGTTAGACTTCAATTTCAAAAAGGAAAGTGAAAAGAAGAAAAAAAGAATTCCTTTTTTTTTTTCCTTTACTTTTTGGGAAACAGTCTCCCTAAATCAGGCTGGCCTCGAACTCCTCCTATGCAGTCGGTGCGATTTCGGGCGTGAGGCACCAATTTACTTGTTAAAAGATGACTTACGAGGGACGCAGCTGTCTTCAACGTAACTTTTCTTTTTTAACCGACGGCTAAGCGGCTGTTAACACCGGGCCAGCCGAGCACGTCGTCGGCGAGCTCGGGAGAAAGCGAGCGCGTCCAGCCGAGCGGGCGCCCCGCGCCCCTCGCCCCTCGCCCCTGGCCGCGGGCGCCGGGAGGCAGCGGGCGCCCCGAGACACTCCCAGAGGCCACCCATGGGCGGAACCTCAAACTTTCCCCGCGCACGCCCCCGCCGCCTTCCTAGGGCGACCAGGACATCCTGGAAGCGCGCTGAGTCACCGCTCTCGGGCGCGCCCCGGGCTCCGACTTCGCGGCGAGGGCGCCGCCCGGGCCAGCTGCTCCGCTAGGCGAGCGGCTCGTCCTCGGCGCGCCCGAGCAGTCGCCGGGGCCGGAGCGGGCCGGGGCGGCCGCGGGGCGCTCGCCGTCAGCAGCCTCCGGGGGTCGCGGAGGGACAGCCGGCCCGAGGCCCGCGTGCGGCGTTCCCACCGCGCTCTCAGGCCGGACCCACCTGCGGGGCGCAGGCTGAGGCGGCGCCGCTCCCGGGAACTTCCTCGCGGCCCGGCGGGCGCAGGGAGGGGGCGTCCCGCCGGAAAACCCCGCTCGGACCGCGCGCTCTCCGCCGAGGCCGGGTCCCCGCGCCGTCGACCCGGTGGGGAGCGCAGAAGTGTCCCTTCCCTCCCTCTCTCCCTCCCTCCCGAGGGCTAACCTCCGCGCGGGTCGCTCGCCGCTGCCGCCGCCGCCGCCCGCGTCTCCAGCACCGACTTCCGAGACCCGAGGGAACCGCGCGGCGCCGGAGGCCCGCCCGCCCCGAGCCAATGCTGCTTAATTTAATTTGTGATTAAAATATTGCTTCTAGTAGATTAGTTCTTCTTCTGTAATATAGGTGACAGCCAGTTTACCCAGACTGACAAAAAAAAAAAAAAAAATACTAAACACAAATGCTTTATAAACTCCCTATGTATGCACATACTTAGAATAAAGACAATATCTATATCTTAAGTATATAATAAATGTCAGCTTCTACCATTATAATTGGAATTATTTCTTGCATGCTAGTAAACCAAGAGGTGAATACTACTATTAAGATGAAGAAAGTTGAGACACTTCACAGGGAGAGCTCATATTAACATGCAAGATACACTAAAAA
>NW_004524630.1:422372-428713 GCF_000260255.1 Octodon degus
CAGGCGCGCGGGTCAGCTGACCGGTCCCCATGGCGACGGGAGGGGGCGCACGGGTCAGCTGACCCGGTCCTCAAGGCGACGGGAAGGGGCGGCGGGGCGGCCCGAGCGGGGCGGGGCCGGGGCCAGGTAGTCCGCGGCTGCCCTCTCCTCTGCCTCGGGGCGCCCCGGGCGCAGCGCGCGGCAGTGTTCCCACTTGGGTGCTTAGCTCCGGTCGCCTCCGACGCGGCGAGGTCGAAGTGCCCGCCGCTCGCTGGAGATTTCCTGCCTAGCGCTCGCCGCCGCCGCTTGCCTCCCTGCCGCGCGAGTCCCCGGGACCTGCCAGCCGCCCCGCTCGACCCCCTGCCGTGTGTCTTCCAGTTCTTGTCTTACTGTTCTTGGTCACCTGCGCTAATGCCTCCTGCTGTAGGGCGCTGTGTGTGATGGAGCGTGAAGACAGCCGTGTGCCGACACCGAGACCCCGTTGTAACAACGCTGTGCGCATTGTCTTAGCAACAACATCCTATTGTAAAGAACCTGAATATTACCTGTTTTCAGCTGTCTTGGAATACCGTGGAGTCCTTGATGAAATGGCATTAACATACTAGGTAATTTATCTCTAGCAAAATTACTTAGTAGCACACTTTTAGTAAAACTAGCAAAAATCTGAGCATAAAAGACATGATGAAAATTGCCCTCAAAGAGTTTATGGATTATGTGACAAATAGGTATTTAAAAACAATTACCGAATAGACAGAAAAGGAAAAAATAAAACATTTTTTCACTGATAGGACTGTGTGTACAGGAAATCCCCAAGAACTGACAAAAAAATAAAACGGATTAAAAAAAATTATAAGAAGATTGCAGGTACAAACCTAGTATATAAAAGTCAGTTGTTTTCTGTATGTATCAGAAATGAGCAGTTGGAATTTGAAATTAAAAGCAATACTCGTTATATTAGCACCAAAATAAAATGAAATCGATGCAAATCTAATAAAATGTGTATAATATCTATGTAAGGAAAACTACAAAATTCTGGAGAAAAATCTAAGATCTACACAATTTAAAAGTTATTCATTGTTCATGGATATGAAGCTTCAATATTACAATAGTAGTTATTCCCGTTGATCTATAGATTTAGCCCACTCTAAAAATTGCAGTAAGTCATTTGTATTAACAAACTGACTTTAAAGATTATGAAAAAGCAAAAGGCCCAAGAGCCAAGGTGATAGTGTACTAAAGAGAAAATACGATGTCTGACTAATGGTTTTAGTTTGCCCACTGTAAGAAGTTACCAAGGAACGGGTGGCCTAAGTACCATCTTTAGCTCTCACAGCTCTACCAGCTAGGAATCTCAAGATCTCGCCCGAAGAGCTGAGGCCTGTTGAGGGCCCACTTCCTCATTTGTAGTGGTCATTTTGCCATTGACTATTCTTGTGGCAGGTAGTGAGAGAGAGGGAGAAGGAAATAGGGAAGAGAGAGAGTGCTTTCTACTGTCTGTTCTCCCCGAACCCCAACTGGAGACCGGCTCTCGCTCTGGGATTCTGGCTGATTTTGATCTATGTAGCTCACCTGATCCAAACTCTCGGTGAGTGTCCTGCCCCAGCCTCTCTAGTGCTGGATGGCAGGTGTATGCTAGCAAGCCTGGGTTGCCTGGCTCTTCTTAAAAGGGCTTTAACCCTTCTATGAAGCCTCCACACTCATGATTCATTTATCTTCCAAGGACCCCCTTTCCACATACCGTCATACGTACTATGTAATAGGCTTGAACTTTGGGGACAAGGACACAAGCCTCTTCAGAATTTGCTATAAAACTCTGTCATCCAGCTAGGCACTGTGGCAAATGCTGCAGCCCCAGCACTCTGGGAATCTGAAACAGAAGGAGCACAAATTGAAGCCCAGCTGAACAACAGCAATTTAGCAAGATCCTATCTCAAAAAGAAAGAGGAAAGAAGAGATTGCTCAGTGTAAAGGCCCACAGCTCAATCCCCAAGACTGAAAAAAACCAAAAACTATAGTAATCATGAGAGATTGTTTAGGCAAAAATAAACCAATACATCAATGGAAAACAATAGGAACAACAAAAACAAATACAAAAGTACATTGAAAATATCTTTGAAAGAGAAGACTGTGGAAGGAGAAAAAGGCCTCTGCTGGGATGTAGCTTGGGTGGAGTATGTGCTTAGCACACATGACTGCCTGGGTCTACTCCCAGCATCGTGAAAGTGAAAAAAAGAAAAGCCTTCTTTAAAAATGTGTTCTAAGAACAAACAAACAAGTGTTTTAGAACAACTGAACTTCTGCATGTAAAAAATGAATCCAGACATAGATCTTACATCTCTTATAAAGTTTGTCTTGAAAAGGATAAGTCTAAATTTAAATTGCAAGACTATAAAAAAAATTAGAAGATAATAGAGGAAAGTCTTAGTGACTGGGTTTAGCCACAAGTTTTTACTTTTTTATTTTTATTTATTTAGTATTTAGGCTCTAAAGGGTCTCACTATGTACAGCAGACCCACAGTGCTCCTCCTATGTTCAGCCTCCCAAGTGCTGGGATTACAGGTGGGCACTACCACACCAGTCTCAATCAACATCTCAGCGCACCCCGGGGGCAGGGCTGGCAGGGCATGTCGGGGATCGAACCCCAGCTGCTGTGCTCTGCCTAAGCAGGTGCTTTAATCCACTGAGCTATCTGGCCGGCCCTTCCACAAGTTTTTACATACAACATGAGAAGCAACTCGTAGAAGAAAAAAACTGACAAGCTGGATTTTTTTAGAATGAAAACTGTTTTCTCTCTGAAAAACAATGTCAAGAGAAGACAGGTTACAGACCAAGAGAAAATAATTGAAAAAAAAATCTATTGGGCAATCTGTATTCAAAATATTCACGTAACACAATCCCAAACAACAATTAGAATCCACAACAATTAGAAGTAAGACAATTAAAAACTGGGCAAAAGATGTAAACAGACATCTCACCAGAGAAAAGCTAAACAGAAAATACATATATGAAAAGTTCAGTATTATATAACATTAGGGAACTGCAGATTAAAATGAGATAGCACACTATACGCCTGATACAACAGCTAAAGCCAAACACTGGCAACACCAGATGTCTACCAGGGTGTGGGGCAAGGAGATCTTTCACTCCTTACTGGTGGGAATGCAAACTAGTACAGTCTCTCTGAAGATGGTTTGGAAGTTTCTTACAAAGATAAATACAATCTTTCCATGTGAATTATTAATCATGTTCAAATGTGTTGGTTATGTCCAAACTAAAACTGAATATGAACACTGACACAGTTTACTCATAACTGCCCAAGATAGGAAATAACCAGGATGCCCTTCAGTAGGTAAATCAATAAGCTGCGGTACATCCAGATATTGCCATAGGTACTAAGCTGGCACTCTTACAACACCAAGGAATGGAGTCACAAGCCAAAGGAGGAAGTTAGAAGTATTTTACTGAAAATAATATTGAGAAGGATAGTTCTTGGATTTCCCGGAGGGGTCCCAAGTGAGTGACTGTCCAGGGCCTTTGTCAAGGGCATTTTATTACAGCAAAATCACAGCCTGGCTAACTACAGGTTAAACTACAATTACCCTGTCGGCTTACAGGTACAGTGCTTAGCTAATACTGGTCCAACAGGGAAGCAAGGCACATAGCAAGGGTCTATGGGAAGAGCTTGTCTATAACTTTTAATGTAGAAAGAACCAAGACATTTCTGGAAAGGGATGGGAGTATGGGCCAGTATGCTTTGGTTGCCCACCATGTGTTGGATGCACTATTATAGGCTCACAGATAGGGTTAGTTACAGTACAATCTCAAGCTGCTACTTCTCTAAGGAAGCCTGCACACAGGGGTGCTTCAAATTTGTCCGCAGCCACAATTTTGCATGTGTCATCTTTTGCACTGACTGCCTCAAGGGCCCAATTGCTCTCTGGTTGCCTGTTTGCTATCTAACTTACATGGAGTGTTATTCAGCAACTAAAAATGAGCTATCCAACCACAAGATGTGAGGGCCTCCTCAAGGATTTTGCTAAATGACAGACAGTAGTGTAAATAGCTACATATTGTGTGATTCCAACAATAAAACATTCTGAAAAAGGCAAAAATTATAGAGTTAAACAAGAAGACTAAGCAGGTGAAACACTGGGTCTTTTTAGCTATAAAGGCAGGTGTGTGACATCATGCATTGGTCAAAAATCATAGGGTAGTAAATATATTTGGTGTTTGTTGTATATTCAGTGTTTGATCTAAACAGAAATGCTTGAAGTTTGAAAAATGTTTGATGTTTCAAAAAATGTAAGGAGTTTCTTGAGTGAAGCATGGTCAAGAAGTTTCAAGAGGGAGGCTGGCCCTCAGTAACACCAAGCATGTGATCAGGGCTGCAACTTTTGGCTCACACCCCAATTCCAGGAAATGGAAACTGAAGTAAGAGTTTATGCACTTGGCCAATGACTTGATGAACCATGCCCACATACCCGCATGAAACTCCAGATGAAAAAAATTCTGAATCCCAAGGCTCACGGGGGAGGTATGCTAATTCCACAGAGGCAAAAGTTCTTGCTCTGATGATCCTTTTTAGAAAGCACTCAATGTACTTCTTCATCTGGTCATTTGTATCCTGTACTATAAACCTGTAATCATAAGTAGAGTGCTTTCAATAAGTTCTGAGTCATTCCAGCTAATTATTGAATCTGGAGAGGGGTTGTGAGAACCCCCAAATTTGCAGCCAATGTGGATAACATGAACACCCCAGATGCAGCTGCAAGTAAGGGCAGGTTTTTATTGACTGTGATGGTTCATCTTAGTTGTAAATTTGCATGGAGATTAGTGAGACACCTGCTGTGTGTGAGGATGTCTCCAGAGGTGACGGGCAGGTCTGCCAGCAAGCTGAGGGGGGAAGACCTGCCCTCACTGTGGGTGGCTCCATCCAATAGCTCACAGTCTGGGTGGGATGAAGTGGAGGAGGAAGTCAGCGTGCACTTACGGCGCAACTTTGCCTGAGCAGATCTGTCTTCTCTGCTGCCATCACCTGTGGACGGCGGAATCCAGTTTCTTCAGCTTTTCCAAGCACACTGAGCCGCTTCTGGACCCTCTGGCTCTTCAGTTTGAAGAAGGTATTGGTGGGCTACCCTATATCCTATCCTGTAATCAACCTGCTAATATGCATATACACATATATATTATAATATTTCCATTGGTAGAATAAGTTTACTCTATTGATATGTTTATCCTGTTGAACATATATTCTACTGATAAAATATATGTTTATTCTATTGAATGTATTGAATATATATTCTTTTGGTAGGGTCCATATATTCTATTGCTAGGACATATCTGTTGCCTGGAAAAGATGTATGTGTTTATATTTTACTAGTTCTGTTCCTTCAGAGAGCACTAACGTTGCAAAGATCTTGTCCATCTTGTTAAACTGATTTCTAGAATACTTGGTTTTTGACAGAGATGAACACATAGTACAACACCAAGGATGGACTCTAAAATATGGGTTTAGTTACTACAATTATGTTAATGCTGGTTCAATTATTACAAACATACCACATTAATATGTTTATAATAAACTATGTGGGATAGAGGGTACATAAAGGAACTCTAGTTATAGATCATTTTATGCAAACCTAAAACTAATACTATTCTACAAGTAAAAATATAAAAATTTAAAATAATTACACACACAAAGTTGAAATGGATATTTGAGGAAAAAGCTCAGGAAACTAAGAAAAAATATTATGAAGGATCAAAAGTAGTTTAGGAGTTCAAAGAATGCTTCCTTAAAGATATGACTTTTAGGCTGAAGAGTAGGAATCAGCCAAATAATAAAGGGGAAAATAGGCAGGGAACAACAAATGCAAAAGCAGTAGAGTTAATTGTTAGTGCACTTCAGGAGCTGAGAGGTCATCATAAACACCAGGGTAAGAGAAGGAGTGCTTCAGATGGAGCTGAACAACTAGGGAGAATGTGCTGAAACCACTGAAAAAGACTACGCGATTGGAGTTGTATTTAGAATGTTTACTCCGTCCATTGCTTGGAAGATGGGTTGAATGTGGAGATGTGTGTGCTATGTTTTTTTGTGGAACCAGGGATTGAACTCAGGCCCTTGCACTTGCCAGGCAAGCACTTATTCTACTGAAACATCTCCCCGGCCCCTCGTGCTATGGTTTAGATGTGGTTTATTTTCACAAGATTCATGTGACTGTCCCCAAGGTGCTGGTATTAAGAAGTGTAGAGCTTTTAAGAGCGAGAGAGAGAGAGAGAGAGAGAGAGAGAGAGAGAGAGAGAGAGAGAGAGTCAGACAGACAGACAGACTGACAGACAGACAGGCACAGAGACAGAGAAGAGAG
>NW_004524630.1:428944-433980 GCF_000260255.1 Octodon degus
ATATATTTGTGGTATTGAGGATCGAACTCAGCTCATGCTTGCAAGGCAGGTGCTTATGCCACTGAGCTATCTCCCTGGCCCTTTCATGAAATTTTAGTTGTGCTGTGCAGCTACCTCATTGACTTTAAAAATCTTCACCTTGCATGGTCATTTTCACTTGGGGGAAGAACAAGACTTGCAGGCTTCTCGAGCTGGTGAGGAAGGTGGTGCGCACGCACCACACGGTCTTCACAAGCCTACATTTCCAGCGACAGAGCTCCGCATGTTCACTGTATTTTTATCATACCTCATAAATACATCCATGAAAGAGGACTGTTAGAAGTGCTTCAAAAATGGAAGGAAGGATGGCTATGTGTGTGCAAAACAAGGGGGAATATTCTGAGGGAGACTAATGGCGATATACTTTACTATAATTTTTAAAAATTAAACGTTCACTGTATTTTTATCATTCCTTGTTGTCTCAACACCCCGAGGGATTCCTTATTGTGGTAAGAAGTATGAAGACTTACAAGAATTTAGAATACAAAAGTTTTTAAAGGAAGGCAAATTGACCAAGAAATAAATAAATGCAATAAATGTAATATCTCTCTTGCTATAGATTTTTTTTTTCTTTTGAGACAGCGTCTCCCCATGCAGTTCAGACTGGCCTTAGGCTCACTTTGTGGCCAAGGCTGGCCTCAAAGTCTCAGTGAGCCTCCTGCCTCAGCCTCCTGAGTGCTGCAATTACAAATGTGCCCATTGTGCCAGCTTACCTTTTCAATACTACCTATTTAAACATAGTAATACAAACATATTCTTTAGTTTAGGTCTAAACCACAATGTAAAGTTAACTAACAGATACTCACTTTCGAATATACAGTTATTTCTTCAGGGTTTTCAGTAGTCAGACAGAAATATAAGTACATTCTAATAATTTCCATGGTGATGTATGAATAGCTGAAGGTCTTACTGTGTGTGAAAATTGCTTTCCAGTCCCACGCTACACCTGAAATGCAGTGCTGCTTACTCCCAACAACCCCTCTTTGGCCTCTTTCTGGTTTATGGTGGTTCGTATGAATAGGAGAGCTACATACAGGAATAATTACTACAAATTTTTGTCCTACTTCAGAACTGAGAATTACATTTTTTAATTTCCTGAAATAACAATATAATGACACTATCAAAACTGGCATTGCTGCTCTTTGCAAAGACTTTATTTCATCATAAAGCTCAAAAAAGTGTCAGTCATTTGCTGGTCACTTGCTCTGTTGCATTATGTAACTTCCTATTTTTTTTTTTTTCAAAATCTCAGCCGCATGACACACCAGACTGCCTGACCTCCTTATACTATCAGCCTTTGTTCCAGAGCACATTTCCTCTTGAGAGTTTTCTGTAACATCAGCAGGATTACAGGCCATGTTCTGTTGAACAGTGAAATCATCTTAAAACAGTCTTCAGCTGACTATCTTGGAACAAATTTATGTAGTCTAGAAAGTCTCACTTGAAAGAGAACATGTTCCCCCAAACACACACGCCGGTGGCGTGTGCCTCGTCAGTACTCTAGGAATGCACAGATTCTGTTCCTGTACTGAATTTCTGGGTCCTTGACTATTACATGGCTAGGTGTCTATTTCTTTTTTTCTCATAGCTATGCAGAGTTCTATATACCTCCCTTGTCTATGTATCATTTTTTTTCCTACTTGGGAAGATTTCTGTCTTCTGTGAACAGGTTTTTAATGCTTTGTTTCCTATTTAAAAAGAACATGGAAATAAGTCATTGTGTAAAATCTAGGCACTTGTGAAAGGTAAATAATTATTTCTCAGTTCATATGATTTTCTGGGTTCATACTCAGTAGAGAATGTTCCTATGTAAGTTATGATAGTCTCTGTTGTAAAATTGAACATTTTCCCAGTAGTGATGTTGTGTGAGATTAATTTTATGTTTTAATTTATTTTTCTGGTACTAGAGAATGAACTCAGGGCCCTCTACCACTGAGGTATATCCCTAGTCCTTTTAGTTTTTCACTATCTCTTTCTAGAATGTCCTTCAGAATATTTTAGAGTGGTGGTTTGGTGCGTATGAATTTCTTCAGGCATTCTTTGTCATGGGACTATCTTGTTTCTCCATCCACTTGGAAAGATAGTTTCATGAGGGATGTCAGTCTGGGTTGGAGGTTTTCTTTTAGTGCTTGCAATACTTCACTCCAGGCTCTCCCTGACTTGAGGGTTTTTGTTGAGAAGTCTGCTGTGATTTTGAGAGGATTTCCTTTATAAGTGATCTGTTTATTTTCTCTAGTAGCTTTTAATATTCCCTTCCTGTATTGAATTTCTGGAATCTTGACTATTATATACCTAGGTGTCTATTTCTTTTTTTTTTTTAATCATAGCTATATGGAGTTCTATATACCTCCCTTGTCTGTATGTCATTATTTTTCCCTCTTGGGAAGATTTCTGTCTTCTGTGAATAGGTTTTTAATGCTATTTACACTACCTCCTGTTTTTTCATCAACTCCGATCAATCTTACTTCTTTGCACTGTCTAGCAGCTGCAGGATTAATGTCTTGTAGTCCCTTGCTATCTTTAAGAAATCTTTCTTTTCATGATTTCTGGCTGCAATCCTGTCTTCTGTATCTGAGATTCTAAGCTTGCATGGCCTCATTGTGCTGCACGCATTTTCAAGGGAATTTTGAATGTCCTTGATGTCCTTTGATCTGCTTCATTGATTCCATTTCTTTCCTGCGCTGTGCATTAGCAGTGGCCCTCGTGCTCCTCAGCTCTGCTGTTTGTTTTTTATGTGTCTGCTTTAGAGTCACCAAGCACACCTTCCTTTATGTCCAGTATGTATGTGGTTATCTGAGGGATTATTTCTGACTTGACTTTTTCTAGACCCTTATTCATCGCCTTGTTGCTCCTGCTGTTATCACTTCAGTGTGGGTGGGTGGCCTTCAAATTGTCCCACCTAACTTTCCCGGATTTGCCTTTGCTGTACTCAGAGTCTGGAGTGGCAGCTTATTTAAGTGTCATCTCACTTTCTATTTTTTTAGGTTTATTTATTTTCTGGCACTGGGGATTGAACACTAGGCCTTCACACCAATCTATATACATATTCTTTCTAAGTGGGTTTTATTTATTTATTTATTTTTGAAAGAGAAGTATGCCTTATTCCTTGCTTTGCCACTTAGGTAGGCTGAATAGTTTGCTTTTTGGTGATCAGTCAAAAGAGTCCAAATCCTGTATCCTCATGACTCCTCTGACTCTTCCTTAGTTTCCACCTTGGCTGGGGCAGCTGCAGCAGCAGGAACAGCAGTGGTGGCCGTGGCGACAGGGGCAGCAGCCACAAATGCAGATGGATCAGCTAAGAAGGCCTTGACCTTTTCAGATGGATCAGCTAAGAAGGCCTTGACCTTTTCAGCAAGTGGGAAGGTGTAATCAGTCTCCACAGACAAAGCCAGGACCCGCTTGTACCCACTGATGATCCATTGATGATAGAATGGGGCACTAGTTTAATTCCTAGATTGATGCATGTAAATTGCTCAGAGCAAGTAGCTTTTTTGCTAGTGTTTAGAATCCTCAGGAAATGACTACTTCTCAGAGATGTCTTCCAGGTGTAGCTGGCTTCTGAGTTTTGAATCTGTTGCAAGACCCTGCCTCTTCAGTTTATAGAGGACGAGAAGTTGCTGCTCAGCTCAGCTCCTAATTCCTCGGCCCTGGCCCACAGTGTTTCTGTGACCCTGAGGCAATCTCAGCCTTGAAACAGCAGCCAGAACAGCTGGCTAGAGCCATTATGTAACCTTGGTTAAAGCAGCACAGTCAGCAGCAAAAAAGTGCATCACAGTCTAGAAAATGACAAACTGAGACAACCTTTCATTTGCTCCCTTTAACCACATGAACTAGTTTATGGTTATATAACAAAAACTAAAACAAACTAGATCAGAGTGTGGTGACATATGCCTGTAATCCCAGCACTCGGGAGGCTGAAGCAGGAGGGTTGCTGTGAGTTTGAGCCCAGGATGAGCTATGTAGTGAGTCCAGGCTACCTTGAACTATATAGTGAGACCTCTAAAAAAAAAAAATTGTATACAGTAAACACATTCTCGATATGGGGATTCTACCCTCATGGGAAGCAATTTAGAAGCAGTTAAGGAGAAAAATAGAGAAATTGAAGAAGAGGAAAAGATTTGAAGCAAGGCTGGAGGACAGAGAAAAAGCACTAACTTGGGAAGCTGGTGAAGAAGACAGGACAGAAAGAAGAAATAAAAACAAGCACAGAACAGAACAACAACCACAAAAAATTAGAAATTGTGTTCACCCATATAAAAACAGGAACAAAGACGAAGACAAAACAAAACAGAAAACAAGAAAAAATAAGAAAAAAAGCCCAGGGTCACTGGTAGGCAGCAGGAGCAGGCAGAGTCCAGGTCTGAGCTGCTGAACCCCAGCCAGCCAGCCACGACTTTGCATCACGGCAGTGGGTGGCAATGGGTGATCTTGGGCGGCCTGCACCTTCACTCCTCTAAAGTTCAGGCTGGTTTCTGACTGCGAGTCTGGAGCCCAGTTTGCTCAGCCTGTGAGACCCTGCGCACTGCCTGCTGCTTGCCCTTGCTCTCCGCAGTGTGACTCTGACCTTCCTCAGTGTGACCCTGGCAGCTTCCCCCACCCTGGAGCCACTAAGCAGCGCCAGCAGCGCTCCGAGCGCTGGGCTCAGTTGGCGCCCTTCCAGCCAGCTCCTGGCCCATTGCCCGCCCTGGGAGAGTCCAGACCCCTGTAACTCACCCGCTGTTGCAACTCGCCAGCCCTCTGCTCTGCTGCTCTGTGGAGACCTCCGAGGCCACTGCAGTCGCTGTGTCTGCTGGATGGAGCTACCAGTCCCATCCAGTGAGCTTGGGCTTGAGGACAGCATGGCCTACCACCTCTTCCTTCTCTGCTGAAGTCTCTCCCTTTGCTTCCCGGTGGGCTTCGCTCTCTCTTCAAATCCTTCCTGGGTCCTGAGGACCCATTCCACCCCTTCTCTTCCTCACATTGCTGTTTCCATGTTTGGGTGCCAAAAAGAAAAAAAA
>NW_004524630.1:434394-453659 GCF_000260255.1 Octodon degus
CCTTCCTTCCTCCCTTCCTTCTTTCCTTCTTTCCTTCTTTCCCTCCTTCCTTCCTTCTTTCCTTTTTTTCTTTCATTTCGAGACAAGGCCCTTCTAAGTTTCCCAGGCGAGGCTTGAACTTGTGTTCTCCTTTCCTATCTTCTGAGTAGCTAGGATTTCAGGCCTTTACCACCACACAAGGAATAAGGTTATTTTGAAACTTCCTTTCTGGATTATTTTGCTAGAGTGAAAAGATCACCTATATTGAAGGTTCCATCACAGTCATAACCTATGCATATTGTATGTGTTAAAATTATTGTTGATTAACATAACAGTAGGTTAAACTTTTTTTTTGAAACAAGGTCTGGCTATAGAGCTTGTGTTGGCCTTGACTTCCCTGTGTAGCCCAGGCTGGCCCGGAGCGCAGGCTCTCCCCCTGCCTCCGCCTCCTGAGTGCTGGGATTTACACACATGCATCATCATGCCCAGGACATAATTTGTAAAATATTTGAACCATCACATCTTTTATAGGGGGTAAAATATTATTAGTTGACTTACTGATAAGTTTAACATAACTTCTGAATATGTTACCTTACAGTATGGAATTTAGCTCATCTTTTCAAGGTGTGTGCTGAATTCTGCTTTCATAAAGAATTAAAACAAATTTTACTATCTTAGAAAAGCTTCCCTCCACTATATATATATATATATATATATATATATATATATATATATATATATATATATATATAATATATATATAATATATATATATTATATAATTTATATATATAATTTTAAAGGAAAGTTAAAGTGACCTGTGACTTTTTTAAAAACAGACTCTCAATTATTGACAGTGCTATTTATTTGTTTCGAGGTTCTATTTGTTACTTTCTTAAATAGTGCTTAAGGAGAAAGTGAAAAATACATTAACCCACTTGGTACAAGATTCTGATAATAGAAGACAGAAACAGATGATCAATAAAGTACTATAATAGTTTGAAGCACATGTTGGCAAAAATATAGCTCTTTCTACATGAGATGTATATAGGAACAATATCTATCATCTTCTGTGACCACTTAGTATAAATTTTAGTAATATTTGGATTATTTAGGAGCATGTGAGTCCTGCTAACGGGCTAAAATCTATCATCTATGAACAAATCTGCATGAGCAGGGTACAGGTACGCTGATGCTGGGGTGTCCTGCACCCGCACTTACAGGGCATGGGCGCGCTGATGCTGGGGGTGCTCTGCACCCACACTCTGCAGGGTTCTGTCACATTGATGCTGGCAGTGCTCTGGGCACCCTCCTGCATTGGCTGGTGTTTCTCTCCCTCGCAGGCAGTATTCTTTCAGTGTGCTAAAACTTGCTCTAGCTTTTAACTATGGAATTAACTTTGGGATTTACCTCTAGTTATGAATATGCACACTCTTAAAGATATGGCGAATGCTCCGTTCCAAAGTATACATAACCGAAAGTGTTCTTGATGTTCAGAATCAACTGTATTGGATGTATTTACACAACTAGGAGAATGGATCATTTCTCAACCATATGCATAAAGAAAAAAGTTCATATTATTTCATTCATTTGGGCAACAGCATTAATTCCCCCTTTGGCTCTTGCTTGTTCTTCAGCTCCTGTAATGATCTGTACTGTATAATTTTATATATGATCAGAAGTGGGTAGGGGCTGGGGAGATAGCTCAGTAGAATACACGCTTGTGTGGCAAGTGCAAAGGCCTGAGTTCAATCCCTAATTCTGCAAAATAAAATGAAATAAAATAAAATAAAATAAAATGTGGGTTTTGCTCAGGCTTGAACTTGGGACCTTGTGCTTCCTTGGCAGGCACTTATGCCACTGAGCTGTCTCCTTGGCCCTTTCTGTTGTTTCTTAAGTAGTAACCATTGCTTCATCTGGTAAGAACTTCTTGAGAGCTTTGGCTCACTATACTTTAAGTAATTTTTGATCCCACCATATTTCCTGAGGCACTGAAAAGACATGATCCTAGAATTCCCCTCTTTTTTTTTTTTTTTTCCTTTTTTTTTTTTTTTGTGGAACTGGGGATTGAACTCAGGCCCTTGCACTTGCCAGGGAAGCGCTTATTCCACTGAGCCATCTCCCCAGTTCTCCCCTATTTTCTTGTTTCTAAGCACTGTGTTGTTTTTCACAGCATACCAATTCAGAACTTAAGGTCTCTGTGGTCATCGTGATAAATAAGTTGAAACTGTTTTGTGCCTGCTCATGTGTGACCTTCAGCTCCAAGTGATCCTTCAGCTGATAGGCACCTTGGTTACATTAATAGTACTCGGTCACATGTTTAACTTAAATTATGGATCCTTGTTGTCATGGAAATTATCTCCAAAATGATTACTGGATGAGTTAACTCAGGACTGCTAGATGAGAAAGTTGTTAGTGTAATTGTAGTCAATAAACGTGAGCCACACAGAGAAGGGACTTCCCTATTTCAGCCCACACTTAGTGAAGGAATCTCAGTTTTCTCTGAGGATTGAACTCTTCCCAGTAATTGATCCTATGAAAGCACAACCCTGGTTACTGGGGTTAGGAAGCCTCTGTATATAGGGTGTAGAAAACAAGTAGAGGTGGGGGCTGCCCCTTAGCTCTGTTCTGTAAGTGCCTGCTTCAACAAAGCAGTCAGGCTCAGGTTGTTGTGGTTTGATCCCCACAACTCAAGCCAGCCAAACCTGCCCTGAAGGCATTCAGAGCAACAACAACAACAACAACAACAACAAAATCCTTATTCCATTAAAAAAAAAAAAAAAGAAAGAAAGAAAACAGTAGAGGAAACTTCCAGGCGTACAAGCTGGGAAGAACTGCTTTGAGATAGTTTAAAGCCAAAGGACATGCAGGGTAGCAGCGCAGGTAATCTCAGGCTGTAACTGGGTCCCACCTGGGAGAGAGGTGCAGATGTAGGGTCCTGGAAATGCTGCCGGGAGGTAGATATCCCCAGATGCAAGCCACTGGCACGAAAGCAGGATGCATTGTGTATATTTAGTGTAAGTCTCCTATTAAAAGTATAGAATTATAGGGCTGGCCAGATAGCTCAGTGGATTAAAGTACCTGTTTAGGCAGACATGGGGACTGGGGTTTAATCTCCGGCCTGCTGTGCCACCCCATCCCACCCCTGGGGCGCACTGAGACGGGCCAATGAGACTGGGCGTGGTGGCACACCTGTAATCCAAGTGTTTGGGAGGCTGAAAACCGGAGAATCACTGAGTCCGATCTACACAGTGAGACCCTGTACTAAATACATTAAATAAATAAATACATAAAATTGTTAGCACTGGTGATATCTAGCACCCGGAGGACAATGGCTGGAAATCCCCTTTGTTTCCCCGGGCACAAGGACAGCACCAAGCCAGCTATGGTGAGTTCAGCTCTTCTAGGGACCGGGGTGCAGGCGGAGGGGCAGGGCGCTGCATTTTAAAGGCTGAGGAGAGTCCAGCCATTGGATTCACTCTCTTGAAGGAGTAAAATTGTATAAGCCACTGGTTCAAAGTTTTCAGCCCAGATCTTAATGCCCTTTTCAGCAGTTCGTGCAAGTTCAGTTTGCAGCTTTTACTTCTGCTTGCAGTGGAATGCCCTGTCCTGTCTTGCGCTGCAGGTACTGGGGAAGAACAACAGACCCCACGATTACAAAGTTTGCGCCTTAACATTTTAGATCTGGTGTTTTCTTACGTGCTGTCAGTACTTTTAAGAGTTTTGTATTTTTTTAAACAAAAGTAAATCTAAAGCAATTCAGAGCTTGCATTTAATACTTCATTTGCAACACTGGCATGAGGTTGAATTTAGGGTTAAATGCATGATTCAGATTTTTGAATGTATAAAGCAAAAATAAACTTTCAGTGTGCTGAAAGAAGAGTTGTTATGGGGACCTGCAAGAAGCAATAGGATGTCATTCTTTTTTTTTTTTTTTTTTTTTTTTTTGCAGAACCAGGGATTGAACTCAGGCCCTTGCGCTTGCCAGGGAAGCGCTTATTCCACTGAGCCATCTCCCCAGCCCCATCATTCATTGTTATTATTGTCCTAAGAGCTGGTATAAGACTTATGTTCTCCATGGTGGGAGATGTAAGCACTGCCAAATGTCTTAGTCACAAATCAAAGTAGACCATACTCTTCCAGTTCTCACGTATAATTCCTTTCATTGTCCCCAGCAGATCTACAAAGCAACTTTGGATGTCACCTTGCAACAGCTCAGACTTACAAAATATAGGAGTTTCTTCCTTTCCATAGTTCTGCACCCTGCAGTTTCAGTTATCTATGACCAACTGCAGTCCAAAAATATTCATAGAAATTTCCAGAAACAGTTATACATTTTATTTTATTTTATTTTTATTTTTTATTTTTTTCTGGAACCAGGGATTGAACTCAGGCCCTTTGTGCTTGCCAGGGAAGTGTTTATTCCACTAAGCCAACTCCCCAGCCCTCAGTTATACATTTTAAATTGCTACTCTGAGTATGAGACAAAGTCTCACACCACAGGCACTCTCTCATTCTGTCCTGCCAGGGATGTGGACCATCACCTTTTCCAGTGTGAGTGTGGCGTGCGTGTCACACGCTTGCTGGGTGCCCGAGAGCTTCTCATGGTCAGATCTGCTGTCAGGGTGCTGCATGGCTGTGCTCAAACAGTCCTTTCTAGTGCTCTAAAGCTGGACCATGGCGCCCTTTTCACTTTCCTCAAGCAATTAGGCCAGTGGAAAACTCATCTGTTTCTCATTATTTTGAGAAATAATATTTTGAGATCTAAACAGATTTTGAGAAATATTATTTTGAGATCTAAACAGATCTCAGCTGTTGTTGACTTCTTCTCTGGAGCTTTCAACTTGCCAGTCACATTGCCTCAAGGGGAATAGTTTGATACTCCTGGCTTCGAGTCTGCAAGAAAGAGCAACCAACCCTTGCTCCACATGACCAGTTCCCACACACATGGAGTTCAGTGTGAACCATGGTTTCAGACATCCCCCGGGATCCTAGAACATAACTCTGCGGCTAAGGAGGAACCACGATGCTTCTTCAGTTCTAGATTCCATTTTCACTAGGACCCAGTTTGAACCCAGTCCCACAAATCTGCTCTTATTTGGCAACCCAGATCCTTTCTGGGACTCGGGTCCCTACTAGCCTGAACTTTTCTCCATGGCTGTCCTCTGCAGAGTCACAGATTCCTGAAGCCTCTCATTCACTCTGTCATTTTGGAAAATCCCATCCTCTGGTAACATCCTGTGAAAGGGAGCCTTACATAGAAGTTTAAGGCTTAGCGTTTTCCAAGATTTAATTCTAGATGCTAAATAAAATAAACTGGGATAAAACAGGTTGAAAGTCAACCTTGAGTGAAGACTTGGTTTTAAAATGTGGGGAGGTAAATATTTTATCAGCTATAGTTTGTTTTGAAACTATTTTTGCATTTACATAAAACCATTTCTTTAAAATCTCATGTACATTCACATAAAGTTTTGCATTTTACAAAAGCATGTGCTATCTATATCAGGGAATATGACTTAAATGTGGTTAGGAAGGACCCACTGCTCCATTTTATAATAGAAGCACCAAGCCAAGCAAAAAACATCTATTGAAAAAAGTATTGGCTCAGTCAGTCAGCTCACACTGCCAACCCACTCCATGACGGGCACACGAGCGGGGTTTGTGTGTTCTCTTTTGAGATGTATAGAGGACTGCTTTCACGAGACCAATTTTACCAAAATTCAGGGAGATATATAGATATGATTTTTCTTTTCTTTCTGCCTTCTTTCCTCTCCTCCCTCCTTCCCTTCCTTTTTTGCTTTTGGCAGTTTCCTTACCCATCTTCAAAACCCTTTACCAGATAGCTTAACATTCTGGAAAGAAAGCAGTCCCTGAAACCACTAACTCAGCTTTTTCTTCCACTAAAGGAAGTTGCATTGCAGTGACTTTTTAGAAAATGTTTTTATATTGCTAAGGTTTGATTTTTAATTGTGGAAAACATTTGCCCCTGATTTCATGGAAATGACATACTGAGAAAATCACATGAAAATGAACCAAAGCAACTGGTACACTGTCACCCTGCAATCATTTCTGCATTTATCAATTTCGTGTTATTTCATGTTACTGAAAGCCATGTGCTAGCAGAACAGGCTGTTTTGTTCCCTGAAATACTTTAGAGACAACACCCTGGCTAGAATCCTAACACCATTTTGGATTGTCTCTAAGAAAAAAGAAGTTTCCCAAATTCTCTTGTCCTCTTTCCATATTTGTAAAACTTTTTCTTTTTTCTCTACAAGCAAAGGAAAAACGTATTTGGTTGAATTGGGATTTTGTCCAGCAGAAACAGAAACTTAAAGTGAAGTGGTGTAAAGAAGGTAGGCTATTTTTCCACACCAACAAATCCCAGAAGTAAAATTATCTCTCACGATGCAGAGACTCCTATTCTGCTGCAGTGACCAGACCCACACTCCAGAGAACAGGAAGCGCAAATGTGGATGGGTAAAAGGACGTTGGTCCTCTTCTATTATAAAGCCTTCCCAGAAGTTTCAAATCACTTAGATTAACTTCAGAAGGAAATTTCACTAAACCATAAATTGGAGATTTAATGCTGAAAAATAGGGAGTATATAGATGAAAGGATACATGACAAATGTAGTTTAAGATCTTGTAATCATTTTGAGTTGATCCTTAACTTTGATTTTTCTTTCCTAGTATGTTTACCATGGTGGCATGACTGGTAGCCATTTGATAAAGCCTTCTACTGAAGAACTGTGTATCACTTTGTTTTAAGTAGTAGCCTGAATGTAAGGAACCACTTAGAGTTTATGACTCTAAATACTAAAACTTTAAAATAGCCAGAGGCTGGGTGAACAGATCAGTGGTAGTACACATGCTTAGCATGCATCAGGCTCTGGGTTCAATTCTCAGCACCAAAATGTAAAATCAAACTCATTTTGCAAAAAAGTGTTTTTTAAAATCTGCACAACAGACTTTGAAACAATGTCCCTCTGACTGTGGGCAGCATGAGAAAGTGTACCAGGAAACATTCTGTAATATTCAAGAATTCACTGTTTCTATCAGCAAGGCAAAATACTCACTAAATATTACTGATAATAGTCAAATGACAGGCCTTGGTTTTTTTCCACTTTGTACTTGTGCTGTACAACAGAACACAATATGGAGAAATTTCTTTCAGGTGAACAATCAATAAAAATTCAATGGACTAAAGAAACAGGCAAAACAGGAAAGAGAAGGCATAGCTGAAACAGCAGACTCTGCTGGGCCAGTGAGCAAGAATTTGTCTCACAGAACAAAGTAAAATGAAACAAGCAAACAAAAGCTGGGGATGATCTGGCTGCAGGACCAGGCATCAGGCTGGGGTGGTGGTGGAAGTCTTGGGGCAGTGTACAGCGGTGCGAGGGTCATCAATAATTAACCACTGTTGTGTAAGATAGCTTATTCAAAGTAGTACTCAGACCCAATCAGTAACCTTGCAGGGTAGGTACAACCAAGGGCAAAAGTGATACATTTTCAGACAAGCTGAATAGTAGTCAGGGTACGGTAATCATGCATGTCATGTAGTCAGCAGAATTGATTAGAGCAGGAAAGTTTAGAGACCAACAATGCACATTAGTTCTAGAGTCTGGTATTAGAAACCCACGGTATATGCAGATCTAAGATCTGCCAAGGTTATTCCCACAACCACATTGAAAGGGAAAATCTATACAAGAAAAATTGTTCTTTTTAGGACCAGGGAGATACTCAGCAGACTAAGCACTTGCTTTTGTAAGCGCAGGGGCCAGGGTTTGATTCCTGGTACCATATGCTGCACTGGCCCTGCCCCCAGGCACACTGAGCCAGCCAGCGATGGAGTCTGGGCATGGTACTGCATGCCTGTAATCCCAGCACTAGGGAGGCTGCAAACAGGAGGATCACTATGAGTCCAAGCTGCGTAGTGAAACCCTGCACAAGAAAAAAGAAACAATACTGTTCTTCTTAAAACTTTGCTCCCTTTGAAACTGCCTAGTTCTGTAACTGCTTCACGGCTCAGTAATTAGTTTTGATCCCAGTTACCATAAGAGTGTAACCAAACAGCTGTAATAAACTCTGTGATCATCAATGTAGTCTTGTAACCAATCATTATCCAGTGCTGTGACCCACGATCTCTCCTGCGAGCTGGTCAGCACACTGCCAGGGTGCTCTGTCTCGCCTCTGTACTGCTTGTTTATGCATCACATAAAAATACAAGCCCACAGGCACTCACTGCCTGGTTTTGTTGATGGAGAGCAACCCTGCCAGGACCAATGGTATAAAATGAAGCTGTTCACTGCATCCAGACTTCCGCAGGTGGCGTTCCTTTCCTGGGCTCAGTTTGCTGTAGCAATAAAAGTATCAAATCAGTATTTTTCTTCCAATCATATATTCAAGTTGTAACTTCTCTCAGTGATTTACCTTTTTTTTTTTTTCTATACTGTTAATCCTCTAGGAGATTTTTATTAACTAATTTTGGAAGTCCTACCATTCTAAAAGTGCAGCTTTTAGGGCTGGCCAAATAGCTCAGCAGAGTAAAGCTCCTGCAAACAGGCAAAAGAGCTGGGATCCCCTGGCCATGCCAGCCCTGTCCCTGGGGCACGCTGAGACAGACAATTAAGACTGGGCATGGTGGTGTGCACCTGTAATCCCAGCTCTTGGGAGGCTGTAAACAGGTGGATCACTACGAGTCTGATCTAGTAGTGAGATCCTGAACACCCTGTAGACCCTTCCCTAAAGTACAAAATAAGAAAAAGGTAGGGCTTCTTGCTAACTTGCCAAGCCATAAGACTTCCTTCATGTGGGAAAAGAAGGTAAATGACCTAAACTGTCATGGAGGGGAACATCGATCTTCCAAATTGGGGCCATCTCTTTTCCAAGAAGAAATTTATATACATTATAGTAAGGGAGGAGATGAAAATATGAGTTGTACTGCAGAATTACTGTAGCTTGCTCTAAATTGTGAGTGTTTACTTTTGCTGACATGAAGTATCCTTTCTTTTTTTTTTTAAAGTCAGTGAAACCTTTCAGTTCTGTTAGTAAAAAAAATTTAGTTATGAATGAAACATTATCACTGACAGTGAGCTCTGGGTACATTGAGCAGCCTGTGTCCACAGGGCTTGTCTGTGAAATTGCCTGGTTTTTTTATTCATGTCCCTCCTACAACTAAAAATGAGAGCCGCTTCACTGTCCAGACCTCTGAAGCCTGCCTGGTGAAGCCTACAGATAGTGGAGAATCAGAACAGGGAATATCTGGTTATTTAAATGACCTTAAATAGAAACTATATAAAATTAGCTTTAAAAATTCTTTCATCTGAGGCATGTGTCTTAGCACTCTGAATATCACTGCCTTATCAAAATAATTTGGGAACTATAAATGAAAAATATAACTTTTGGTCAAAAACCTTTAAATAAGGACTAAAATACTATTCAAATGAAAGTAGAGCCTTGAAAATAAATATTAGAAAGAATAAAAACAAAATGAGACAAGCAAAACAACTGAGTAAAGAAGGCAAAATAAATTCTCGAGAAAATAGCAGAAATAATCTTATTAAATAATCCCAAAGAAAGGAATCAAAAAGTATAAACATTTAATGAAGTAAAAAAGCAAACAAAAATGTAGATTTGACCAACACATTCAAAAGCTTATCCTTTGAAAAACTCTAAAACAGATAATATAATCAAGAATAAAAAAATACGTACAAGTAAATGACAGTGGGAACAAGCAAAGAATGTAAGTACCAGCACAGAGATTTTGTTTAATCTGAAAAGAAAATATTCTGCACATCTGTCAAAACACTTGGAAATTTAAATGTCTGTCCACAAAAATACTCTGAATCTGAGTAGTGAATATGTTCTGCTCAGTCAGCACAGTATCTAAAATAGCTTTTTCTTAATAGCTAATGTTGAAGGCAGATCTTACGGTTCTTTTTATGTAGTCTTACTGCTATTTTCCTTTTTTATTTTAAAATATTTGCTAGAGACTGGTTACAGTCAAGATTAACAACATAAAAATTTCATATATATAGAGAGAGATATAGTGACACCACAATTCCCAGATCTTTCTAAGAAGAGCCAATATGAAAACTTTTTCTCTGAGGATGTCCTGGCTCCCACCACTCCAGAGGCACTGCCTTTTCCTAGGAATCCTACTTTCTGTCATTTGGTGGCTCTAACAGGGCTCTCTGCTATATTGTCCAAAGGCCAAGGGGCTCACAATAACCGCCTAATGGTCTGAGGTGAAAGAAGAGAGAAGCTTCCCTTTGCCCTGTCTAGGAAGCAGACAGCACATCAACTCTGGTTCCCAATACCTCTTTCCTCACAGCTGACCTCTTCTAAGCAATGTCCTCACCTCCGCTTACAAACCCTGAGGTCTACAAAGAATAGAGGTTTCACAACAGATTTTGCAATCTCCTGCTTTGTCCCGTGTTTCCTCATCTTAGAGCGCTCTGCTGAAAATCCAAGACAACAGCAAAAGTGTCGTTTAGCATATAAATAACCAAAATGGACTCAAAAGTTGCAAAACCAAACAAAGTCAAAAAGATTGTCAAAAAGAGTTGTCTCTGAAAAATAAACAAACATATATATTTTAAAAATGTATTTAGGGGAGGGCCTACAGGGTCTACAGGGTCTCACTTCATAGATCTAACTCATAGCGATTCTCCTTCAGCCATCCAATGTAAGTATATACACAGGATAACAGAGATGATTGTACTATTAAGTTCTATTAGTTTAACAAGGTAGCAGCTAATGTCTAAAAGTTTTTACTTTGATCAACTCTATATGCTAATTTCTGTAATATGAGCAACTTCATTGAGGACAGCAATGTACAATATAACAATCATGGTTGCATACCTTTCAGGTTCTTTTAAATGTGTATCATCTCTAATGTCTCAACTATTGTTTTTATACTCTCTTCAAAGTAAAAAATAAAAAGTAAGGATAAGGAAAAGATTTAAGATTTAGTGAAAGAGTTAATGTTTAATAGCTTAAAAACATCTTGATATAAAAATGAAAGTTTGAGTCTCAAGTAAGATGATATGCATGCAATTCATATATCAGTGTATTACTATGTAAAATAGATCATGAATTACTAAAATTCAGTAAGAAAAAGGCAAGCAAGCCCGTAGAATACAGGATGAAGAATACAAGTAGTTCCCTGAGGGGGATTCAAATGATGGACAGATATGAAAAGGAATGCAAGCTTCATCAGTGCTCAGTAAAATGCTCACTTACATGGAAATGAGACAGCACTTGACACTCATGAGATTCAAAGACTATGCCAGTGGAAGGTACAAAGTGTCGATGGCTCTGGAGCGCTGAGAATATTTATATAACACCAGCGTGGAGAACAGTGTGGCTGATCTGGTAAGGTTGAAACCGTGAAACCTAAAGATCATTAACTCTCCTGGGTGCTTACTCTACCGTGGCATTTTTCAAATTGCAGGCCCTGTTATGTTTGTAGGTTGACTGAGTTCAACCTACAAACCCAGCTGACTGAGTTGTGAAGACACTTCATGGTGCCTAACTTAAAAAAATGGTGTAATTCTCTGGGTAGACTTTCTCTCAAATGCTCACTCTCTCTAACAGTCTAATGGAGAAGGAGTATTTGGGCACAGGTGCTCAAGGAACAGGATGTTAATCTCTGAGAACAGAACCAGGACTCCACTCAGGAGTTCTAAGTCCTGCCCACTAAGACATGTAATTGCTATAGAGGTGGACTGCTGTTATTCTTTCCAAGTTCAAATTTCTCTTGAAGTTAACTTAATTGTATTTGGCCACAGAATATAGTATATTGGCTGGAATTGTGAAAAGTAGGCAAGTAACTTATATTTTATATTGATGAAGAATCACACCTGGAATGTTAGATTTTGAATAGAATGCCGTAATTGGTTAGGACACATGGGCAACGCTGCAGTGGGAAATGGGAGAAACCATTATCAAGTTACCACAGTGAATACGGATACCAGGACAGGGTGACGCTGTACTTCTGTTTGGATGCAATGCCAAGAACACCACGTCATTCGGTGTCACTTATGCCACAGATGTTTCTCCGCCAGAGATGTGCAACACGACTCTAAAGAAACATTTAGGAAAATCTAGAGAGTCAAACCCGCCAAAGTCACGATATTAAAGAAAGACTGAGATACTCTCCCTGCCTGCTCCAAACCAAGGAGGCCAAGGCACATCGCGAGCAGAACTGATCCTCTGGTATTCTGAGCTGAACCTCTGAGGTTTCAAAGTCTATTTTAGGGACAGCTGGCAAAATTGAATGAAGCCCAAGATACAATATTGATTTCCTGATTTTGAGGACTGCATCGTATTTCTGTTGAGAATGTACTTTTTAAATAAGTAATATCATACTTGAGTATTTGTGGGTGGTAAGCCAGGAGAATAACTTACTGTCACAAGCATAGGACAAAGGTTTTTATACTAGATATTTTACTTTTTTGTAAATCCGTTATTGTTTAAAAACTAAATAAAAATTTAAAAAGAAGTGAACAGGGCAATACAGCCAAAGATAGAATGGTACACATCTGGGAAGTGAGAGATGAAGATCATCTGAGGAATTCTCACCAGATTCTTGGTTTCAGAACCATGGTCCAGTCAAGTTTATAAAGAGAGTTTTAGTTTGGAGCTTAAAAGGGGAAACAATATAATACAGGATGCTTAATTATAAGATTATAATAGTCACCCAGAGAGTCGTACCCAAAGGGAGTGCAATAAATCTGTCCACATAGTAAAGACAAAAGGGATCCATATGAGGGTCTGGATCCCATGGCAATGCCCTGCATGAAGCCAGCTGAAGACCTAGAGTCTGCGGCAATACCCCCAGTGAGACCAGCTGGAGGCCAAGAGCCCGTGAAAGAGTCTCATGCAGGCCTGTTTCATAGATCTGCACTGTGAAGGCCCAAAGGTCAGTGGTGGCAGAATGAAGGATCTGTGTTAGCAGGCTGAAAGAGCTGCACTGGATCTAGGAAGCAATGCTGAAGTAGAGACTAGAGCTTCCCCTGAAAGGTGCCACAGCCATCCTCACCAACAGTGTGGCGGCATGGTCCTCCAGTGAGAACAGCTGCCTTCCTATCAGGAAAGCTGGCACGACAAGGTTCTCCAGGAGAGCTTACAGCTTCAAGAGAGCCAACAGCTTCCAGCAGCTTTTCTAACAGCCCTCTTTCTCCTACAGTTTTTTTTTTATTTGCTGGCAGCAATCCTTAGGTGTGCCCCCCACCCTCGGCACCACCCTGGTTCCCTTCAGCTGGTGTTACAAGCTGACCACCAGTTGCAAATCCACCACAAAGAGTACAGGGTGGGGGTGTGGTTGTCATGATCAGATGCAGAGGTTTCATTTGCCAGATCTACAGTGTGTGATGCAGGAATCAAGTGTGTGTGATCAGTAAATTACCCACTGATTGGTTTGGCCTAGTTCTGGGTAAGATTAAGGGGTCCCCTACCTGGGTGTGAGTGGTACCCACCCTAAGGGCAGGTACCCTAGATAAAATATATGGGATAGAAAGAGGGTTGCTTGTCACTTGCTTGCTGCTTTCTGCCTTCTGCCTGCTCTGACTGGCCATGGATTGCTTTTCCTTTGTGATGCCCCCTGCCACGCCACCCTGCCTCGCAGCAGTTGACTACGGTCCGAAACATCTATGAACTATGAGCCAAATATGCCTTTTCTCCTTTAACTTTGAGTTCTGGGTACTTTATCTCAACAATGAGAAAGTAGCTAAGACAATTATACGTACTTATGTATTAGAAAAACCATAGCATATTTGAAAAGAAAAAAAATAAATAAAGCCATGCTGTTAAGTTGAAAAAAAAAAAAAAAGAAAAACCATAGCATAGATACAGTAGCATATTTGTAGTTTTAGGCAGCCACTATAGTCTTGGACTATGTCCTCCACTAGTAAGTGAGGGACTACTGTAGTACTTTTCCAGAGTTGTGAATGTACATGATTGTCCACTAGAGGGTGCAATGTGCCTTAACCTCTTTAAAAAGACATGGGGCCTAATTTTTAGCACAAACATATTTGTGTATTAGGAAGAAAGAAGAGAAAGAAGTAGATGAACAATAAACAAATTACTTTTATATCAACTTCTACTTTCTAATATGATTGTAACATTTTTTATATTTTCCAGAAATGCACATAATAGGGTAAAACGTAAGCCAAGGGGTGAATACAATAAGAAAGCAAAGCAACTGAAAGAACAGCTGCACCTAATAATAAGAGTTGCAAAATGAGTCCTAACATTTGGTTCCTGAACAAGGACCCTCATAAGATTTGGCAGGTGGGAGGATGTTCCCCAAAACTTTTGCATGCAACAGGTGGGGAGCAGATGGATTGGCCAATGTTTAGCAGAGGAATGTTACAAGTATAACTGACAATTATCAGGTGAAAACATGGGGCATGGAAGGCTAATGACCTTAAAGAAATATCTATCATCTATCTATCTATCTATCTATCTATCTATCTATCTATCTATCTACCTATCAAAATAGGCCTAAGAGGACCTCAAAAGGAGAAAGTTACATAAAATTGCTGGTAGTTGAAAATGAGATAGAGTCCCAAAAATCACAGACGTTTATAGATGAATATAAAAATGGCTGTTTCCTTGGGTCCTGTATTTACTTTATTTCCTAAGACCACCACGAAGGACTTAACATGGAGTACTATAAATAAAGTCCTGAGCTGAAAAAGGAGGGTGAAACAAAGCTACCACAGATAAGAGCTTAAACCCTCCCCCTTGGCTCAATTAGATTTAAAAAAACCATCTTTTAAACTGTGTATGGTTACTTCTAAGAGGAATAGCAGCATCCCTGGAGATGGGGGGAAGGGACACAAACCATGTTCTGGTCATAGGCAGATTCAGAAGGGATTCTTCAGTGCCTTGTGTTTCCACACGCCTGGTCCAGCCACACAGTCCTGTGTGCCTGGGACTGAATAAGAGGGTCATGGCTACACACCATGGCATGGCTCTTGCAGCTCACTATACAGGCTTCTGATGCTGAAAATCTATTCAGCTCAAAAAGATGTCTGTACTTAAAATCAAGGCAAAATTGGAACATCCAACAATCAGAGCAAAAATGACAGCTAATGCACAGGGGCTACAAACAGTGGCTGTGGCTACAGAGAGAGCCCCACATAGCTTGGGGAGGGGAAATGACAGTGAGCGAGCACACAGACAGACTAAACAAGCCCTTGACACCAGCTCGCCCAGCTCCAAAGTGATGGAGCAGAAGCCCCAGAGAGAAAAATAAACACCGCTTAAATCTCCCCAGACCCCCCCTTTTTAAAATGTATTTAGTACAGGGTCTACAGGGTCTCACTAAACAGATCAGATTCATAATGATCCTCTGTGTTCAGCCTCCCAAGCGCTGGGATTACAGGCGTGCACCACCATGCCCAGTCTCAATCGCTGTTTTGGTGTGCCCTGGGGACGGGGCCAGCACGGCACGCAGGGGATCAAACCCCCAGTCCCTGCATCTGCCTAAGCAGATGCTTTAATCCACTCAGCTATCTGGTCGGTCCTTCCCCAGACTGTTTTATTAACTGGTTATTCTTTCTCTGACAAAAATTTTAAAATTATCAATGAAAAAGATATATTGGGTTAAAAATAGAAACTGTAAAAGAAAAAATTTAAAAGGCTTCAGACACAAGTGTGGGTGGCAGCTGGGTAAGGCAGCTACAGGTGCACAGTAACAGCGGCGCTACACTGCTGCTCTGGAGGGACACAAAGGGCCATCTCACGAGGAGCAGCTCTCTTTCTCCATTACAACTGACAATAACAGAGGAGCTTTGTACCTTTTAATATTTTCCTGAAGGTGATTAATTAAAAAAGATGATTCCATCCTCAAAATAAAAACACGTTGCCTTTAGTTTAAAAAATCATATTTCCTAAGATTTATAATAATGGTGATATTTAAAAAGTTTACATTTGGCACCACATACCATGCTGCCCACCCCTGGGCACACTGAGCCAGTGACCGAGTCCAGGCACGGTGATGCACGCCTCCAATCCCAGCACTGGGGAGGCTGAACACAGTGTGATCACTTTGGATTCAAGCTGCAGAGTGAGACCCTCCCTGCAAAAATAAATGAATAAATGAATAACCTAAATTTTTTTTAAAGTTTACATAAAGATCTTTTAATTTCTAATAAGGTTGACTGCTTATCTTACAATCTTAAAATTGTTATAGAAAGCTTTGTTATTTTACAGACAAATATAAAAGTTTAGAGTGCAATCAAAAAGCAGTGGGGCTTGAGCAGTCGCTTCATTTTGACATCTCATTCAAATGGTGGCAGACACAGTGGTGGCCTTCACAGGCCCACAGGCCACAATAACTTTACATCTGGGTCAACTTATCCCACACAGGTATATTGTGCCTCAAACTGTTCAGATCAACCCAAAATGACTTTCAGACTTTATTTGGTAGTATTAATTGGTTCCATCCAGATTTCTGGACGATTGTGCTGGCGTTATTAGTTATTATTATCCTTCAGGTAAGGTAAATCAATTCATTTGCTCTCACAGATGGATCATGTTAGGTTAAGGGAGGACACGTGACGGCTTCTTGTTCCACAATACAAGGTACAGGCTTCTCATTGCACAATCAAAATCCAAGCACAGAAGCTACAGGGGGAATCGCTTCTTCCCACTCGTCAATACACGGTATTAAATTTTAAAAATTTTACAAAAGATGGAAGTATAGCAACAGAAAGATCATTCAGGGCCGGGGAGATGGCTCAGTGGAATAAGCACTTCCCTGGCAAGTGCAAGGGTCTGAGTTCAATCTCCGGTTCCGAAGGAAAAAAAAAAATTCAATCAGGTAAAGGAAAAAAAAAAACTAATTTGGGGTCGAGCATATGTTTGTGTTTTACCACAACATGCTGTCAGGCTATACCATAAAGCCAGATCTGGAGAGAATGCTGATGGCCATGAAGCTTGACTTGACCTGGGCCTACTGAAGAAACTGACAAAATTTAAATCTAAGGTCTAAATAGGTGATAAAATAAATAGAGATACCCAAACTGAAGTTACCTTAAAGTTATTCTTACGACAAAATAAAATATAAAATGTGCATATTAATTATAGATAAAAGATTCTATTCTAAATTTTTTCTTATAAGAGATCTCTGTTAATTGAACAAAATCTGACTAGTCTATTTATAATTTCTAAAATTGTAATGGTTACTATAATTCATTTTGATCAAAAATATATTTCAGTGCATTTTGTAAAGATAAGTGATTTTTGTTTGTTCTGTATAATCATTATTGTCTATTTGTATGTCATTCTGGAATACTTGTTCCTCTTTTTATTTGAGCTCAACCACTTTTCTCATTTACCATTTGTTCAAATATAATTTGAGTTATAAACTTAAACACATGCATTGTCCTGAGTATCAGCTGGCATAAAGTGATATCAAAGTTGACTTACAAGTTATCAAAAATTTAAGATAATTAACTAAAATTTCTTAGAGTGAGTAGAGATTATTTGACCAGACTCCAACTGGTGAATAAAGGGGTAGCCAATGTCTGTTCATTAAAAACAGCCCCCAGTAATCTCTATAGTCTCTTGAGAGAAATCCCAATAATTTGATCATTGGTCAAAAGATAAAGCTCTTCAACATTTATAGTAAGGTTTTCTCATAAAAGATGTTCTTGGTACAAAACTAAATTACGAAGCAAAGGTTTTCACATGTGCATGGTAATTCATTATTGTTAATCTCATGCTACATTAAATGTATTCATGATTTCAGGTGTACAGTCTTTCAAAATGTAAAACAAGGATTGCTTATCATGATAAAACTTTTCTTTCTGATTCAGACCTCTGCCTTTAACCAAAATCTTGCAATATACAGCCCATTAAAGGACAACTAATTAGGTTAAAGCTTCTTGTGCAGTAGATAGAGATGACAGATTAAAAGAATTATGTTATGTCAAAAGAAAAATTAGGTGTGTTAAAAATGTCACGATTGTCATACTGCAATGTTATATATGGTTTTGATTTCTACATTTCTGTGTAAAAAGATATTGTCTGTTAACATTCTATAAGGATTTAAATATTAGGATATCCACAGTTGTTAGAAAATAATGGTTCCATTTTATGTTCTAATGTGTTTTCTATTCAGATAAATAATAACATTAAACTTACTGCTTCCCTTACAATGTAATGTTATTAAGCTTCTCCTCTGGATGTTTAACAACTGAGGTTTGCAGACCAAACCTTTTTTAGATTGGGCTTTAAAAGCCAATATTTTGGCCCTAGCCCTCTGTTATGGTTTGTGTCTAGTGGTCCCCCCCCAAAGCCTCATGCAGTAATTGGGACAGCTTCTAGAGTTCGTGATTAATTCACGATCCATTGCTGGGACTATGGGTATAAGTGCTTCTGGGATTATGGGTGTGAGTGTTACATGAGCCCTGGGGCAGACAGCCTGGATGAAGTGTAAGGAAGGGGGAGAGGCTTGCTGTTTGCTTCTGCTGCTGCAGTGGCTGCCTCTGCTGCTGCCGTTTTTTGCTCTTGCTCTTTGCTGTTTTCTGCCACTGTGGACTGCTGCCCTCTGCCCTATGCCACTTTTCCTTAGAGCCAGCCGAGTATGGACTGAAACCTCCATGAAGTGTGAGCTAAATAAACCTTTCTTCCTTCGTTTTGGGTGTATTTTGTCCCAGCAATGAAAGAAAAGTAACTGAGACACTCTCTAAGACCATTGAGGACTCAGGACATAAAAATCCCTCTGCTATGACATCCTATAACTCAGTTGAGACCCTGATCTTCTGATGAAGGAGATTATGGGACCACAGGGAAAAAAAAGTGATCAGTGATGTATCATGTTCCTAAGGAGAATCATCTGGAGAGGAAAAAAATCTCTCAAGCTTTCACAGAAACCAAGTTGGTGAAGCAATGGCCATAACTCATCCAGGTGTCTCACACTGACAGAAGATCTAAGAGGTGATATGCCTGATTCCAAGGTAAATTCTGAGGAGACTTAACTGACATTGATAGATAACAAAAAGTTAATTTTTATTAATACAGGTTTCACTTTAACTTGGTCTTAACCATCTAGCAGAAAAGAATAACCACAAAATGTAAAATACAATGCCATAGTAATATGCTGTTAAAAATTTCAAAGCACTAACAACTTCTGCAATTGTCAACTGTATGGGCAACTCACTACTGTTATGGACTGTTTGGGATTAAAGTACTAAAAACAGGTATCTAAAATCTTTGGACTAAAAATCTTTAGCCTAAACAAATTCATCAAAAAAAAAAAAAAAAAAAAAA
>NW_004524630.1:453759-459983 GCF_000260255.1 Octodon degus
AAAGAAAGAAAGAAAAAGGTGTTCTACAGAGTTCTCCAAATACAGCTTCTCTAACTGCAACTGAACAGCCATCATTATGCACCAAAATAGAAAAGAGAGGGCTCCTGGGAGCAGTGAAAGCTGGAAACTGGTCATGTATGTGAAGGCAGGACAAGGCCACAGTGCCTAAAGCAGATAAGCTACCTCAGTCTTGAGAAAAGTATTCTGCTTGGACAATTTCAGTCATTAGTTACTAGGCAACATTGTGTCTCATGATACTAACTGCAAGACTATAAACAAACAACCCCTACTGTTGTCGTTCATGTCTTTGTTCATCAGGCAATCAGCCCTCCACCTGATCTCAGCCTTTGTCTCTTGTTTTTATTTTCTAAATTCTCTTGCTGTTTTCTGCTGGGGACCAGAGAGACCAATGAGTCCTACCAAAAAGCATAACAAACCCAAACTTACAGGATGTGGCAAAAGCAGTGCTTATAGAAAAACATAACTATAATACCTATATTATAACTGAATAAAGATAACGAGCTTCACTTCAAGAACCTAGAAAAATAAGGACTTGGAAAATCTAAAGCAGGCAGTAAGAGAGACTAAAATGACAGTAAGGAAAATCAATAGAAAAAAATCAACTAGCCTAAAACTTTGGTTCCTGGAAAAGACTAAAATGAGGGATAAATCTATAACAAAACTTAGGGGAAGTACAGATTAAATTATTAAAGTCAATAACAAAAGAGACAATATTATCAGAAATAAAAAAGGACTATAAAGGAATGCTAATGTCAGTTCTATGCAAATATGATAAGTGGGTACATTTCTAAAGCTATAACCTATCAAAACTGACTCAGGAACAAATTATAATCTAGACCTATAACAAGAAAGAAGAGTGAAGCTGACTTTGCTACTGAGGTTGCATTTATCCAGTATCTAATGCACCAGGCACTATGCTAAAAATAGAGAAAAAGGTCTAAAAACCCTTACACCCTTACATGGGCTGGGTGCAGTTGTGCAGACTTGTAATCCCAGCACTTAGGAGGCTGAGGCAGGAGGATCACCTTGAGTTTGAAGCCAGCCTGGACAACACAGTGAGTTCAAGACCAGTCTGAACTGGACAGCAAAACCCTGTCTCAAAAGGACAAAAACAATAACAACAAAAAACCTCTTACATGAAACCTTATGCACTTTACTCATCAGGACATTATTGAGGTAAGCCAGAATTCGTACCCCAACTTAGAAGCCGCATATCAGGGCTGTTGGAGTACTCTCTGTGAACATGTGCTAGCACTAGTGACACTTGCAGAAGGAAAAACATCAACCATGTGTAACAAGAAAAAGTACAGTCAGACTTCTGTCTCTCTGGGTCTTGGCGTTTGTCTGTCTCTACCTTGGACTCTCTTAGTTGAGGTTTGTCTTAAATTCACTACATAGCTCAGCCTGGCTTTGAACTCACAGTGATCCCTCTGCCTGAGCCTCCTGAATGCTGAGATTACAGGCATGCACAACCATCTCTGACTTCAAGTCTGTCTTTTTCTGTGTATCTCTTCTTTGTAGAAAAAGATTATAATGAAGGAGTAGAAAGAGCAGGAAAAGGGAACTCTAGAAAAAAGGGAACCAACAATCAGGTTTCATTTAAAAGAGTGTGTGGTGTCCTGAAAGCAGATGAAGACAGGACATAAGGAAGTTTTCCTGAATGTTTTTTTCTTTTACCTCTTTGACTATGTTTTCACTTTGAAATTATGATAGGTTCACAGGCATCTGCAGTGACAGTATTGAAAGTTCCACAGTGTACTTCTCTTTCCATTTGTGTTTTAATTTGGCGGGGAGGTGACCTTACAAGGTTACTTACTGTAACAAACAGGTATCTTTTCTAACTGTGATTCTATGCAGTGACTGGCCACCTAACGTTTCAGTTCTCTTATGAGTCACACAAAAAAGACATACTAATTAAGAAAACAGTCAAAATCCTGTATATTGAATGTGTACAAATAACTAAAAAGTCTAAATAGATCCTGACAAAAATCTGTAAATTCCATACGATGACTGGTACTATTGTTTATGGTTATAAATCATACAATAAAAGATTTGTGGTCTCTTTTTAAGGCAGTTAAACCTATAGTCTTAGCCAAAACTAAAATTCTATAATCCCCCAAATGTCCACCAATAAGGAACCAGTCAAATATATCACAGTACATCTACCAAGTGGAACGCTAAGGACATAGTGACAGTGATAGTCTTTAACCTTATCTTCATTTATATGTGAGTCAACAGCTATCTCCACATACTCAACACCAACGTTCAGTCTGTCATCTTACTTGATATCAGAGTTGCAAGTGAACAGTTAAAGACTCATCTTCACATGCATTCTACTCTTGCTTCTTTGTGTCGCCACACGCTCTGGGATTTTAGCCTGGTTCTTCCTTACCTGTCTCTTCTCGACTGCCTTCTAGGACTGGAGTTCCTTATGGCATGGTGTTGAAGGCTACTCCTTTGACCATGTTTTCTCATTATGTGTTCTCAGAGTCTGGGCTCTTGGCTTTAAATGCCTCCAAAGGCTGAGCATGACTTGGGATTTGCATCTCCAGTGCTAGCTGATCTCTAGGGTCAGCTTCACACAGAGCTGACAATGTGAAACTGACTCTGGGGTTCCTACCAGCCTGCCCAAACACCAAGCGTCCACAACAGTATTCTGACCCGTCTCACCTGAAACCACTCTCCTCTTTCCCAGTCATCCCTACATGGACTGGTTCTAGCTGATTTTTTTGGCATCTCCTAACCAACTTCCCTTGTTCTGTTCCAGTCTGTCCTGCTTTCCTTTTGGTTCTCAAACATAATGAGTTTACCCATGACTCACCACCTTTATATTTACTGCTCCCTCTTCCTGGAATGTTTTTTCTGATGCTCACACGGGCAATCCTTTGTTATTTAGATCTCAAATATCACCTCTTCTAATTACCAAAGTTGCCTCTTCCCCCATGTTATGGTTTGTGTCTAGGTGTTTCCCAAAAGCCTCATGCAGACTATAGGACGGCTTCTAAAGTTTGTGATTAATCCATGATCCAATCAGGGATTATGGGTGTGAGTGCTACATCACTCCGGGATGGGTAATCTGCACACAACAGAAGGAAGTGAGAGAGGCTTGCTAGCTGCTGGCAGCCACTGTGCCTCCCTTTGCTCTGCGCTGCTTTCTGCAGCCATTAATGGCTGCCCTCTTCCATGTGCTACTCTGCCTTGGAGCCAGCCGAGTATGGACTGACACTAACTGTGAGCTAAATAACTTTGGATGTTGGGTATTTTGTTCCAGCAATGAGAGAGGAGTAACCAAGACCCTCTAGTAGCTCTGCACCTATTTTGTTTTATTCTTTACATATACTTTATCTGTCTCCCTACTAGAATAGAGTCTCCATGACAGCACAAAACTATGTTAATGCCTAAAACTAGAGTATCTTGAAAAAGTTCTTACAACTTAATAATGCTCAAATAATATACGAAGTACATGGGCTGAGGCTAGAGCAGCTATAGCTTAATGTCAGAGCACTTGCTAAGTATGCATATGAAACTCTATATTCAGTCACAAGCACAGCAACAATAAAAACAAAAACAAAAATTATGTTAAATACAGTTTAGAAGGGTGAATGTCAAAAAGTTTACAGTGGTTACTTCTAAGTGGGCATAATACAGGAGGTAAATTACAAATTGATATTCACTTTCCACCAACATTTGCTTTTTAAAAAAATTTATTTTTTTTATTAGTGTGTGTATGTGTGTGTGTGTGTGTGTGTGGCCAGCTCAGCCCACCAGGGGGCGGGGCTGGCTGGCATGTGGTGCTGGGGGATTGAACCGGGGTCCCTGTGCTTTGCTCAGCTTAGCTTGTTCTAAGTAGGTGCTTTAGACCACTGAGCCATCTCACCAGCCCCATTTGCTTTTATTAGTCTTAGGCTCTTTGAAATAAAATATACTACACTGATGGGAAAAGTTAATATATTTTAATTACAAATATGATTCATAAAATGTGGATGCTTAAAACAAACTGTGCTGTACATAAAAGATGTATTCAAATGGAATGCTTTCTTAGTGATGTGAGGTAGTGTGTTACCATCTGTGTAAACAATCTGGTTTTACAAAAACTATCTAAACAAGAATCAAGAGAAATATTGTACCAGTTCTTTCTGAACTTTACTATACTCTTTCTGGTAAATTACTGAAATTAATTCCTTCAAGATAAAATCATGAGTTTGGCTCATAACATGCTTACTTTTATTTAAATATTTTATTATATATGTTTATCTTGGACTAGTTCATTTGTTCTTTTTATAGCCAACCTTAATATTAGCTGTTGTCCCCAGGTCTGAAAGTTAAGTCAACATATGTTTGAGATGACCTTCAGCTTATCAAGTATTGCAGGTCTCTGATTGTTTTGGAACCTCTTCTGATAGTAAGGACTTAGTTCAAGGACAGTTAATACTACTTTTTTTTTTCCTAATTGGCTGAACAAATGATTAATTGCTTTAGTTACTAAAGTTCATTATTGGACAGGATTTCATGTCTATAAAGAGTCTAGCTTGAGTCTGTTCAGGTCCATCCTTTCCTTTCTAACCACACAGTGTCTCCTCCCTAGGAGTTTTGCAGATTTGCAAAATGATGACTATGACTATATATTTGATCTGGGGGATTGCTGTAGTAGTATGCAGTTGTTTGTGGTTCCATTTTGGAATAAGAAGAAGGTAAGGAAAGTTCTTTAAATTTTCTTTTAGCTCATTTATCTAGCATTCTTTTACCTTTATTACTAAACAAATTTGGCTTTCTAGATTTATGCACTTTAATATTTTTATACAAAAATTTTTATTTAAATTTTAAAAGTGCTATCATCTATTAAGTCTAAGAAAACAAATAATGATAGTTTCCTTATTCAGTGCTGACATTACCAATGGTAAATGTTGATCCTTTTACTGCTGTCTTTAGTGAAAATGTTTAGCATACTATAAACATTCAATAAGTGCTTGGTGAATGCATGGATGGATAGACGGATGAATTAAATAAATAATCATTTTCTCTAACATATCTTGGCATAGATTATCATGATAATCTATCATGTTATATATTTATCATGTTATAATCAAATCCATTATTTTAATAAAAGGGCATGGACCCATGAACAAAAGAAATATCTATAAACTAGAATTTTGAAGTTTGAAATTAGCATAGAATTTTAAAACCTGATGCAAAGAGATATTAAACATGTATTTTTTCATATCTGTCATATATTTATGTCTCACAGGAAAATAGGAGAACCGCCTCTGGAGAATGGGCTGATTCCATACTTGGGTTGCGCTCTGAAATTTGGGGCCAATCCTCTTGAGTTTCTCCGAGCAAATCAGAGGAAGCACGGTCATGTGTTCACCTGCAAACTAATGGGAAAATATGTCCATTTCATTACAAATTCTTTGTCATACCATAAAGTGTTGTGTCATGGAAAATATTTCGACTGGAAAAAATTTCATTACACTACTTCTGCCAAGGTAACTCCATTCACATATATACAGAATTGTTTCCTAGGTTTTAAAAAATATCAGTGAATTTAGAAATTTTTGTGCCCTTACATTGTAGGACAGAGGTGGTGCAAGGCACTCTATTGTGAAGAATCATACAATAATAAGTCGAAATAGACACAGCACCCCACTAGTATAAAAAAGCCCACAACGGTTATAGATTTGTCCCTTGCTGACTAGCCAGTGAGGGCAGAGGAAAAGTCAACGCTGCCCTGGGTCGGATGGAGCTGTGGCGGCAGGCCGGCGCTCGGCTCCAGGCTCGGTCTGCACAGCGCGGGGCGTCGGGGCGCGGACAAGCCGCAGTCGCCCAGCACTCCCGGGCCCTCCCGCTAGGAGCGCGCCGTTCTCACCTGCGCGTTTCCTCAGGACCTGTCAGCCCTGAGCCGTGCTGCCCAGCATCTACACAGAACGCACTGCAGAAGGCAGACTAAAGCGGTGCCCATTAGCAACTGTAGCGTGCCTTAGCTGCCAGCGGCACGAGGAGCGGCCGCCGAGGCGCGAGGCAAACGCGACCTCTCCCCTCTCCCCACAGGCGTTCGGGCACCGCAGCATCGACCCAAGCGACGGCAACACCAGCGAGAACATCCAGAGCACCTTCTCGCGCACGCTGCAGGGCGCCGCCCTGGACGCGCTGGCGGCCGCCATGCTGGAGAACCTGCAGCGCGCGCTGCGGCCGGCGGGCGGCGC
>NW_004524630.1:460493-470454 GCF_000260255.1 Octodon degus
GGGCGACCCCAGTGGCCCCGGCCGCTGGCCTTTGCTCTCACCCGCGAGGGTCATCCCGGAACGAACTTCAGCCTGTAGTCATGAACATAGTTTAAGTGACTTGAATGTAATAATCAGGGCAGTGATTGTGCCCTTTCGCGTGTACTCTCATGGTTTGAGGTTTCCCTCGATAATCACAGTCTCAACCATTTATTTGATCAGAATAAATTCCTGTATTTATAGTATGGTTACAACATCAATTTAATGTCATGTAAGCAAGCCTAGCTTAAGAAGGCCACACAAATACTTTCCAAACATTTCAGGGACTCAGTTTGCTGTACTTTCATAATATAGATCCTGACTGTGGCACTGAGGCTTCGAGCAACTTCCACGCGCTAACATCAGTAGCTTTTATTTTATTTACAGTTCAAACGAAAAAATGGGGTCAGGAATATAGGTCAGTGGCACATCTCCTGCCTGGCAAGCACAGAGCCCGATTTCAATTCCCAGAACTAAAAACAAAACAAAACAAAACAAGTTCTGCCTGTGATCATGGTATGAATTTTAAGAGTAAATTTAAATTTCCCTTTGGATACCCTGTAATTCTTGTTGTAGATACAGTTTACTTTGTAATGTTTTTCATTTGACTGCTTAATGCTTACTTAGAATTACCTATTAATAGATATCTATTATCTATTATAATACCTATTAGTATGACCAGAATTTTATTTAGCAAAATCCTTCAAGACAGCTCTTGCTAAAACTGAAGGCAAAAGCATTACAAATAAGAGTACAAGGGATGGGAATGCCCCTTGTCAGCCTCCCTATTAGCTTGGCCACTTTGTTAAAATAAGAGAAAATGCCTATTTGCTTGCAGATCTCTGAGTATGGAAAACTTACTCTCTTGGCATCTTTTCTTTCCTCTTAATTTTCTACAGGAGTCCTGAAGCAAAGAAAGCGGCTGCTGAAGAAGTGAATAAGGCCTTAGAGAATGCTGGACAACAACGCAGCTTTGAGAGCAAACCTATTCATTTGAATCAAGTGCAGCTGAACGACCTGCCGGTTCTAGGTGCGCTTGCTTTCCGCATTTCATCCATTGTGCCTACTAACAGAAGCCCTTACATGTGTGTCATGCACTTATGGATTCAAGAAATTATGCTAACGTGATTTGGCTCTCTTCATCCTCAGAGATCCTGTGACTAAGGGCTGTTACTGTTTCTGTATGCCAAGTAAGAAAACAGGCACCCAGAAGCTAAGGTGCCTGGGGTGACAGTGGGACCTACGGCAGCATCAGTCTGGGACTCTTGATTCTCTGCTTTCAGCTCCACACTGTGCGCTGTCTCCCTTTCCATTAATTTACAGTTGAAAGTAGCACACAGTTTATTTCTATGAAATATAGTGGGTGTGAGAAGGACCATGAATCTCAATTAGCTATGTAGGTTGGGCAGTGAGATGGGAGGTTTTTTTGGGCTGCTTTTGCTTTTTCTATTTTATAGAAATACAAACATACTGTATGTTTATAGTGTGAAACTTGCTTTTTATAATTTTTTTTAAAGGGAAAGAACCCAACCCATGCTTTTTGAGGCAAATTTTCTTACTGGAAGGGATGGGAATGTCCCAGGAAGCTTGGGTGATGGATTTCAGACACTTCTCTTCTGGGCCTTTACTGTTCTCACTTGCAAATGGAGTGATGACCTGTGAGTTGTATGTAATGCTATGATGACCACATAAAAAATGATAGTTAAGGAATAGAAGGTGCAAGTCAGGCTGGATGCCTCATGAGAGCTCTGTGTTCTTAAGTGGCTTTGGTGTTTGTTTATGCTTTTGTTTTGCTCTTGTTTGGGGGTCTCCTTGTGCCTCTGCCCGTCATCAAGGCATTGCCATACAGCCTCAGGTATTGTACAGATAAAGACGAGGGCTTGATAATGCTAACTTGAACCTGCATGAGACATCCTGAAAATCATTCCTGTATGGAAATAATAGCACTATATTAAAGCTGAAAATTGGTAAAAAGATAGTTCACATAAAAATTTGTTACTGATTTTTCCAATTTTGCCAGCTGTTGAATATCATGTAGAAATAAGATAATTGCCAGGCTTGGTGCTACACATCTATAATCCCAGCACTCTGGACACTGAAGCAGAAGGATCACTGGTTGAGGCCAGCCTGTGCTCCATAATGAGCTCAAGATCAGCCTGAATGACGTAGTGAGATCCTGTCTCAAACCAAAAAGAAGATAAAAGGATTATTTTCAAGTAAAATGATGAAAGTACAGTTCTCATTTTTAAAAAGGTTTATTTATTTATTTATTTGGTACAGGGACTTGCTTCCCAGCTTGGGCTTATACTGATCCTTCTGTTTCAGCCTGCCCAGGGCTGGGATTACAGGAGTGTACCACCATGCTCTGTTTCAGTGGCTGGCATGGCATGTGGTATCTGGAATCGAACCCAGGTCGTTGTGCTTGCCAGGCAGGTGCTTAGACTGCCGAGCTATCTCTGAGTCCTGGAAGTGTCATTCCCATTAATATACCAGATCATATCTTTGTCAGTTATCGTTAATTTAGATGATCAGTTAAAAATAAGGCCAGACAAAGTTGAATCATTCATAACAGTATAATGATAACAGGAAGAAAGTTTGAGAAGCTTCTGTCTGGTCAGCTTTCTAGTTTCTGTTAGTCTTTGTGTTATGAGCTGCCGAAGCACTCCAGACGCTTCATTATGTGACTTGACATGTTTAAATTGTTCTCTTTTTCATCCTTCTTTGAATTCTTTCATTTCTTTCTTTTTTTCTTTCCTTGAAAATACTTAGATAGTATCATCAAAGAGGCTCTGCGGCTTTCCAGCGCCTCCCTGAACATCCGGACAGCCAAGGAGGATTTTACTTTGCACCTTGAGGATGGTTCCTACAACATCCGAAAAGATGACATCATAGCTCTGTATCCACAGTTGATGCATTTAGATCCAGAGATCTACCCTGACCCTTTGGTAAGTGACTTCTGGGTAGAGTTTAGTGCCCAGGTGATGTCAGCTCAGGTCTCCCTAAGAAGGGCATTCATAGTTGTAGAATTAATTTGATTATTGAGGCCACAGAAGTTGTCCCCTTAATTATGTCAAATATTCAGAGATTAGGGAAAATTTGGTAGTGGTCTGAATTTTTAATTTTTAGTTATAATACTTGTCACCCCTCTCTTGACTGAGGGACTCATTACCAGACAGAAGAGAAGATTCTGAAAGCTGTCTTGGTCCAGTAGTTCTCCTTAAGTGCTCCTATCCCATACTACTCTCCCATTCAGTGTAGGGTATTTGCTGTACCACTGATGTGACCTTGAAATACTTAAATTGTTCTCCTTTTCATCCATACTACTGATGGAGTGAGTAAAAAAGAAAATTACTCTTCCAGCTCTCAGGTTAACAAAGGGATAAATTCCTTTCAAAGTAGCTTATAGACTTATTTTCTTTGTATTTGTATTGCAGACTTTTAAATATGATCGATACCTAGATGAAAACAGGAAAACAAAGACCACCTTCTACAGCAATGGAATCAAGTTGAAGTACTACTACATGCCTTTTGGGTCAGGAGCTACCATATGTCCTGGAAGATTATTTGCTATCCAAGAAATCAAGCAGTTTTTGATCTTGATGCTTTTGTATTTTGAACTGGAGCTCGTGGAGAGTCAAATTAAATGCCCCCCTTTAGACCAGTCCCGTGCAGGCTTGGGCATTTTACCACCATTAAATGACATTGAGTTTAGATATAAGCCCAGACACGTTTCAACATGTGGGTAGAGAGAGGCACTAGGTGATGTTACAGGACTACTGTGTCACAATGCTTTGCAGTCCCTTTGAGCAGATGTGCCCAGAGGTGAGGAAGGGTCCAGTATGCTTGGTTCTTCTCGCTGATACTTGCTTGCTCATCTAGCATTTTATTAGGTTTCCAGATGCGCTCAGGCTGTGCTAGTGAAAGAGCTAATTTCCAGGAGCACAATAATTTGTTCTTACTTGCATGAGGCAGTGGATGTTCTTATACCTGAGGACTGAAATTCTTTACTTTCAGTGAAAAATGCATTTTTTTTCTCAAAATGAAGATACTCCAAATGGCAAAATTTTTTTCCTAAGGAAATTTATTTTTATAAAAATCAACAATTTTATGAAAAAGATTCAAGTTCACGTTTTAGTGAAAAGGCATTATTTTTGACTAACTGGAAATCTTCAGGTAGGAACATATTAGCAAAGATATTTTAAAGGATTATATTATACCTTTTATTAAAATCATAAAAGAATTCTCCATATTCAGTATTTAGGATTTGTTACATGATGCTCTTGGTGTCCAGAAAATACTAACGGTGGTCCTGATAGCTTCCCTTTATTTTTGAATTTATGGCTGCTGGAAACTGTTACAGCAGGCTTCAGCTGTTTTATTTGTACCTTGATTGCATATTAGTAGAAGTATTTTTCGGAGACTAAAAATGCACTTTTTCTGTCATTGGTAAATGTGCATCAGTGAAAAGAATGTGGCTCTTCTGTGATACATTTTAAAGTTAAAATGGGATAAAAATGACCATTTAAAAGTTTTGGTCACGAAATACTGAATTTACTAAGCACAGCTTGATATTATGCTTTATTTAAATATCTGTTATTTCCAAACAACTGGCAGTTAAGGAAAAATAAGACTAATAGTGTTTAAATGCTGTGTATAATGCTTTGATAAAATTTCAAGCATTAAAGTTATCAGCTTTGCTATTTTTATTAATATTTCATATGTATTTATATGTAAATTATATTTAACTTTTCTTGTACTATGTTAAAATACTGTAACATCTGGTAATGTTGAAATTATTCCACGTATGCATGTGGTATGCATGTGTGTTGTAAACCTTGAAGTATTTAGAATACTTACAATGTTTGCCTACTGATAAAATTCAGAAATTCATTCAAAATATTTACATTTCCAAATATTAAAAAAAAAAATTCAGGCCAGGTGTGGTGGCGCACACCTTTAATCCCAGCACTGGGGAGGCAGGAGGATTGCTGTGAGTTTGACATTAGCTTGGGCTACTTAGTTCAACGCCAGGTTGAACTGCATAGAGAGACATTGTCACTATTAAAAGTATTAATTCACTCAAAAATCTCTCACATTACATGAAATCACTTAATTTTTTTTTTGAAGGCTGGGGATTGAACCTAGAGCTTTGTATATGGTGGACAAGTATTCTACCATTGAATTATGTCCCCAGCTGTCCTTAATTATTTTTTTAATACCATTTCGTACTACTATGAAGTTATCTCTTCTGTAGGTTACTTTTCATATCAATAAAGTTAAACTCACTAACATAAGGTTAATACCAATAAAATTCTGTTTTATAGCAACCAGAAATTGAACCTGGAACTGAATTTCTAATGCAATTTTCTAATAAACTTTATCCCAATGCATTCATATATCTTTGTACATCTATTCTTCATAACAGAGGTTGTCAATTGCTAGCCTGTTGACCAAAAATGCCCTTCTCCCTGTTTTTATATAGCCTGAAAGCTAATAATGGTTTTTACCTTACTGCATGTTGAAAAATAGCCTCAAAAGAATAATCCTAATCCACAGTACGTGAAAAGCACACCAAGTGCAGCACACACACGTAATTGACGTTTTCTCGGAGCAGGACTTCCCGGCGGTCTGCGCCGCCTCTGTGGGTGATGTGGGTACTTCACTGCAAAGGTTATCCATGACAGAGACTGCAGAGATGCAGAGCATAAATTATTTAAAGTCTGGTCCTTCGCAGGAAGCATTTGCCAAGTCCTGTTGCACAGCAATCTCCAAACCTATTTTTACTTCTGAAAATGCGATAGTATATGAATTTTTGAAAAGCATGTGAAGGGATGTATGTTAAAAGCTGTAAGTACGAAGACTAAATCATTCCAATTAGGAGAGTTATCTTTAACATTAAACTCACTCCCTATATTGAAAATTTTTAGTAATGTGTTGTAAAATTAAGTAGACCTAGAGGGGCTTAATGATGAATTCATTCACACTGCTGTGGCCTGGCTGCGTACTCGCCACATCACGTTTCCTCATCTTGAGGCTTAGCTCCACGTTACAGGGAAGAACATGGGACCACACAAAAGCATGGCATGGCCCAAGGTCACAGAGCTGTAACTCCTGGAAGAATATTAGGACCCAAGCATTGTTCTTAGGGTTGAGGCCAGATATTTTGGAGGCGGTGGGGTTAAGGTGACAACCTTGGTCTCATCACTAGCTAATGCACACAACGTTGCCTGCCTGCCTTCATCATATGACTAATGTAATTCAGAGGCTTAGACCTATGTGAGGCCACACTAGTAGGGCTAGACTGTTGAAATGCACCGAGTCTAAGTTCTCATTTTACTTAGAAACTGATGTTTGGTGGGGAAAACGTGCTCTATAATTTTCTGTGCAAACCTTAAAACGAGAATCACTTGTTTCTTACCAAATTCCTCAGGGATAACTCCCCCCTTGATGTTTAGCAAGATTAACATTGAGAAACCGCTAAAGCACTGGCTGGGTGCACCACTGTCACCTGGAGTCACCAGTTGTCACTGTGGTTACATTCGCTTTCACTCTGAAAGGTTGTTCTAAGTGATTTTGGCCAGGGCTTTCACTTACAATTTATTGTCCTTTTGAATTGCTAATGCAAAGTTTTAATCTGGCTTCTCTGACCATTTGGAGAAGAGGAAAGGGTAAAGGGTCCCAAGAGGAAGGTGATGGGCCTTTGGTTATCACTTCCCTACTATCACCAACTAGATATCTAAGTACAAACTGTTTTTACCTCTTCTGGAAAAAAAAAAAAATCATTTAAACTGGAAGAAAAATCTGTTTTAAAACATGAAAATACATACAGGTAGGGAAATACACAGGGAAAGATACTTTTGTTTACTTTTCCTTTGAGTTCGTTAGTGAGGAAAATGGTTAGGAGGAAGGTCAGGGACCTTCAGTCATTATGGGCCCCGGCACTAGGTGCCCCAAGCAGTGGCTCTGTATGGGGTGCGGTGCTGATGTCCCCGAGGAGGAAAAGCAGCTGTTCTAAGAGTGCTGTAGCCCCTGAAACATGACCAGAATGCAGTCAGTGGAAACCTGGTTTTTCAGAAACCTGGCTGTTTTTAAATTCACTGGGTGTTTTAAAAATGGTACCAATAAAATTTTATTTTATTCAACTTTATAGCCCATTAAAGCTCCTAATTGTGGGGCCGGGGAGATGGCTCAGTAGATAAGCGCTTGACTGGCAAACGCAAGGATCTGAGTTCAATCCCCAGTTCCGCCAAAAAAAAAAAAAAAAAAAAAAAAAAAAGCTCCTAATTGCAATCTTACATATAGTAGGATCTTACAGTTGAAGCAATGACGGGATAAATGATTCATGTGGAGGTGTTGTGTACTGTTTCCTTTGGAGGGTAAGCTCCATCGAGCTGCACATGCTTTCTTTGGTTGCTTTATAGCAGAACATATTTTTGCTTCTCTCTATTGATCTCCCTCCCTGTTAAAACATTGGGAAAGAGTTGCATACACACAGAACCCAGAAAACAGCTGGCTTCTGCTCACGCCCACACTGCGTGATAAGGCAGGTTTAGTATTTGTTGAAACAAAGCAGAGGCGGCGTGAGGGGCTCGTGGAGTTGGTTGCAATGGATCTCAGAGACAGAGAAGCAGGTAGCAGTGCATCCGCAAGATGGGAAGGGGAGGCGAGACCAGGTGGGAAGAAGACAGAAGCCTCTCGGCCATTCACTTCTGAATCCCCTATTTACTCTTTACTTGGTCATTACATGAAGTAGCCTGCTGAGGGTGTAGACCTAGTTTTCTATTTGCAGTAAGGCCTTTGCTTGCCGATATAATGAAGGAACCCACTCACTGCACAGCTTTCTAGGGCTGGAGGATGGCCCCAGAACGTTGGCCACCTTTTACATTTGTATTTTTGGTATAAAGCGGTCAAGCTCATCGCCAAAGAGATACTATCAGGATTTATATTTCCTCCGATTCTGTTAGGGTTAGACAGAACCCAGTTTATGAGCAGGGTGGTTCAAAGGCTTCAACTGGGGGTTCAATATTTGGTGCTCGAAACATATTTTACTGAAAAAAATTTGCTATAAATCAGAGTTATATTCCTGGAGCAACAAAACAAAAGTCAGTTTAATTCCTAGTATTGCATGGGTCACATTCTTCAATAATTTTGTCATGCAAAAAAAGTGAAAATGCAGTTGAGATAGTTGTATTTAAATTGAGATACAGTTTAAACTTCTCTGATAGGAAATGTCTTGAATGAGCATGGGAAGTGGAACATGAGCTCTGGAGGCGCTCTAGCGTTTTCAAGGAGGCAGTTTCACAGGAGATGGCCTTGAATCAGAGTTTCCAGGTTACAGGCGGAACCAGTTCATTTAATTTGTAGCTGAGGAAAGTGCCAAGTAGAAGGTTATTTCTCATTTTACCTCAAAGCTTACCCATCTATTTCCTTTTCATTGAGTTGTGTACTAATGGTGGGAGAGTATAGGTGAAAGCTAAGGGCACTTTAAAGAAGAATTTAAAAGAAATAAGAAAGAGCAACACATTCGTTCACTAGTGTTACCATAACAAAATACCACAGAGCAAGGGCTGAAACACCAGCAATTTGTTTCCTCATAGTTCTACAGGCTGGAAGTCCAACATACAGTTGCTGTAGGTTCGGTCTTCCCTGAGGCCTCCTCTCCTCAGCTTGCACTGGTGCTTTCCAACAGTCCTTTCTCTCTGAGCATACCCAGTTAGGGTTCCTCTCCCGCTGCCCTCTCCCACTTCTTCTTGTCCCTTCCCCTTCCCTTGCCCCTCCCCCCTTTCCTCATAAGAACACCATCTCCACCTTTGTGTCCAGAAAGACTGATTAAAGCCTGACATGACTTGCATGTGGTTTGTCAACCAAAGCCTCCTGTGCTGGATGTTTGGTCCCTAGCATGGCTGCCCTGAAGCGATGGAGACCTGAAGAGGTGGAACCCTGAGGAATGGAAACAGTCAGTTCACTGTGGTCACTGACCTCAGAAAAGGTTAACGCTGCTCTCAAGAGTGAGCTGATTCTGGGAGGGAGGGGTGTTACAAAAGAGTGAGATTGGGGCTGGGGAGATGCTGGGGGTCTGAGCGCCTTCCTGGCAAGTACAAGGACTTGGGTTCGATCCCTGGTACCGTATGCCATGCTGACGCTTGTAGCTGGGGAGGCAGTGCTAGGCTGATACTGAATGTGGTGGCACATGCCTGTAATCCCAGTGCTGGGGAGGCTGAGACACAAGAATCACTATGAGTCTGAGCTTCGGAGAGAGACCCTCTACCAAATGAATAAATAAATACAAAATTTAAAAAAACTCGTAAAAGAAGAGTGAGGCTGACCCAGCAGCTCCTGCTGCCCAATATCACTGTGTGGTCCCCTCCTCGCCTTGCACATGCCCCTGCCTTGTCGACATCTGCTATGAGCCTCTCACCAAAAGCTAAACAAGGGGGCCACTTAATCTTGGACTTTCAGACTCCAAAACTAAGAGCCAAATACTGTAAGTCTTTACAAATTATCTGAAGTGAGGTGTTTGTTGTAACAATAGAAATTGACTTATTCATAAGCACTATTTCTAAATATGGCCACACTCTGAGGAACAAGGAGTGAGAGCTTGACAATATGGATTTGAGGTGGGCACAGCTTTTCAGTCCCTGCAATGAAGACAGAAGGCAAAAAAGACGAAGAAGACAGTTAAAGGGGACATAATGGAACCAAAGCACCAAGTGAACAGGGCTTGGGAACCAAGCACTAGTGGAAGAGGGGAAAGCTTCAGAGTGCTGAGGGAATCGAGTGCAAGGACCCCGAACTGTCCTCGTCTGGTGTGTGTGTGTGTGTGTGTGTGTGTGTGTGTGTGTGTGTGTGAGAGAGAGAGAGAGAGAGAGAGAGAGAGAGAGAGAGAATTGGGAGAATGGCTAAAAGCCTCCATCCCATGAATTTCACTTTTCGTTCAGGACTT
>NW_004524630.1:471509-474439 GCF_000260255.1 Octodon degus
AAAGATACAGTATAAATCTTAGAACAAAAATTAAGATTAAGCAATATTCAGAAAATTAAATGTTTCAAAACAATTTCTCGTGCCATTTCTTTAAGGTTGTATTTTATCACGTTCATCATACTTCTGCCCCAGGGTGTTTCACCAGTCACCTCTGTGGGGAGGAGCAAGCATTGTCTCTCCAGTTCCCCAGATCTTGGAGGCGGCCGAGTTGGTGCAGTGGTACACATCTGTAACTGCAGCTAGTCAGGAGGCTGGGTTAAGAGGGCTGTGGGTTCATGGAGGCATCTGATGGATAAGACCCAAGACCTTCAGAAAGGTGGATGCTCTTCAGGGTGTCCCCCTGGGAAAGGAAGAGAGTGTGTTCTATGAGTGAGAAGATCAATGGGCGGGCTGCTCCTGGGAGACAGTCCTGCAGGTTTCCAAACCCCATTTCCTCATCCCTTACTAGGGTTATTAGAGTACCACAAGCCCTGACTCTACTTGCAGGCAGAGTGGGGACAGTGAGTAGGTAGTGTCTCAGTTGCTCTACTCTCATTGCTGGCACCCAAAATGAAGGAAGGAAAGGTTTATATAGCTCACAGTCACTGGAGGCTTCAGTGCATACTCAGCTGGCTCCAAGGCAGAGTGGAACGTGGCAGGTAGCAGCCTTTCATGGCAGCTGCAAAGAGCAAAGAACAAAGGGAGGGGCAGCCACTGAGGCTGCTAGCTAGCCTCTTTGCCCTCCTTATATTGCAATGCGGATTACCTGCTCCAGGCTGGGTGCAGCACCCACACCTCAATAATCAAGCACAGACCCCAGAAGCTGCCCCAGGACTCCGTGAGGCTCTGGGGCTTTGGTGGGACAACTAGACAAAAACCTTAACAGCAGGTAACAGAATGATGCCCCTCATGCCATAAGTAATTCATAGCCCAGTCTTTACTAACCTTCTTCAAGGTCTACTGTTTTTCTTTTGTTTTGCCATGGGGACTTTAGATCTTAGGCTGGAAACATCAAAGCCCTTCTCTGCAGAAGGAGAAGAGCCACCTGACACTCTGGTTGTATAAAACCAAGAAGTGAGTCTTTACTGTGTTCTCACTGAAACTTGGCATATCTATTTTTTCTAAGGTTAAAATTGCCTTATTTTTACTTGCTTCATTTCTCTTCTGAACTTCCTGGCTGTCTACTTTGATCATGATTATAAAAAGAATTCAGCCCCCTGTATTCACTCAACCCCATTAGTCCACCACACATAGAACTCTCTGAAACTTTGGAACAACTTCACAAGAGGCTGATCTTAATATTTTAATTCCCAGATCTCAGTCTGCCTCTGCCTTCAGCTCTACGTGAATCCAAGTCAAACTGAGAGGTTGGTTGGCTGGGTGGCAGCTGCTGTCCCAGGAGCCTACAGGTGAGGGACTGGAGAACGCACTGAATGTAAGAAAGGGAGAAAAACTCATTTATCAAAATTCCCTCAGGGAATATCTTTTTTTTTTTTTTTTTTTTTTTTTTTTTTTTTTTTTTTTTTTGCGGAACCAGGGATTGAACTCAGGCCCTTGCGCTTGCCACCCCCTCAGGGAATATCTTGAGCAACTTTTGTACGGGAGTAGAAAGAGAACAGAGGGACACAGCCCAGTAATAGCTGAGGACTGCTTAGTGGCTTTCTAGGGCTAGAAGTGGCCTCCATAAGACCTGGCTGGTGTGCTCACGAGAGTCTAAGACTCAAGAGCTGTAGCTTGTTCTTGACTCCACCACTCAGTGCTTTGCCCTCCTCTAAATACTTGGAAGTGACAGCGAAACCTAGTTTACTCCTGATTCTTCTTGTATTGTGGTCAACTTGGCCATGCATTAGCCAGTCCTGTAGTAAAAAGATATAGCACAAGTTCTTAATAAATTGAGATGGAAAACTAATAAATGCCATAAGCGACAAGCACAAAACTAATATTTAATGATAAATGGAAAAATTTTCTTCTCAGATGAGGAACAAAATAAAATGCCCACTGTTATTACTTCTATTGAACATAGCACTGAAAGTCCTACCTGGAGCAGTCAGGCTAGAAAAAAGAAATAGAAGGCATCCAAACTGAAAAGGGAGAATTTAAATATTTTTTGGTAGATAACATGAACTTTTATGTGTAGAAACCCTGGTGAATCAGGCCTGTAATCTCAGCACTTGGGAGGCTGAGGCAGGAGGATTGCTGTGGGTTTGAGGCCAGCCTAGGCTACATAGTGAGTTCAGGGTCAGCCTCAACTACGTAGCAAGACTCAGTCTCAAAACAAAAACAGAAACAAAACAAAACAAAATCCTCTAAAGAGTCTACCATAACACTATTAGAATAAGTGAATTTAGTAAAGGCCCAAGATACAAAAGCAAAGCTCAATTGTCAATTGTGTTTCTACATGCTATCATAGAACTATCTGAAGAAGAAATTAATAAAATGATACAATTTACAGTAGCATAAAAAGAGTTAAATATTCACAAATAAATTTACCCAATGTAGTGAAAGATGCTTCATGGAAACTAGCCAATGTTGATGAAAGAAATATAGAAAAATATAAATGACAGATATCCATGTATATAGATTGGAAGAATTAATATTGCAAAATTACAATATTACCTAACACAATCTACAGAATCTATGTGATCGATATAAAAATTCCAATATGTTTACAAAATTAGAAGAAAATCTGGAAAAAAAAAGGGGGGGTGGGGAAATGACTCAATGGAATAAGTGCTTCCCTGGCAAGTACAAGGGCCTGAGTTCAATCCCTGGTTCTGAAAAAAAAAAAAAAGAAGAAGAAAATCTGAAATTTCACATAGAACCACAAAGGACCCTGGATAGCTACAGCAATCTTGAGAAAGAAGAACAGAAATATAGGTATCATATTTTCTGATTTCAAAGTACAACACAAAGCTATTTTAATCAAATCTATTTGTTACTGGCATAAAAGT
>NW_004524630.1:475275-484231 GCF_000260255.1 Octodon degus
GATTTATTTCACTTAAGAGTATGTTCTCTAGTTGCATCCATTTACCAACAAAAGACTCAAATTTATGTTTTTTTAATAGCTGAATAATATTCCATTGTGTAAAAATACTACATCTTCCTTATCTATTCATTCCTCAGTTGATGGGCATCTGGTTCATTTCCCAGATGTTATAGTCAGCTATAGCTATTGTTATAGTCAGCTATAGCTATTGTTATAGTCAGCTATAACTATTGTTATAGTCAGCTATAACAAATTGTGCTGCTATAAACATGGGTGCACATACACTGCTGTGGTATGAGGTTTTCATTTCTAGAAGAATACCCAGGAGCAGACTAACTGGCTTGAATGAGATCTCCAATCCTAGCTTTTTAAGGAATCTCTACACTGATTTCCATAGTGGTTGTGCCAGTCTGCACTCCCAGCAACAGTGTGGAAGGGTTCTTTTCTCTCCACAGCCCCTGCAGCATTTGTTATTGGCTGACTTCTTGATGTGAGCCATTCTCTCTGGGGTGAGATGGGATCTTGGTGTTGTTTTAATTGCATTTCTTGAATGACCAATGATATTAAACATTTTTTCATATATTTACATGCCATTTGTATCTCTTCCTCTGAGAAGTATATATCTATCTCAGATGCCCATTTTTGGATTGGGGGGGTCTGATTTTCTTTAATTCTTTTATGTTCTAGAGAGAAGGCCTTTGTCTGAGGGACAGTTGGCTATAATTTTTTCCCAGTTTGTGAGTTTTTTTTTTTTTTTCCCCTCTGTTTGAGATTTGCTTTGAAGAGCAGAAACTTTTCAAAAATTTGAGATTCCAGTGGGGAAAGACTCTTGATATTGATTTTTTATGTGAAATCAAAATCACCAACAACAGCAAAAATAAGCAAATAGGACTATCAAATCAAAGGAATTTTGCAAAAGCAAACAACGAAAAAATGATAAGACATTTTTCAAAATGGGAGTAATATTTGCTAATCATGTATCTGTTGAGTTAATTTCCAGCATATGTCAAGACTTATACATCTTAGTAACAGAAAACCAAATAAGCTAATTAAGTGTAGGCCAAGGACCTGAATAAACATTTCTCCAAGGAAGATAAATGAATTTCCAACAGATGCATCACATAACAATAACACTACTAGTCATCAGAGAAATTAACAAAAACCATAATGAGATATCACCTTACATCTGTGAGAATGGTTTTTATGAAGAAGTAAGAGTTATCAAAGGCTGGAAAATGTATGGAGAACAGAGAACCATCATGACCTGTTGGTGGGAATGCAAATGAGCACTACCACTTATGGACAATGCTACAGAGGTGCCCCAGAAGAATAAGTGAGCCTGTCATGTGATCTAGCAGCCACACTTCTGGATGTGCATCTCCGGGAAGCAGAGACAGCGAGGATCCCCAAGAGACACTGCTCTCCCCCATCCACTGCAGCCTTATTCACAATAGCCAAGATACGCAAACAATTGAACCTCCATTCATGGGTGATGAGATTTAAAACATGAAGTAGGCTATAAAAAGGAAATTCTGTTATTTGTGACAACACGGATGAACCTAAAAACATTATGCTAAGGGAAGTAGCGCAGATGCAGAGAGGAACGTGTGCAGTCTCACGTGTAGAATCTATCAAAGTCAAACTTGTAGAAGCAGAGTGTAGGAAGGTCATTACTAGGAGCTAGGAAAGGCAGGAAAGTTGGAAGAAGTTGGTCAAAAGGTACAAGCTAATATGAACAAGTTCTAGGAGTAAGTGTAGAGCATGAACAGTGTTGGATATTTTAATTTTAATTTTTAAAAAAGAAAGCATTAAGCTGGGCGTGGTGGTACATGCCTGTAATACCAGCATGAGGGAGGCTGAGGCAGAAGATCCTTGCAGGTTTGAGATGAGCCTGGTTACAAAGTGAGCTCAAAGCCAGCCTGAACTGCACAGCAAGACCCTGTCTCAGAAAGAAAATATATATATATATCCTGATTTCCCTAGGTAACCAGGTGAATGCAGGACTACAGGGATCATAAAGCAAGTCTCTACTTTCCTAATACATTGGATTTAAAGGTAAGCAATGGGGTTCTTAGAAACTGACAATATTCTAACTACCCCATGCTTATAACATTAATACAAATAAAATAAGCCACATTGGACTTCTGGACTTACCTAACACTGTTTTGATCTTACACTGGGGAACAAAATGACAATATAAAGTATGTTGCATTTAGTTTCCCCTTCTGCATCTCATGATCCCTGGCCTTCCATTAGCAAAGAATTAAAGGCTGTGACGTGGTCAGCCTGCACCAGTGATAAGGGTGGTGTTATTGGCTGACTTCTTGATGTGAGTGATTTATAGAGATGAAAGGATTCATCCCACTGCCTGTGAGACATTCAGAGTCTACCCATTTTGGCAGCTCAGGAGGCTCAGATTCCAATTCGTACATATGTAAAGGTCCTTTTAAAACTATGATACCTTTGGGGGGTATTGGGTATTTGAAATGTGCTTGCAGCAGCAGAATGAAAGACTCCATTGTATCTTGGAGGGTGTCAAGGGATAACAGAGTGACACTATTCTGGAGGAGTGAGACTCATAGAGGGGTGAAAATGTCTCCCACAATCACACAATCAGGCCCGCGGCAGCTGTTCTTCAGAATCTAGCTCCATTTGACACAGCACAGGTTCCTTTTCTATCTGCTCACCTACAAAGAACCACGGGTTGTTTTGTTTTAGAGATGTTTTATTCATACAAAGTTTTTGACACTTATCAACTCTTTCTTGCCAGCTGAACCTGAAAAAACAACTCCTGGGCTAGTGGTGCACACAAGAACTCTCACTGGAGATCTTCCAGTGCTGTCTCATGGTTTTTGAAGTTTGGCAGCAGATTTAGAGTCGATAGTAGCTTACAAAGTGTTCACCTTTGTTACTCTGGTGAAGTGATGTAACCGTTGCTGTGTCTTTAGTAAGTCAGATAGCCTTAGAATCTAAAGTCACTTTAGGACAGTGGAAAGGCTGATTGGTAAGAATGTAGAGACCTGCACTTGATAGTAGAGGAAAGGCAGAGAAGTGGTAGAATGCAGAAAACTGAAGCCATGACAAATGTGGGCTGAGTAAAACACACACACACACACACACACACACACACACACACACACGAAACTTTGCATGGCTAAAGAATAGGAACAGGGAAAATAACTTATTTTAACCTAAAATATCTATTTTAAACATAGTTCAGGCTGGTATAGCCCAGGCTGGCTTTGAACTCACGGTGATCCTCCTGCCTCAGCCTCCCAAGTACTGGGATTACAGATAAAGACCACCATTCCCAGCTCCAAAAAAAATCTTTTCAAATAATAAAAGTCTCAACTTTAGAAAACAAATGAACAATTAAGCAAGCCAAAGGAACTTCAGAAGAAACCAAAGAAAAATAAACAAATCAAACAGCCCCTTCTCACTTAGAGTTGTATTTCTGAGACAATCTAATTTTATAAACACCATGCTAAGCTGTAATTCTTCTTCTCAAAATCTCTCTGAGATTCTTCCATGATTGAGGGACAAATTTATCATGATAAATTGCATGATAACACACACCTCTAACTCCAGCACTCTGGGAGACTGGGGCAGAAGGATAAGTTTGAACCCACTCTGGACAATTTAGAATCTTAGTAAGATCCTGTGCCAAAAAAAAAAAAAAAAAAAAAAAAAAAAAAAAAAAAGATTGGAGATGTAGCTCAATGTGAAGGTTATGGGTTTAATCTATAGCACTATAAAAACAAAATAAAACAATACAACACAACACAGTACACTATAAGAATAAAAATTCAAATTAAACTCATGTTGGCCTCCATTTTTATTGATGACGTTTTTAAGAGATCTTATCTTGAGTTGATCGGTAGCGGGAGCGGAGAGCGGACCCCAGAGAGCCCTGAGCAGCCCCACCGCGGCCGCCGGCCTAGTTACCATCGCACACCGGGAGGAGCCGCAGCTGCCGCGGCCGGCCCCAGTCACCATCGCCGCAACCGTGCACGGCGAGGCCGGGACCCCGCAGCCGCCCGCCGCCCCCGCCGTCCCGCCCTCAGCGCTGCGGACACCAAGCCCGGCACCGCACCGCGGGCAGCAGCGCAGGGAGCGGGGACCAGAAGGTCGTCGCAGGGAAGGTTTTGGGAACAGTACAATGGTTTAATGTAAGAAACGGATATGGCTTCATCAACGGGAATGACACCAAGGAAGATGTGTTTGTACACCAGACCGCCATAAAGAAGAATAACCCCAGGAGGGACCTTGGCGGTGTAGGAGATGGAGAGACTGTGGAGTTGGATGTTGTTGGAGGAGACCAAGGTGCGGAGGCAGCAGATGTTACAGGCCTGGTGGAGTTCCAGCTCCAGGCAGCAAATAAGCAGCAGACCGTAACCATTATAGACGCTATCCACCTCGTAGGGGTCCTCCACGCAATTACCAGCAGAATTACCAGAATAATGACAGTGGGGGAGAAGAACGAGGGATGGAGAGCGCTCCCGAAGGCCAGGCCCAGCCACGCCGGCCCCACCGCAGGCGAAGGTGCCCACCTCACTGCATGCGGAGACCCTGTGGGCGTGGACCACAGTATTCCAACCCTCCTGTGCAAGAAGTGGTGGAGGGTGCTGACAACCAGGGTGCAGGAGAACAAGGTAGACAAGGGAAGCAGAATATGGATCGAGGTTATAGACCTCGATTCCGCAGGGGCCTCCTCGCCAAAGACAGCCTAGACAGGATGGCAATGAAGAAGATAAGGAAAATCAAGGAGGTGAGACCCAGGTCAGCAGCCACCTCAACGTCGGTACCGTCGCAACTTCAGTTACCGACGCAGACGCCTAGAAAACCCTAAACCACAAGATGGTAAAGAGACAAAAGCAGCCATCCACCAGCTGAGAATTCCTCTGCTCCCGAGGCTGAGGAGGGCGGGGCTGAGCAAACGCCGGCTTAACATCTCTACCATCATCCGGTTTAGTCATCCAGCAAGAAAGAAACGAATAGGAAATTCCAGCAATAAGAAATGAACAAAAGATTGGAACTGAAGACCTTAAGCGCTTGCTTTTTGCCCATTGACCAGATAACTAGAACTATCTGCATTATCTATGCAGCATGGGGTTTTTATTATTTTTACCTAAAGACGTCTTTTTTTGGTAATGACAAACGTGTTTTTTAAAAAAGCCTGGTTTTTCTCAATACACCTTTAAAGGTTTTTAAATTGTTTCATATCTGGTCAAGTTGAGATTTTTTAAGAACTTCATTTTTAATTTGTAGTAAAAGTTTACAACTTGATTTTTTCAAAAAAGTCAACAAACTGCAAGCACCTGTTAATAAAGGTCTTAAATAATAATAATAATAAAAGAGATCTTATCTTTAAGCTCATTCATAAAATACATAAATTAGACAGACAAAGTCATACTATAGTTCTTTTATATTTCTAAGCTACCTTGGTAAAGATTGAAAAAATTACTAAAAGTTTGAAAATTTTGCAGGATTTTAAGAAAATATTTCTGATCAGAATATAACAATTTGTATCAAATGAAAATATTTCAATTGAATTACACACACACACACACACACACACACACACACACACACAAATGAGAAAGAAAAAAGAGCCAAAGAGAAAGACATTGAAAGCACTGGATGGGGGAGGTAGGCTGGGATAAGTACCTTTAGCTGACATTTCTATACTCTCAAGTACATGGGGGAATGCTCACTTTTCATTAAACAAATTTGTCCTCTTAATTCAAGTAAGGTATACATGACAAATTATTTTATCTAAGAGAAAAAATAAAGGAATCATTGAATAAATTTAAAATATCAGAAGGTCCTTAATAAGTTTCAAATATTAAATCATCATGACATGAAAAATAATGCTGCTTGAACATGAACAAGGAACTTGCTTAAAGTGGTGAACAAAATCCCTGGTATAGTTGGTGTCTAGGTGTGCCCACAAAACTTCTTGCTGTCATACATGGGATGTTTTCAGAGGTGGGTGAATCGAGGGTGTGATTTATTCATGGTATCATGCTGCTGGGACTGAAAATGGTAGGATTAAGGGTGCGCTATTACTAAATTCATCTACTGATTGTATAGTACATCCCTAATACCAGTAGACCGACTACAATACAAGGGGAAAACGAGGTTTGTCTGCCACTTATTGCTTTGCTGTCTTCTGCCCACCATAAATGGTTCTCCTCCTTGAGCCACCTGCCTTAGAGTCAGTCAGTTATGGATTGAAACCTCTACAAATTGTGAGCTAAATACAATTTCTCCCCTTGGCTTTAGGTGTCAGGTATTTTGTCTCAATGATGAAAGAAAAGGAAATGGGACAGAATTTAGTACCAAAAGTGAGGTTGTTGCATGACTATAGCTGATGATGTGGTTCAGGAGTCTTTGGGGCTACTTGTGGAAAGAGTGTGGAAAGGTCTGAAGATGCCAGATGATCCTCAGCTGGGATGCACTAGGATGTATTTGATGGCAGATTCTGGTCAGAGCTCAGAAGGCAAGAATGATGGCAGAAATGATACTGGTAAAGATCAGGTTCATTGGGGTTTTGCTGGGAAGAAAGTGCATTGGCTCCAGACAGTGTGTATTGTAGCTTGGCAGAAAGTTCGTCTCAATTTTGCTTGTGTCCAGAGACTTTGCCCAAGATTGAGATTAAGGGCAGCAGACTAATTAATCTGGTAGATGAAATTTCTAGTCTGTCTAATATGCCTATGGCATGGCTGCTGTTGCGAAGTTTTAGCCAAATTTATATTGGGAATGAAGAGTAAAGAGCTCTGAAGAATGATTTAAAATATTTTGAGTTTGGCCAGAAAGTAAGCTCCAGTAAAGTTGCATCCTGACAGATTGAAAAGAGGAGAAATTGGTCACTAAGAAGACTTGCAAGAAAAATCCAAATATTTCAGAAGAAGAAAACAGAAAAAATGACCTGAGGATATCAAAAGACCCAGCAAAATTACAGCCTTTGCAGCCTCATAGTTGTAAATGCGAAAGACTCTGAGAAGAGTCCCAGAGCACACGTTCAGAATGGTGGTAGCTCAGGGAAGTTGTTCTTTCGGATTTGGTTCATAGGCATGTAACCCTTGCAACCAAGAGAAAATGAGTCTGGCCACTGCTCCAGCTGGCAGCAGAGCTTGACATCGTCCACGTGGTGCTAGTTTTAGGAGTACACTGAATCCAAGAGTTGTGTGGTCAGAAAGGCTTCCACCCAGATTTCAGAATAAGGCCTGGCCTGGAAGGCCAGGAAGACTGTCTCTGAAAGAGCAGTATGAGGCTGTGCCATGAAGCCTGGTGTACTATGGAGACCCCAGAAGTTTGGAGAAGTCAGGAGGTGGATCATCTGAACAAAACTGCAAGGAGGAAGCAGAGACCCCACAAGAGAAGCTGTGGAGCTACAGTCACTGGAAGTGTAGGGGCAGAACCACTCAGGCACTTTGGAGTTCTTGTCTTGCCACAGGGTTCTTTGGATACTGGACATGGGACTACAGATTTTAATTCTGGAGTGTGGATTTTCTTTGGCCCTATTCCTTTGTATACCTATACGTGTGCCTTTTATAAAGGTTTTACTTATCTTGGGGGATGGTATGGTGGAAGTATTTAGCTTTCTTTTCATTTGTACAGGGGATCCAGCTAAATATTTGCCTTAAATCTCAGAGGAGACTCTACACTTGGACTTTTCAGCAATGCTGAAACTGCTAGGACTTTGTCAACTCTTGATGATGGACTAACTGCATTTGTGTAAAGAAATGTACATGAGTCTGCTGGGAAAGGAGTGACTTTTATGGTTGTGTCTAGGCACCCTTCCAAATCCTCACTGAGTCATAGGTAGGGCTTTCTCAGGGGTGGGTGAATCTAGTATGTGTGACTGATTCATGATGCACTGCTAAGATAAAGGATGGTAGGGTGAAGGGTAAGTGATTATTAAATCAGTCCACTGATTGGATTGAAACCCCTCTAACCTCAGACTGGATACACTGCAAGGAAAGAAAGAGGCTTGTTTGCTTCTTATTGCTTTTTCTGTCTTCTGCCCATTATGAATTGTTCTCCGCTGTGAGCCACCTGCCTGGAGCCAGTTGATTATGTACTGAGACCTCTACAAACTGGGAGCTAAATGAATCTTTCCTCTCTTAACTTTAGGTGTCTGGTATTTTGTCTCAACAATGAGAGAAAATATCTAAGGCAGGCCTTCAAATAGATAAATGCTCTCACAAACTATAGGTCTTACTAAGAAATTCAGATAGTTCAGTGGTCTAAGCACCTGCCTGGCAAGTGCAAGGACCCATGTTCAATCCTCAGTACCACATGCTGTGCTGGTCCTGGGTTCAAGGGCACTCAGTGCTGGCCACCGAAACTGGGTGTAGTGGCACATGCCTGTAATCCCAGCACTTGGGTGGCTGAGACAGGAGGAGGAGGACCACTACAAGGAGGAGGAGGATCACTACAAGTCCAAGCTGCGTAGTGAGACCCTGTACTAAATAAATAAAGATTTTTTAAAAAATGCAGTATCTAATTGTGAAATCTTGTATTGTTTTAAACATGTAAAATATCTAGCACTATGACTTAGGGCTGTACAAATGCTATATTTAAATGTTACTCTCAGTCCAGCAACACTAACTTATGGTTTCTGGGACTGGGGATCCAACAGGTTTAGTGTCCAGGGCTCAGGGTCTTCCCTGAAGCTAAAGTTATCTCATGGCTAGAAGGAGGCTAAGGCACCTTCTTTGGGATTCATGTATGTTGTTCTTTGTGGACCTCAAATCTCTGCCTAAGTGCACTTGTGTTTTTTTTTTCCATAGAACTTCCTTGCAACATGGAAGCTGCATTTGCCCATTTTCTGAGCAACTAGAGAATAAAAAGGGTGCTGCAGTTGGACCACATAGACTTTTAAGAACCTAATCTCAAAGAGATACCTTATTACTCCCTTCTCCTGTATCCTATTCTTTATATTTTTTCT
>NW_004524630.1:485426-499765 GCF_000260255.1 Octodon degus
CTCACATTGTTCATCTTTGCATCGTCTTGCAGATATTGAATTATTTTTTCCTGCATCCTAGTTGTTTTTAAGAGATCTTTTCTTACTTTTTCACTATCTGCAATGTTGTCTTTCAGGTCAGAAAGTTTATTTTCACTTTCATGCAAATGGTTTTGCCAGCTTGTCATTGAGGTTTTAATTTCCTGTATATCACTTTGAACCTGTTTCATAGATTCTATTTTTTTCCTAAATTGTTTATTCGGGGGTTCCATCATTTTTATATTCTCCTCTATTTTTTATCAGTGTATTCTTTAGAAGCACTTAGTACTTCTTTGATTATAGTTACCACTACATTTTTTAGTTCCGAAATTATTTTTGATCTGATTTCTTCTATACCTTTCTGCAGTTGATTCTTTACTGTCAATGTTATTATTTCAGAGATAACTCGTGTGTGATTTCCAGTTTCCTCAGTGCTAGTGTCTTCTGCATTTGTACTGGGTAGACTCGGGGCCTGAGACTGCATTTTGTTTCTTCTCTTTGTCATTTTGTATACCACTGTCTTCTGACCTTTGGTGTAGAGCTTAGATAGAGTTATTACCTGAGCACCAGGTCCGAATCTACGAAGTTCAGATTCCTCCAGGTGGGTGTTGCTTGGATCTGGCTGCTGTGCTCCACTTCTTTCTGCTGCAGGCGTTAGAGTTGAACCTTCTGTGTCTCACTGGCAAGGTGTTCTGCCCCTGAATCAGCTGGGTGGGTCTTGCCTCCAGCCTCTTTGCAGGGAGTTCTGCTAAAGGGTTCCCTGCTGGGCCTACAGCCTGGGTCGAATGAGCATCCCGCAGCCCCAGGTCATCTCACTCACTCGCCAGGCCTGCACTCTGGGTCTATTCAGGATCCCGCAGCCTGGGTAGTCTCACTCACTCGCCAGGCCTGCGCTCTGGGTCTGTTCAGGATCCCGCCAAGCCCTGGGTCGTCTCACTCACTCGCCGGGCCTGCACTCTGGGTCTGTTCAGGATCTTGCGGCCTGGGTCATCTCACTCACTCACCGGGCCTGTGCTCTCTTCTATTCTTTAGAAATAAGTCGGAGACTTCATTTCCTGCACAAGGTCATGGCTAGGAGAAGCAGGAGTCACTGGTGCATCTTGGAGCCTGCCTAAAAATGACAGGAGGCTGGTGTAGCAGTAAGAAGCTGTATACTCTTACCTTCTCTCAGTCAGTAGGATCATGATTTTTCACTTTGTTGTGCTTTTATTTACTCAGCCTAGAAAGGGAAAATTAAACCATCATTTATAGTGTTGTTATGAGAAGTGATGTAGAGTGTGCCTAAGGAGAGTCCCATGGACAGAAAACATTCTCTCAGGCTTTCACAGAGAGCACATTGGCCAAGCAATGGCCGTGACTCATCCACATGGCTGACACTGACAAAGGTTCTACAATCTGAGGTACAGGATCTCAGGATAAATCCTGAGGGTATTTCACTGACCTTATCAGACCCAAAAGCTACAACTCTTGTTGCATAGGTCCTGATTTACCTTGGTCTTAATCATCCAGTAGAAAAGTATAAAAACAAAATATAAGAAGTAAAGCCATGCTGTTATGTTGAGCTGTAGGGGACTCAGGTCAATAATTTCTGACACTTCCAGTCAAGCTGAAGACCTAATACTATTATGAACTACTGAACTCTTTTAGAATATTTTGCTGAGTTTACACACCTATAATATTTAAATGATGGAACTTAACAAAAAAAGGGTATACAGATGAATGTCCATTTTGTATCTGTGTATTCAAAGCGGTTAGGATAGATATATAGTTACATTCTCTTAATGAATAGAGGGATTTGTTTTAATGGTGTTTGTAAATAGGATATCAAGTCCGCATCTTGTACAGCAATTAACCACTAGGAAGAATGTATGCAATGTGTTAATTATTGAAACTGTCCTACCAATTTGGTTTGAAACTGTCTCATTGCTATTTGTTTCTCAATAAAATTATGGAAAAAAACCCAAGAACCCTAAACATTTCATAGAACTAAAGAAGCATACAGAAAGCAGAGATGTTATTAAAGCATTTAATATGCTTAATGCTCTAAATTTAAGAGTTATACGGGGATAAAGGGGGAACTTTCTGTATGCATTGACATAGAAAATATACTTGTCACTGTAGATAATATTTATGTTATCCACACAGAGGCATCTCTGAAGATAAAATGACATGGTTCAACATAAAGAATGGCAGAAGGCCAGGGAGATATCTCAGCAGCATAAGCACCTGCCTGGCAAGCACAAGATCCTGAGTTCGATCCCTGATGCTGGAAAAACACAAAAAACGGGAGAACTCTAAGCGGCTGTGCAGAGCACGACATCACGTCCTTCTCATCTCACAGTCTCAGATGAAAGGGATGTAGGATGGGATGAAGCACACTCCCATGACAGAATGGAGAACATTCAGTGCTACAAGCTGAACTTCTTGAAGGCTGATGTGAAGCTGAGCGAGGCAGCTTTACTCTACTGCTGAGCTCCCCACCCCTGTTCCTGATAGAACAAGGAATGGGGGACCTCCTGACTGTGCCCCTCAGAAGGAATGTGTTTGAGAACTGTCTATTTTAGCTCAAGGTCACAGAGCTCCAACAGGATTAAAGTCAAAGTAAGGGCTGGGGAGATGGCTCAGTGGAATAAGCGCTTCCCTGGCAAGCTCAAGGGCCTGAGTTCAATCCCCAGTTCCACAAAAAAAAAAAAAAAAAAAAAAAAGTCAAAGTAAACATGTCATTTCAAGACATTACTGATTTTAGGTGATGAAAAGAAAAATCTCATAATTCGGTGCTCTCATGCCTCTTTGTTGGACTGCAAAGTGTGGGCACAGGAGGACGTTGGAAGCAGCTACAGCCAGCCAGGCCATCAGCTTGGCCTGGGGTGCGCTTCCCCAAGTAGGTCTTCCACCAGTATGGAAGAGTTTTAAGTGTTTCATGAGCATTCCCTCCCTCCTCCAACTCATGTGTTCACAGTAGTGGGCACACACAAAAGTCATCTAGACGTTACTATAATAAGGAAATTTAGCGATGGGAAGGGAAGTAGAAATTCTATTGAAGTACTTATAGATTGGACCTCCTGATTTGCTAAATCAGAATGAAATCTACATAATATTTTGAAATGAGAAAGTAATAATAGTAAATTTCTCATGTGCTTATTATGTATTAGTCACTGTACTGAAGGCTGTCACGTCAATCTCACAATCACCCTATGAAGCGTATAACATTACTTCTTTTTTAGAAACAAGAAAACCAGAGCTTATAGAACTTAATTTATGAGCAAATAAAATACTAAATATTATTCTATTCTTTTTTTAAAAATGCATTTTAGTACAGGGTCTACAGGGCCTCACTACACAGATCAGACTATTAGTGATCCTCCTATTTTCAGACTCCCAAGCACCGGGACTGCAGGAGCATGCCACCATGCCTAGTCTCAATCACCTGCAGGAGCTTTAGTCCCCTGAGCTATCTGGCCAGCCCAACTTTATCTTTTCAAGAGGCTGTTTTTTTTTTTTTTTTCGGATCCGGGGATTGAACTCAGGCCCTTGCACTTGCCAGGGAAGTGCTTATTCCACTGAGCCATCTCCCCAGCCCCAAGAGGCTGTTTTTTAATTCATTGTGTGTTTTGGGGTCTTTTGTCAAGAATCAGAGGGCTGTAATGGCATGAGTGTGTTTCTGTGTCCTCTCTTCTATTCCACTGGTGTACCCTGCTCTTTGTGACTGTGGGTTTGCAGTGTATTTTGAAATTGAATGTTGTGACGACTCAGCATTGCTCCTTTTGTATTGCTTTGGCTATGCTGGGTCTGTGGCACTTTCGTAGGAACTTTAGGGTTGTTCCTTGCAGTTCTGCAAAGAATGTTGTTGGTATTTTGACAGGGACTGCATTGAGTCTATCACTTTCAGTAACACAGCTACTTTCACATTAATTCTGCCAATCAGGAACATGGGAGGTGTTTCTATCCTCTAATATCATCAATATTCTCTAGTTTTCTTTGTGGAGTCTTTTCACTTTCTTGGCTATATTTGTTCCTAGTTTCTAATTTTTTTAAATTGTATTTATTTATTTTGAGACATGGTCTTGCTGTGTAGTTTAGGCTGACCCCAAATTCACAGGTCAGCAGGCTGGCTTCTGATGTGGGGTGACCCTCCTGCAATCAGTTACTTCTCATTGCTAGGACAAATACCCAACACCCACAAGTTGAAAGAGGAGAGGTTTATTTTGACTCACAGTTTGTAGGGTTTCAGTCCGTAGTCAGTTGACTCCACGACCCGGAGCCATGCCAGAGGGGCAGAGAAGAGAAGGCGTGGCTCATGGGGTGGCAGGGGAGTGGGGAAGAGGTCAAGAGAAAAGGCAGCCACATCCTTCCAGGCCACGCCATAAGGGGTGCGCCTTCTCACAACATGGCAGTGGACTCTAAATTCCTCGCTGATGAGTGCCACACACCGTGGTCCAATCACCTCCCAAAAGTTCCACCTATGAGCGTGAGGCTTTGGGGTATGCTTAAATATAAACCATAAGACCCTGCCTCGGCTTCCGGGACATGCACTGCCTCAGATAGCTCCTAGGCATGCATACATGCATTTATTTATTTAAACTATTGTGAATGGAATTATTTTCCTGGTTTGTTTTTCAGTGAGTTCATTATTGCGCATAGGAAAGCTAGTGGTTTTGTGTGTTGGTTCTTTCCTTTTTAATCCTGCCATCATGGTGGATTTTATTTTCCAGATCTATGGTCTTCTGGTAGCTGTTTAGGTCTTCTGTATACAAACCGGGGTATTTGGATTTCTTTCTTTCCTATGTGTATCTTTTTATTACCCTTCTCTTCCATAATTTCTCTGGCTAAAACTTCAAGTATTATGTTGACAGGAGTGTTAGAAATGGAGAACTGTGTGTTGTTCTTAACTTCACAGAAACTGCTTTCTTTTTTTCCCCTGCCACGCAATATGAGTAGGCTATGGGTTTGTCATATATAGTTTTTTTAAAAAATGTGTTTAGTATAGGGTTTACAGGGTCTACAGTATTTCACCATGTAGATCTACTTGTAGTGATTCTCCTGTTTTCAGCCTTCCAAGTGCTGGGATTACAGGTGCACACCACCACATCCAGGCTCAGTCACAGTCTCAGTGCACCTGGGGGGGGCATGGCACGCAGGGGATAGAACCCTGGTCACTGTGCTCTGCCTAAGCAGGTGCTTTAGTCCCTAAGCTATCTGGCTAGCCCCTTACATAGTTTTTATTGAACTGTTTAAAGATCCTTCTATACCTAGTTTCTTCTGGTTTTTCTCATAAAGCACTATTGAACTTCATTAGATGCTTTTCCTCCATCTTTTGAGAAGATCATAGGATTTGATCCTTGAAACTATGTAAAGTGTCATATCTGTTGATTTACATATGCTGGACTGTCCTTGTTTCCCTGAGATACAATCAGCCTGCACATGGCATGAGAGCTTTTTAATGTGCTGTTGAATTCTATCTGCAAGTATTGAGGGTTGTCTCCCCTTTGTATTTGATGGAATAGTTCGAAGAGTGTATTATTTCTTTTTTCTAGTAAAATTCAGCTGTAAATTCATTTGATCTGGGGCTTTTGAGGGGCTGTTATTGGTTAAATCTTATTATTTGTTATTTACCATGTTTAGCTATTTTATATTCTCTTGACTCAACTTTTGTTGGTCATATGCATGTACAAACTTAGCTTTCTCTCCTCTTCCTCTCTCTCTCTCTCTCTCTCTCTCTCTCTCTCTCTCTCTCTCTCTCTCTCTCTCCCCACACACACACTCCAGGGATCAAATTTGGGATCTTGTGTTTGGCAGGCAGGTGCTTATACTGCTGAGCTATAACCCTGGCCTCTAAACTTAACTATTTCAAAATAGCTTCTAATGGGCTGTCCAAATAGCTCAGCGGATTAAAGTGCCTGCTTAGGCAGATGAAGGGTCTAAGGATTTGATCCCTGGGCTTGCCACGCCCACGCCGCCACCGGGCACACTGAGACTGGGCATGGTGGCATGTGCCTGTAATCCCAGCACTTGGGAGGCTGTAAACAAGAGGATCACTACGAGCCCGATCTTCTGTAGTGAAACCCCCTAGAACCTGTATCCCCTGTATCAAATGCATTAAAAAAAAGTTTCTAAAAATTCCTTGTCATCTCTAATTTTTTAAATTTAAGTCTTCTCTCCTTTTGATTAGCTTGATTTAAGGTTTGTCAATCTTATTTATATTTTCAAAGATCCACTGGATCTATACAGTACTACCATTAAACTGGTGTTTCTTTGTTAATTTTTTTTGGGGGGGGGTTCTGGATGACCTATCAGAGTGAGGCACTGAAGCCATTCACTATAATTATATAGGGTGACTTTTTAATATCCAAATTATTTCAAAAGAACTTGATCCCTTAACCCACCTGTTTCAGTACTGCTTTTATAGAAGCTCACACGAGACATGAACATTTGCAAAATCTGCAACTTCAAACATGTGATGTTAAATGAGCTGAATTTAACTAAGTAATTGATTCATGCATCTAAGAACATGGTATATACTGCTTTTCTGGATTTGCCAGCTAATTTTAGACATTTGGAAGTTGCAAGAAACAGTGAAAACTTTGTCCACATTCCGGCCTCTCCTTCAACCTGGGTTCATATTGTGCTGGTTATACATTCCATTCTCTAAGTATTTGGAACAGAAATCCCAAATGGGTTTTCTAGAGATGTGTTGAGGATATTTTCCCTACTTATTTATTCAGCTTGAAATGACACACTTTTCAAAGGTTATACAACAAGAGCAGTTAGGAAAAAAGGAGGGAAAAATACTGAAAGGTACAAGGCCAACAGAAGAGGCTTATTTCAGAATGAACCTGAGAGGGGCCACCCTGGCACTTAGACCAGACTGGTGTCTCAGCTACAAGATATCAGGCCTTGTATAGGGCCATGGACATAAGGGGGGCTGCAAAAGGAAAAGGCCAGAATGGGACTTTTGAGAGGGAGAGTTCTATCAGTGGGAGTCATGGCTCCCTGCCTGGGACAAGGCTTGGGAGGGACAAGGCTTGGGAAATCGTTGAGTGCTGGTTGCTCCTCAGGAGTCGGGCTGAACAATGGTGGTGGTTACAGTTGCTGGGCCTTACCAACCCAGGCTTGTACACAGTTAGCAGGCGTGGAAGCACAGCAAGCGGGAGAGGCGTAAAGTCGTCCCTGGCCAGCCTATGAGGGCAGCAGTCGGGTCCCTTGGGCCATACACAAAAAAGCCTGATTGTGATTATATGTACTAGAACAATATCAGAAGTGAGGTGTGTATGTGTGTACTAGAAATCTTAGAAATGCCAAGTATTTTGTCACCAAAGATCTGTAGGACTTCCAAAGTCAACACAAGCCACCAGGTTACATGCTGAGCCACCTCAACTCTGGACCCAACACTTAGGGTCCAAGGCCACTTACTGATAAGAGCAGACCTTGAATGATGTTTATCTTTTTATTTTAAGCCACTACAGCTGTATGGAACATCATTGTCACACTACACTTGTGACTTTCACCCTTTGTGCACTTCATTTCTTATGCTCATGAGGAGGTAGTTTTTTATTCTTAGGTTTGTAAACTTTAGGAAATGGTATTTTTAAAAAACCTAACAATACCGAATGAAGAACTCTTACTCCACCTTTTCTGCTGAGGACCTCTATCAGTTTGGCTTAAAAACCAAGTTTATGATTAGAGATAGAAAAGAAGTTTTATTTAAGAGAGAAAAAATGTGTAGTTACAAGAAGAATCTAGCATCCAAATAGCAGTAAGCTGAGCAACTACTACGAAGACAACAGTATGCAATATATTAATTATTGTAACTGTCCTACTAACCTGTTTCAAAATTGTTTCATTGCTATTTTATCTTTTTTTCTCACTGAAATGAATAAAAAAATTTAAAAAAAGAAAAGAAAAGAAAATGGATCCCAGGCAGGCCAGGGATATAGCTCAGTGGCACCAGTGGCACAAGCACCTGCCCGGCAAGTGTAGGGTCCTGAGTCTAACTCCCTGAATCCCAACCACAGGAAGAGAAAATGGGCCTCATATAAGCTGGTTAGTTCTAACAAACAGGCTTTGCTTTCATTTTGATAAGTCAATATTACAAATGCAGGCTGGAGAGATGTGTCAGTGGTCAAAGTGTATGCATGGAAAGCACAAGGACCCAAGTTCAATCCCTCGTACAGCATGTAGTGCGGGTCCACCCTGCTGGCCCCGAAACCAGATCTGATGGCACATGCCTGTAATCCCTGCACTGGGGAGGCTGAGATAGGAGGTTCACTATGAATCTGAACTGTGTAGTGAGGCCCTGTGTCAAATAAATAAATGAAAATTTAAAAACAAAACAAAAAAACCAAATAGCAGTAAGGACTGGGTGAGCCTGGGAATGGTGTGGAGCAAGGCGAATTAAGGAAAACCTCTAGGGACGGGTGGTCAGGTAGACCTTTGAGAAGAGAAAAGCTGAGCATTACACTATAGTCGTTTGTATTGCTGTGACATTTCTGTCTCCATCCTTGCAGTCTCCTGTTGTTAAAGTTGGATGCCAAAGAAAGGGCTTCAAGCGCAGACCATGCACATGAGGGGCAACAGGACCATCATTCATAAGTCAGGTGAATTAAATAGAGAGAATGCTCATGAAAATGGAATGCGCTGCTCACGTGGAAGAGTTCTGGAAAGTGCTTTGACCTCCGTAGGACACAGAATGCAAGTTACAGTCATTTTTATCTAAAAACTAGAACGGAAGGAAGTCACTGCTGCTCCTGGTAGAAGTTCCTATGGTCTGCGGCTCTGCATCTGTCTGTCTGTCTGTCTGTCTGTCTGTCTGTCTGTCTGTCTGTCTGTTTCAGAAACACCTAAGTTAGGGTTGAGGAGGTAGCTCAAGGGCATAAGTGCCTGCCCAGAAACACCTAAGTGCCCTTCCATAATTTTCCATGTTCTCAGTCTTGGAAGACACTATCAGCTCCTACGTCGCTATGCAAGTGAATACCCCGGAGCCCCAGACAGCCTTTCCAGAGCCACACAGGAATGAGAGGCAACGCCAGGAGTGAGCGGTTGGCCTCAGTCCAGAGCAACTTGCGCTTCCCTGGGCTACACAGAACTGAAACGCGGACATAGCTGCAGGGGCTTGAGGCACCTCCACTGTTTCAGGGCCTTAAAAGCTGCTTGTTCAGTATTAGTGACAAACTGTAATACTGGTCTCCACATTCGTATCTCTTAAGAAATAAACAGGATATCTCAAAGAAATTAATTATTTTGCTATGTCATCAGTTTCATTTTATGAGCCAACACCTGTTGGTTCTTTACCAGAATCTGTTTTCTTGGGTGAATTTGTTTCAGAAAATAAAATTCTTCTGTACTTTTAATAGAAATTGAAGGAGTTAGAAATTAAGTATAAGGCAAAAAGATTTATACAATCTGACAAGATATCATGTCTGCATCTTGTACTTTGAATAACTATATGAAGACAACAATATGCAATGTATTAATTATAACTGTCTTACTAACCTGTTTTGAAGCAATCTCATTACTATTTCTTTCTCATTAAAATTAATAAAAATAAAATAAAGAAATTGAGTATAATGGAAATATGGAAAATAACATTATTGACAAAGGAAGGGTAAGAGAGAAAATGATGTAAAATTACTGGAAAAGAAAGCTAGATGTCAATTAATGCATATGAGATTAGACTTTAGTCACAATCATGAGAAAATGAAAATCTGAAGACTAAGATAAGAAAGAAGATGTTTAAAAAGACCTTACTGTGGCTGTCAAGAAGTGTCTGAAACTTGGGCCCATATTTGGGAATGGGTTGAAGTGTACAGAGCTGAGGTCATGCAAGCATTTATGCAAACAACTTCCAAGGGAGTGTGCTGAGACTCTATTGAGGAACAAGACAAGGAAAGGTGGGGACATTCAAGGCCGATATTATTTCTTATATCCCCTAGTGTAGAGAAGAGGCATGGGAGAGAATAGGTAGGATTTAGAAAATCAATGGCTATAGGAGATTATGAAGTCATTAAGAAACAATATTGTCCTAAATTCAGAATTAGAGTGTGACAAAGTGTCAAGGTACTTTGAAGGTTTTCATGGTAAAAAGACCTAAGAGAAGTGAATAATCATGATTTGCAGGTACTCAGTGACACACAGATAAAAAAAGATAAAACAACTGGTAAATTAAGTCACGTATCAAATCCAGGCCAGCCTCAAAAGCCTATATTCCATCACGACATCAACACTTTTTTTTTTTTTTAGTGAAGGGTTTACAGGGTGTCCAGGGTCTCACTACTAGATTGGACTAATAGTGATTCTCCTGTTTACAGCCTCCCAAGAGCTGGGATTACAGACACATGCCATCATGTCCAGTGTCAACTGCTGTCTCAGCCCACCCCCAGGGGCGGGGCCGGCACAGCAGGCCCAGGATTGATCCCCTGGCCCCCTGTGTCTGCTTACAGATGCTTTAATCTGCTGAGCTATTTGGTGGGCCTTGACATCAAAAATTTTTTTTTTCATCAACATTTTTAAAGATCTTTTATTTACTTATTTGGTACAGGGTCTCGCTATGCAGTTCAAATTTGGAGTGATCCTCCTGTCTCAGCCTTCCCAGTGCTGGGATTACAGGCCTGTACCAACATGCCCGGTTTTGACAGCACGCTGGTGTGTCCAATATTCCAGAACTGACATGACATGCAGTACAGGGGATCAAACCCAGGTCCTTGTGCTTTCCAGGGAGGCACTTAGACTGCTGAACTGTCTCCCCAGTTTACCATTAACATTTTTGTGTTAATGACTAGTAACATTTTTTTGAGGAACTTTTACTTTAGTACTTTCTTAAAAGGAAATATTTTTCTATACAGCCCAAAATATATTCATACATCATTGAATTAATCAGCTTTCCACATACCTTGTCCATACGTTTCCATTGCTCTCCAAGGGCCATGTACAGCTGGGCCACGAAGGGTCCAGTCTGGTCTCACTACTTTGGCCGCACCCTCCTGTCTTCTTCTTCCTAGAAGCCTCCCCTTCTGCTGACTTGTTCTGCAAAGCATTTCATGCTCTGGATTTGTCTGGTTGCCTCTGTAAGTTAACCGATTCTCTGATGAATTTCCTGTAAACCGAAACTTTTAACTAAAGGCTTTACAGATTCAAGTTAAGCCTTTTGGTAGACATTAGCAAAGATGACAGGTGTATACCACAGGTTATGTATTAGGTATGAATAACACCTCACTGTTCCACCATTATGAATGCTGTTTGGAAGAATTAGGATGATTATAACTGTAATCTTCATTGCACAACTTTTTTTTCAGTTCTTCTCTGCCATTGTCTAGCTATGATGTTCACCTTGTGGTTAAGACTGGAATCGTATATACACATTAATGGGGAAGTCAGACACAAAATTTATTGCCCTATCAATTTAGCACCTAATAGTTTTTATACCAACTGATAAGAATCAGCTGAATAATTTGCAAAATTATGATTATATATTTCTATCCTCACCTATATGCATTGACTAGAATTCTTTATAAAGTACAGTTTGACTTGATCAACCAGGGCCACTATATGCTCAGAAATAGTTTTAACTGGAAAGAAAGAAGAAATGTTTGTTCCTCCATTTGCCCACCTATACAGCATTAGTTTAATGGTCACCTCAGATGATGACAAAGAAGTTTTTAGTGACTTGACAGCATGAATTTATGGGTGTTCACAGACCGAGAGTGTTGCAGTGAAATTTCTGTGCTCAATACAGCACTGAAGTAAGCCAGTGGGACATGCATTCACGTAGCTGTGTACACTTTTGATAACAGTTCTGTTGGTCTCGGATGCTTGCTTTCTTTCCCAGAAGATACCTTGGGTTTACCTGTCTGCCACAGGCCTACAGCTGGTTTTTCCCTGTGTCTCTCTGCCATGGGCCTAGAGCTGGGTCCCCCTGTGTCTCTCTCCCCCTTCCCCTTCCTCCCTCTCCTCTTTCCTACATTGCCTTTTTGGGAAAGACAAATCTTCCATGCAGGGCTAAATTCAGTTTCTGTAAAAGTAAAATTAAGAAACATTAAAAGAAAAGTTGTGGGATCACTTATCCTTTTCTTTCTTGACTAACAACGATTCTCATTTCCTCTGCTCTTCCTTGCCTTCTGTCTTCCTCCTCTTCCTCCACAGTTTCCCTGCAGATCATGTGATGAAAACTTGACTCCTGTTGAAAGTAGGATTCTGATCCATTTTTTTTCCAATGTCAACAAATAATGCAAGGGGGGATGTAACAATAGAACAAATTTTTAAAACTGGAAATACATTGTAAAAATCAGCAATTTCACCACTGTACAAAATTAATTTTATTGGTAAATATTTTTTTCCAGCAGTTTCACATTTTCTTTTTCATCGTTGTTGTTTTGCTTTGTTTTTTACTAGAAATTAAACTCAGGATCCTGCACTGGCTGAGAGGCTGAGCTGCTGATCTGTCTCCTGGGCCCTAAGTTACACATTTTGTCATCTTATTTTTTTTTCTTTTCACTACTATTATACCACATACTTAACCGATTTGTTCAAAATTTGTTTTTATTCAGTCCAATAGATAGAAATCATTGCTTATTACCTATGCATAATAGAATACATCAAGTTTTTTACTTCTGTAAATAGTACAAAAGGATCTCTTGGGTCATATAATTGTTTTCTTCTTTTGTATAAGTTGCCAAAATATATAGTGTATTTTAAATCTAACAAAGGCTTTTGTATTTTTAAAATGTAACATAAAAGAAAACAAAATACTGGGAAATGAGAGGAAAATACATTAAACATTTTATTTATTTATTTATTTATTTTTAAAGAATAAAGTACAGTCCCTGCCACACAGGAGCTTACGGACCAGAAAAGAAGGCCCCCAGGGACCTGCAAAACGAGGTGGAGTGCACCGAAGTGCAAGACGGGGCATTCTGGAAAGAAGGATTTCATCTGTTACCATATCTTGTAAAAAATCAGTTTGAAAGTAAGGTCTTCATTCCATATCATTTTATTTCTTTTTGACTCTTTTTTTTCTAATTTTATTTTGAGGAATAAAAACAAAAGCAAGAACAGAATCAGAAACAGAAACAGGATACATACAGCAATACATGTGTTAAAAATTTTATTCTTGTCTCTTAAATTTTTGTTCTTGTCTCTTTTTTATCTTTCATAAAAATTATTTAAAAGAGTATAGTAATAATTGATATGACATTAGAAATCGTATACATTTAGAAGACCAAGGCGAGAGGTATTCATGTGTGGTTTTGTATTACACATTGCTGTCCCTGATGTAGTTGCTTGGACTGCAGATATCAGTAGAGTTAGTCAAGGTGAAAATCCTACACATTAATTACTATTTAAAAAAAAAAACTGATGGAAACTCTTAGTTCACTCACCTCAGCCATCCTGTATATGCCAGTTCTCTTCATTTTCATCATGCAGTTCTGCCACAAACATGTGTTAACAACACTGGAGATTCTGAAGTTCTAGCAACAATTTAGGAAGAAGGAAAGGTAAATGCCAAAGGAGAATTTACTAAATAAATAAAATACAAAGCAATGAAGTGTGAGAAACTATAACTTAGTCAAGGAAAACAAAAGGAGAGATTATGAAATGGGTAAAAAACAGGAAAGCAACTGAAGACCCGACCTGACGGCAGCACACCTCAGGGAGAATGCCACACTGAGGGAGCTCACACCTCAGTGAAGCAGCGCTTTCCAAGGAGCACAGTCGGGAACAACTCCCCCACGCCGTGAGCACGTGGATAGTGGTCAGTGGGCAATGTTAGGATGAAAAGAGCACGAATACACTGACACCGTCAATATTTTTAAAGTCTGACATATTTGAGAATGTAAATTATATTTAGCCAAGTATTCCGTATCTGTACTGCAAGTTACAAAAAGCATTACTAAGTGATACCGATTGTCTGCATCATTTCTAGTACTTATTTTAAGAAGTAACTTCGATCATTTCTACTTTTTAAGGCAGCGAAGGGAAAGACACTGATGGAATTCTTTCCAAATATCTACGTACTACCTGGTGGAGATAGGAATAATTAAGCATATTGCCTGCCACACCCAGATGTCAGCATGTCAAACATAACTAACTACAAGGTTATATTTTCCCTTTAGCTACATCTTGACAGGAACTGTGGTTAGCAGGGCCCAAGGCACCCTGTGTTTACTACCAGACATGCATGTGTGCACACACACACATACACACACACACTTTTGTACTTAGTTAATATAGCTACTCCTCTATACGTATTAGGGGTGAAAACAAGTTCTTCCTGTTTCATATCCTTCACTGCTGCGTAAGATCCAAGTCATTTTATGAGATGTGAAAAT
>NW_004524630.1:499865-529572 GCF_000260255.1 Octodon degus
TTTTTTTTTTTTTCTGGAACCGGGGATTGAACTCAGGCCTTGCGCTTGCCAGGCAAATGCTCCCCGGCCCCCCAAACAATATTTTTGATATATCTAACTGCTGTCCTAAAATGATATCTGATGTAGCAAAATCTTTTCTGGCTTAGAATTTACTAACCATACAAGATTCTTGCAATAGAGCAATGTAAGGAATTTAAAATTTGTAGCTCCATCATAAAAAGACATACTATTGTTAAATAATTGTTCAAGGGTCTTTCAAATACTTTTCCTACCACATTGTTCCTGAGGTAACAAAGTTGTTTGGATATGCTAGCAAAAACAAAGCCACTACAGTAAACACTGAGGAAAAGTGTTGTAAAATGTTGAAATGGGTTAGATCACAAGTTAAACAGAATCCAAATAACTCAAGTCTGGTAAATCACCATTTCACTTGAGGATATTTTTGGAAGTGAATTCAAAACTTACCATATTTGTTAGAAAACATCTTCTTTTTTTTTTTTTTCCAGAACGGGGGATTGAACTCAAACCTTTGTGCTTGCCTGGGAAGCACTTATTCCACTGAACTATCACCCTGGTCACGGAAAACAACTTAATCTTTATGGTAATCTATAAAATGAATATCCCAATATCTCCGCATATACACTGCAAATTACTATTAAATGTGGAAAATATTAATATTGCAGCTTATTAATAAAAAGTATAGCATTTTATATCCTGTGTCCATTGAACTGGGTGAGAATGGAAGGCCTCAGGACTCTGACCTCTCACCTTTGTCAACAGAAGCGATTCGCATGGGCAGGGGCTCAGCTCCTGGGCACTGCCTGCTGCCTGGCACGCAGGAGGCCTGGAGGCACTGCCCCTGCAGAATGCCCTACGGAAACTGCAATGCCTCCAGACAGGTCATGTAAATTAGAACCGCCTTCCCCAAGGTAAGTTGCAGAACCTAGAAAAGTCTCTCCTCTCGCCCCTCTTCCCTGAGTAGTCAACACTACAGCAGCTCTGCCTGCTGTGTGGGAGGAGTGCTAAGGAGGGGCCAAGGAGACCTGGAGCACCGGGCCTGCTGGCCCTTCTGTCGCCACTGATCAGACTCCTTGTCCACTTAGGTCTCTAGACTGCGCCCTCTCCGTGGAATCTAACTGTGTTCTCGGGGTCTCCCCTTCTCAAGGATCTTGGCTCCTGCGAGACTGTTTTCAGTTGCCAGCACGTCCTCATCTATGTCTACAATGTGAGTCTTTATGGGGACTTCACTTTTCCCCAGGAATATGAGAAGTAATGTTTATTGCTTTTCTCTTTCAGGGTTCTTGTGAAGACTATATGAAATAACGTACAGAGGAAAAATCTTACACGATGGCATGATGGAGATATTAAAGGTGCATGCTTATAAAGAATTTCAAGTTGGTATTTACAAATACATGCCCATTTACAAATTATATAACCCCAAATTTTGATTATGGTTTTGCAATTAAATTATTCAAAATGCACTTAAAGTGATATTATAGAAAAATCATTTAATTAACAAATCCCTTATGTGGGAGAGCTGGCACTAATGTGCAGTTTTACATGCAGATATTCTTGACAGAACATTTATCTGTGCTACACAGCTACGGGAGAGCGAGCGAGTGAGGGTGAGAGTGAGAGAGCAAGAGCGAGAGTGAGTGAGAGTGAAACAGCGAAAGCGAGTGAGCGAGGGTGAGAGTGAAAGACAGCAAGAGTGAGAGTGAGCGCGCGAGCGAGGGTGAGTGTGAGACAGCAAGCGAAAGCAAGAGTGTGAAACAGCGAGAGCGAGAGAGCGAGCGAGGGTGAGTGTGAGAGACAGCGAGCGAGGGTGAGTGTGAGAGACAGCGAGTGAGAGGAGCGAGAGCGAGCGAGGGTGAGAGCAAGAGCGAGAGTGAGTGAGCGAGCGAGGGTGAAAGACAGCGAGAACATGAAACAGTGAGAGTGAACGAGCGAGGGTGAGACAGCGAGAGCGAGTGAGCGAGTGTGAGAGACAGCGAGAGTGAAACAGCAAGAGCGAGCGAGCGAGGGTGAGTGTGAGAGACAGTGAGAGGGAGAGCGTGAAACAGTGAGAGCGAGCGAGCGAGGGTGAGAGTGAGAGACAGCGACAGCGAGAGTGAGCGAGCAAGGGAGAGTGAGACAGCGAGAGTGAGTGAGCGAGGGTGTGAGAGACAGCGAGAGCGAGAGTGAGACAGCGAGAGTGAGTGAGCGAGGGTGAGTGTGAGAGACAGCGAGAGTGAGAATGGGAAACAGCGAGAGCGAGCGAGGGTGAGTGTGAGAGACAGCGAGAGTGAGAGCGAGTGAGCAAGGGTGTGAGAGACAGCGAGAGCGAGTGAAACAGCGAGAGCGAGTGAGCGAGGGTGAGTGTGAGAGACAGCGAGAGCGAGAGAGTGAGCGAGGGTGAGTGTGAGACAGCGAGAGCGAGTGAGCGAGGGTGAATGTGAGAGACAGCGAGAGCGAGAGAGTGAGCGAGCGAGGGCGCGCGAACATGAGCAAGCATGAATGAACATGGGATTGAAACCAAAAGAGACAGACAGGAGAAATAAGGATGGAGGCTGAAGTCTGCATATTTGTTGGAAGCTTAAACTAAAAAAATTACCCCCCTTCCATACAGTGTAAATGTTTTCAGAAATTTTGCTATCTCCACTATAATGAGTTCATAGCAGGAGGCATGCTGAGGAAATAAACACGCTTCTGCGTGGACCTAGATGAAAGTCAGTAGAAGCTTTGGAGAAACAGGATGGAAACGAGCGGGTCTATTTGAAGGTATGAAATGAAACCTTCAGTCGTGTGAACACTTCAAATATGTAAACACCTTTATTATTTTCACTAACAAAATATATCCTCTTAATTTAACATTTAGAGAAGGAAAATAAGTTGGGAATTATCCAGAGCTCCTTTGCATCTGAGACCAATCAAATGAACTCGCGTCATGGCTCATGGGGGTGTGGATATCATCTCCCTTTGGACATTTTCATTGTATCAAGATCAAAAGGATTGAAACCACAAAAAAGGATTAAGATACTTGTGGATTTAATTCTGTGTGAAAAGTAATTTCTCATTTCAGGGATTGATTGTATAGAGAGAAGCACTGCTGATATTTTAGAATTGTAAGTAACTTTTTTTTTTTTTATTTGGTACAGGGTCTTACTGTGCAGTTCAGACTCATAGTGATCCTCCTGTTTTCTGCCTCCCCAGCACCGGGATTACAGGCGTGCGCCACCATGCCTGGTCTTAGTGGCCACTTCAGCATGCCTGGGAGTGGGGCTAGTGTGGCATGTTGCAGGGGATCGAACCCCAGTCCCTGTGCTTGCCTAAGCAGGTGCTTAGTCTGCTGAGCTGTCTTGTCCACCCTTTAGTGCCATTTTTAGGGTTAAACAAACTCAGGATTTACTTATATAAGTAAAAAAAAAAAGAAATCTATGGAAACTGACTACTGGCCTAGTATTTTAACATACACAAGAGAACTTTTAAGGGTATTACCTGGTTAAAATAAAGTTTTATGACATTTTCTTTTTGAAAAATAATTCCAAGAACACAGACTCATGCATGTTTGCAGACCTCCTTATCTGTGTATCAAAGTTATTTGGAAATCTGTGACTCATGTTCACTTCTGCCGATTCTGCTTGCGTGGACGATTGCATAACAGAGCTAATTTAGAAAACAAGAACAATATATAATGAAAGTGAGAATTTTCTGAAGTTCAGCCAAGGTCAACAGCTGCTCAAGTGGAGTGCATTTTAGAGGCACGAGTGCCACATGATCAATGACTTTAATACCATTTGATTTTCCTATAGCTTTTCAATTATAAATATATATATATATATTCAATTTACCATTGTTAAATTTCATTAGCTACTCTTTCACATTCTTATTAGTCATAAATAGGTGATGACGCATTCCATTATAAAATTGAACACCAAAGTCTAAACATATTATGTAAAATTTATTTCAAGACCTTTTATTAAATAATAGGAATTATACAGAATAGCACTTGTCAGCTTATATATGCAAAATCTCTAAGAAATACCATATTGCAGGCAATCAAGTTATATGACAAATGGTCGGCACAGCTTTGATTATTTCTGAGTAGTCAAGTAAAAGGCACCAAACAGTGTATTTCCCTGGAAAGCATTCTTTACTTACCATTAATGGGATTTACAAATCCTCAGGCAGTATGTACACTTTAGTTGTTCAAGAAGGCATTATTATATTTCTTTTGAGACCAGGCCCCGCTATGTAGCCCAGGCTGCCCTCAAATTCACAGCAATCCTCCTGCTTCAGTCTCCCGAGTGCCAGGATTACAGTTAGGAACCCCCACACATGGCACAGGAAGGCATTCTTCAGTATTTTTCTCCCAATTCTGTCATGAGGAAGTGCTAGGATACTTCTCTGAAGCTACAGATCCTACTTCACCAGAAATGAACCAAGGATGACAAATCCTAAGACCCTCTTTTCTTCCTTTACAAACCTAATCAAAATGTACAAACATAGCTGAGGATGTAGTTCAGATGCTGTTATGGTTTTTATGTAGCTATTTCCCCAAAACTTCATGAACTCATAGGGCTCTTTCAAGCAACTGGATCCTGGATGTGTGATACCAGAGTAGTCCACTGATCAGCTTGGCATAGATCTGGGGTGGGAGCAAGCTGGATTTACTGAAGAGGAAGAGCGTCCCTGGGTGTGGGTGACACCGACCTGTAACACAGCTCGCACCTGAGAGGAATGCAAAGGGCAGGAAGGCAGGCTCACTGCCTCCTGCCTGCCACACCAGGAACTGCTCCTCCCCTGCCACAGCACCCTGCCACAGAACCAGCTAACTGAAACCTCCTGGAACTGTGAGCTAACATAAACTTTTCTTTCCTTAACTTACGTGTGCGCCAGATATCATCGGACAAGGTCCCTCGTCTCCTGAAACTCACTTTGGGAGAGCGTGGGGGAAAGGAAGGGGCGATGCTAGTATGCAGGAACAAAAGTTACACAAATTAACAAGAAAAATAGCAAGTAATTGCCTTTATTATGGCAACTAAGGCAAGATGACTGAGAAAGACAAGTGATGACCCTAGAATAAGTCATCAAAGAAAGCTTCCTGGAAGACACTACATTAAGCTGAGCCACAGTGACAGACCTTACAAGAAACTCACATTTCTCACAACATGCTGCCTGCAAATAAGTGAACTGGCTCTCAGCAGGCCTCCAATAAGTGGGAAATCCAGTTAGCTTTAAGGTAAACCCCTTATTGGAGATGAATTACACATTTAGTGCTCAGTATTAAAAAATATAAACTAAGATCAGTTTCAGTTGTCACAGAACACCAAGCACACAATGTTTCAAACACTAACATCTACTCACGTTATATCTGTAATAGGTTTTCAAGGAAGAAGACCCCTAAGCTCAACATTTTATGAATACATATATAAAGTATGACATTTCCATGGAACATTATCATAAAACCGATCACCTCATTCCACAGAACGTTGAACCTGGAGTCAATAGGTAGAAAGAAGACATTACTTAACTGTACCATGTTCTATGCGCAAAAGTCTAGAACAGAGTCTAGAGTACTGGGAGTAGGACTTCCACTTGATCTCAACTAAGTTCATGACTTTAAAACTTTTTTTTTTTTTTTTTTTCAGAACCGGGGATTGAACTCAGGTCCTTGCACATGCCAGGGAAGCGCTTATTCCACTGAACCATCTCCCTAACCCTAGCCATCTCCCTGGCCCCTCAAACTTTCTGATGTCTAAATACCTGGCTATTCATTATTGTAGCTTATTTATTTATTTTAACATTTATTGTGTGTGTGTGTGTGTATGTGTGTGGCCAGCTCAGCCCAAAAGGGGGCGCGGCTGGCTGGCATGTGGTGCTGGGGGATTGAACCGCGGTCCCTGTGCTCTGCCAAGCTTGTTCCAAGTAGGTGCTTTAGACCACTGAGCCATCTCTCCAGCCCCTGTAGCTTTTTAATTAACAGATTTTTCACAGAAAACTAAAAGGTATAGTTTTCATTAGGATAAACATGATAAAGACTACATTAACATTTGAGAAAATAAGCCTCTTAACAATAGAAGTGAAAATTGAAATGGGAAAGTATGGAAACTACAATGAAGCACCTTTGGCAAGTATTTTTTAATAAGTAAAGAGCAGATAAAAAAGGCAGAGTGGTGAGCAACAACAATTTAACCTCTCTGAGATTTGGAATGTGGACTCTGAAAATCAACTTGGAGAAGGGACAAAAGAGGGAGGTAGATGTCCAGGGACGAGCAGAACGCAACCTGAAGAACACGATGCCAAGAAGAGCCCATCCACTGTTTCTTCCCAACGCATGCCTTGTGGCTCTTGGCTTGCAGTGGGGGGAAAAGGAGACCGAGCCTAGAGACAAGAAAATGCTGGGGCGCCCAGGGGCCTCAGGGAGAAAAGCAGAAAAGATTGGACCAGCAGCTGCTGTGGTCTGTGGGACAGCCCGGGACGCCGCTCTACTGGCACGGCACCCGTCGTTCCCCCGGTGAGGGCATGGGCAGACTGTGTGCTGAGCGTCCTACATAAGGGCCGAGTAGCCGCATGACTCTGTTCAGGGCTCCCAGGGACTGGGTGAGACCGCCATAGAGATGGTGTGGTCCAGGAGTAGGCTGGAGAGACTCCCAAGGAGTCTGAGCTGAAGGACACAGTACCACTCCTGCAGCTCGAGGCCAGGCCCAGCCAGAGGTGCTGGGTCTGGAAGTCAAAGCACTGGTGCCCTTGCCCTACCCTCTGCTGACACCTGCACTCAGCATGCCTCTGGGGTCTTGGCTGGGACCCTGCCCCAAGATTGCAGATCTGTAGATCCTGCAAGAAAACCATCCTCAAAGTCAGAGAATTTTCTTTCTCCCTCCCTCTTCTTTTGTTTTTAATGGGGCAGAGATAGATATAGAGATAGATGGATAGCTAGATAGCTAGATAGTTAGATACAGATACAGAATGAGAGAAAATTTTCTTTCCTTTTTTTCTTTACTAGTTTATTGAGGTTTGGGACATTTTCCTTTGTCTCTTTTCCTTGCTTTTTCTCTTTTTTTCATTCTTTTGTTCTTCTTTTACTTTTTCTCCTTTTTATTTTTATTCTTCATATAATTTCTTTTTTAAAAAAATCATTTATTGTGTGTGTGTGTGTCCAGCTCAGCCCACCAGGGGGCGGGGCTGGCTGGCATGTGGTGCTGGGGGATTGAACCGCAGTCCCTGTGCTTTGCTAAGTTTGTTCTAAGTAGGTGCTTTAGACCACTGAGCCATCTCACCAGCCCCTTAAAAAATATATTTGTTACAGGGTCTCACTATGCAGCTTGCACTTGTAGAGATCCTCCTGTTTTGAGCCTCCCCAGTGCTGGGATTACAGGTGTGTGCCACCAGGTCCAGACTTGGTGGCTGGCTCAGAGCTCCCAGGGGTGGTGCTAGCGTGGCATATGGTGCTGGGGATCGAACCCTGATCCCTGAACTTGCCTAAGCAGGCGGTTAGTCCAATGAGCTATCTTGCTGGCCCTTCATTCTTCATATAACTTATTTTTCTTTTTTTTTTTAAAAAATCATCTATATCTTGTCATTTCTTTCTGTCTCCTTGACCCTGCATATAGACTTCCTTCTACCTCTCGACAGTACCCTCTGTCCCCCCTTTCTCTTAGCATATAATTTAAGGTATTGATTTTTTGCATTCTTCTGTTCTCAACCATCTATATCTACAATAGTATAAACATAAAGCTTACTCGTCTTAGCTAACTCTTTAAAATTATGGTTGAATTCTTCTTGACCATCAGCAGAGACATAGTTAATGAATTTATTAGCTGTGGGTCAGTACCTGGATTGTTTTGGATGTCTACACTATAATTGTAGATTTCTTCTCTAGGGTTAAATGTGGTGTATAGTTGATTCTTATAGTATGTTGAGATCCAATTGGTCTTAGAGGATACTACTGTAGCTGACATGCTTGATAGTACAGGCTCACACAACTGTTGCTATCAACAGGCTATCTCTGGGAACCAACACCTACAGTACATGTGCAACATTAACAGTACCAGGCAACATTTCCAGAGGTTGGTGCTGGGCCAATGACACTGCATCTTCACTCCCCACATTCAACCGAGATGGTCAGATTCTGGGGCACAGGCAAAGGACCCTAAACACACCACTTAAAAGTAACTGAAGAGATCTCCATAAGACAGACTCTTTACACACAAAGTGTCCACAAACCTCAGCACAAATCAAACACACAAACTCAGAGACAGACAGACAAACACAATGGAACATGAGACAAGGCAACAAGTCTCCCTCAAATTCGCAACTCTTCCAGAGCAAATATAGGTGACACAGAGGACAGTAGCACAGCCACACACCTGAATTACTTGAAAGGATAATGCAGGAACTAGAAAAGCAATCGAAGAGGTATTCAAGTGAGATCGCAGAAGCTGTGATTTAAAAGATAACAGAAATAATAACCAAAGTGATCTAGGAGCTCTTAGAAGTCATTAGTAAAAGCTGGATGAGCTAAGTAAAGCAAAACAACACATGAATGATCAGATTAGTAAAGAATTACAGTCCATGAGATGTTTTCACTCAGAAATCCAGGACATTCAAAGCTATATTCAAAGTATGGACAGCAGAAGTGACCAATATTAGGACAACATTTCAGAAACAGGAGACAATGACGCCTTCAAAGACCAGCTACTCAAAGGCACCTCAGGAGCAAGGGAGCATGAAGCATGGACCAAAGAGCTGCTGGGTGATGCCGAGTCCAATCTAGGAATAACTGAAATAAGTAAAACATCAGAAGACAACACAAACGGCATAAAAACCGCTTTGCAGAAATACTAACAGAAAGTTTCCCAAGAACTGGAAAGAAGTAAACATATAGATAAGTACGGCATACAGACCCCAAAGCACTACATCCATTAAGACACTTAATATCCAAAGTGCCAGAAATCTCTCACAGAAGAGATTTCTCTCACAGGAATAAAATCTTAAGAGCTGTTAGAGAAAAGCAATGAATCATACATAAAGCTGAACATATTAGAATTATGAGGCTTCCCAGTAGAAACCCTAAAGGCAAGGAAGAATTAAAGTGTTTTCAGTTTTAAAAGATAACAACTTCTAGCCCTGACAAATACATCCTGCAAAACATTCCTTCGAGACTGATGGAGGAGGTCATGCTTCCAAACTGCTCTATGGATTCAATGCAATTCTTCTCTTTTTTTGATTCAACACAAGTCTGACCAAAATTCCAACAACATATCTCACAGAATTACAGAACACAACTCTAAAATTCTTTTGAAACCTGAAGAGACCTAGAAGAGCAAAGGCAATTCTAAGCAACAAAGGCAACACAGGGGACATTGCACTCCCTCACTTGAAATACTATAAGGCTACCGTGACAAAAATGGCATGGTATGTCAAAAAACCAAAACCAACCCTCCTCCCCCAAAACCAGACCCAAAGATCCCTGGATCATATCAGAAAATGCAGACACAACTGTAGACATACACAGCCACCTTATCTTTGACAAGTACCTTTGTTGGAAGAAAGACAGCCTCTTGAATAAATGGTGCTAGAAAAACTGGCTTTGCATATATTGAGTTTAAAATTGGACCCGTATTTCAACATGCACTAAATTTGAAATAGATCAAAGATCTAAATATTAAAATAGAAACATTAAATCTGCCAGAAGACACTGTTGTAGGTAACAACTTTATGAATACACCCTGACTACATAGGAACTAACGCTAAGAATCAACAACTGGGATCTCACATTATAAAGCTTTGTACAGCCAGAAAACCACCAATAGAGTGAAGAAACAACCTACAGTGTGTGAAAAAATGTTTTCCAGCTCTTCCTCAAAGAATTATTATTGAGAAGGTATAAAGAATTCAAAAAAGTCAAACCAACCCCCAAATTTAAAGATGCAATCCAAAAATGGGCCTCTGAGATGAATACACTTTTCAGATGAAATGTGAATAGTAAACAAAATACGAGTGTTCAACATCACTTATTAGAGATATGCAAATTAAAACAACAGAGATTCCATTTCACCTCAGAAAGAATTGCTATCATCAAGAAATTAACCAATAAGAAATGCTGGAGGGGCTGTGGGGACAAAGGGACCCCTCTCCACTGTTGGTGGGAGTGTAGAATGGCACAACCACTGTGTAAATCAGAGTAGAGATTCCTCAGAAACAAGGGTTGGAGGTACCATTTGACCTAGCTACTCTCCTTCTAAACATCTTCTCAGAAGAATTAAAGACATCATATGCCACAGGGATATATACGCACCCATGTTTGCAGCAGCAGTTTGTTATAGCTAGATCTTGTAAATAGCCCAAAGGCTCTCCAATTGAGGAATACATAAAAAGATGTGCTGTTTTTATACCATGGAGTCCTACCCAGCCATAAAGAAGGATAAACTGGAGACTTCTGAAGGTGAAATGGTGCAACTCAAGATCATACTCAATGTGAAATAAAGCAGATGCACATGTACAATCATATTGTCTCACAGTATAAGAAGCTGAAAGAGTAAATACGACCCAAAATGTACAGCAGATACTGTAAAATGGGAAGAAACTATTCAAAAGGAAAGAAAACTGGGGTGGGGAAGGAAAAGAAAAAATACACACACACATGATAGTTATACTACTAATTTCTCTTGGTTCATTGAAAAGGTTTGTGCTAATACTGTTTGGATAGTTAAATGCCTATATGTTATACTCAGTAATTTAAATATAACAATATGCAATTTATTAGCCATTGTTACCCTATTACCATTTTTTAAAAATCTTTTTTTCTCTTTGAAATAAAGTTTCTGAAACTAAGGTTAAAAACAAGACTGATAAAGAAATAAAGGACTTCCATGACAAGGAGCACCTCAAGAAATTCCATGGCTACCAAACCACATTATAAAAAAAATTCTAAGGGATATTCCATAAAGAAACAATAAAGCCAATGATCCCAGTAAGCCAAAAAGAATGAATATCCCTCGCAGGATAAACAGCTAAGCAAATGGAAAATAATGAAACCTGCAACAGGAAAATTAGTGCAATGACAGGAATAAGTGAATACCCTTCTAAAGCAACTTCAATGTGAATGGTCTCAGCTCTCTAATCAAAAGACACAGATTGGTAGGATGGATCAAGAAACAAAGCCCATGAATACGCAGTATGTAAGAAATACATTTATCATGCTGGCCTCGCCCCCAGGGAACACTGAGCTAGCGATTGAGACTGGGCATGGTAGCGCATGCCTGTAATCCTAGCCATTGAGAGGCTGAAAACAGGAGGATCACTTCGAGCCTGATCTGTGTACTGAGACCCATAGACCCTGTACTAAATACATAAAAAGAGAAATATATTTAATTTAAAAAGAAATTCACAGATTAACAATCAAAGAATGGAAAGCAGTATTTCATACAACAGAAACCAAGAAAAAAAGTAGGAATAGCTATCCTAATTTCAAACCAAAACTAATTGGAGAAAAAGATAAGGGAACAACTGAACAGGAAGAGATCCTAACTATAAACATTTATGTTCCAGCAAATGCCACACCCAACATCAGAAAACAAACTCTATTAAACAAGAAAAATCAGACAAACACCAACAGAATCGTGATGCATGACCTCAATAACCCGCTGTCACGAAGAAATCAACTAGACAAAGAACAAAGGAATATCAGAGGTGATCTAGCCTCTGAACCAACCAGTAACAACAAAGTATATATATTCTCAGCAGCATATGGAACTATCTCCCAGATAGATCGCACATTAGCCAATAAATATACTTGTAAATGCAGCAGAACTGAAATTATCCCATGCATATTATCAGAATACAGTATAATAAAACTAGAAATCAACTGCAAAAGAAAACACAGAAACTATGCAAACACATGGAAGTTAGGCAATACTCTCTTGAATAATGAAATACATTAGGCAGTTCCTAAAATCAACAATAATACCAGTACTACATGTCAGAACCTATGGTACACATGAAAGTATCCTAAGGGGGAGGGTTACTGAGATGAATGTCCACTTCGGAAAAACAGAGTGAGCTCACTTACATAATCCTGCGATGTACCTCCAGGTCCTAAAAAGTGAGAATAGTCCAGGTGCAAAGCTAGCTTGAGGAACTATAAAAAGATCAGAGCAGAAATAAATGAGACTGAAGACAAAACAAAGAATCAAAGCAGCGCTTCTTCAAAATAATAAAACAGACGAACGCTTAGGCAATCTTACCCAAATTAAGGAAAGAAAAGACCCAAATCCACACAATTAAAAATGAAAAGCCAAAAATCACAAGAGATAATGAAGAAGCTATTGGCAACTACTTTTAAATCTGCACTCAAGTAAAATGGAAAATGTAGAATGGCTAGATTCCTACACCCATATGAATACCAAAGTTGAGCCAAAAAGATACAAAAACCTTGAATAATCCAGCATTAATCAATAAAATTTAAAAATTTAAAAAAAATCCAACGAAGAAAAGCCCACACCTAGACAGGCTCATTGCTGAATTCTACAAGAACGCCAAACTCTTCAAACTTTTTAAGGAAGCTGAAAGGGGGGCAATACTCAAAGTCACTGCAAGAAGCAAGCATTATTCTAATTCCAAAACCAGGAAATGATTCAACCAAAAAAAAAAAAAAAAAAAAAAGAGCACTACAGGCTGATCTCTTGAATGAACATGGATGCAAAAAACCTCTGAAAAATACTGGCAAATGGGATACAGCAAAGCAACATCATACCTCACGACCAAGATGCAATGATGGCTTGACTCACGCTAATCTAGGGAAGACACCGCACAAAAAGAACAAAAACCACATGGTCATCTCAGTAGACCCCTCCCAAATCTGAAGGCCCAATCAAAAAGCAGGCATCTTGGGCCTAGGGAACTAGCTCAGGAGAATAAGAGCTTGCCTAGCAAGTGCAGGGTCCTGAGTTCAATCCCCAGTACTGCAAACAAACAAAAAACAAGCATCTGAAATGATAAAAGGTCACTAACCACATGACAAAATGTTCAACATTGCTAGCCACTCAGGAAATTGAAATTAAAAATACACTATTATACCTCACTCCAGCAAAAGTGTCAATAATGAAGAAATGTAGTAACAAATGCTGGGAAGGCTTAGGGAAAAGAAACCCTTTCTCCTTCATTACTGGGGGAGAGCAAAAAGGTACAAGCATATGGAAATCAGTATGGAGATTTCTCAACAACCTTCAAATAGAAATGCTAAGCTGGGTACAGTGGCACATGCCTGTGGTCCTAGCATTTGGTAGGCCGAGGCAAGAGGATCCTGCAGTGTGAGGCCAGCCTGAGCTACACAGTGAGTTGAAGGCCAGCCTGGACTATCTAGGGAGACCCTGTCTCAGCAGTACAAAACAGAACAGAACAGAACAGAACAGAACACACAAAATAAAACTCCATTTGACCTGGCTATTTCCCTGCTAGGTGTCTTCCCAGTGAATCAGACATCTTATGACAGTGGCACATGTATACCCATGTTTCTAGCAGCACAGAACATAAAAACTCAAGGTTGGAAATGCCTAAAAGTTCACCAACATGAATAAAGACCAAGTGGTATTATACAGAATGCAGCACTACTCTGCTGTGAACAAGGATAAACTTGAAAATATGTAGGAAAACGGATACATCTTTAAAATATGTTAAGTAAATCAGATACTCAAGCTTAAATATCACGATTTTTTATGAGAACCCCAAAATATAAAGCACAAAATTTATGTCAGACAATAGGTAATAGCGAGATGGATCTTTGGCATATAGGGTTGCAACAGAAAGATGGAGGGCGGAAGAGAGGTTGGGAAATCAGTTTTTTTTAAAGGGGGTGGGACTGTGAAGGGCTGTGTCCATACAGCAAGTCCCTAAGGGAACATGGTCATCATGTGCTACAATCTTGTATAGATTTATTTAGAATATACATGTACATGGAGGGGTTCAAGAGATGCTGGGGGTGGAGGGAGAGGAGAAGGTGGGGTAAAAACAGAACTATCATGTCCATGTACCAACCTCCACAAAAAATGTAGTTCTTGTATACTACAAACATGGGCCAAAAAAATAATCAAAAAGTATAGCAAAAGGTATGTTATATAGATAAGAAAAACACCAAGGCACACCAAGGTTAAATCCACACAGTTTTACATGAGAAAGTTCAAGTGCAGATAACTTTAAGGGAAATAAAACAGGGAGAAAGGCTTTGTGGAGGTGGGGAGATCTGTGGATGAAGGACAGGGAAGCCCAAAGGGACCATGCAGAGACATGTGCATGGACCCATTTCTCACAGCAAATGCCCTCATTGCGCATCATGATGTATACTAACAAGCAGGAAGGAAAGAGAATGGCAAGAGTGAAGAGAAGTGTGCTCAGAAGGGAGGGAATCACTTGGAGGGGGATTAATAGCAGTATGTCTTCTACTTCAATAAAATTTTTATTTGCAAAAAAGATCATGAAATAAAGGCATCTGGTACTCATTTTGATACTTTATTTCCGAGGGCAGTGAGAAAAGCCTCTGTCCTGGGTGCTGTCTCTTATTGGAGGCCGTTTCTCACATGACTGCCACGTGCATGCAAGCTGCAGGAGGGAAGGGAAAAGGGAAGGGCTTATGGCAGACACACAGCAGCTGCTTCACACCACCGATTGCCTGTCTTGCCCCAGAGTTGCCTACAGAGCACGCACACCTTAACACAGGGACTAGCTAGCAGAAAGAGCCTGTGCTGCTAGGTCAGCAGTGTCCTTAAACCCTTAGTGAAGTCTGTCCGCCCCCCCATCCCCGTGATGCATCAACAGACATTAAATTATAGACGTTACTCAGGTTTAAAGTAACCCACTCTAATAGGGCTACAAATCAAAGACACCTTCAAAAACATTTTCAGTGAATATCAATGAAAACATATTTTATTGGTAACCAGACACTTCAGACTTTTTGATTACATGTATCATGCAAAACGACTTCTTCACATGTTTGTCTAACTGTTCATTTTTATGATATTTTTGAGATGCTTATTAATTTGAAAAGTTACAGTGACTGCAGTAGTAAAAATCATTCAGAAATATGACTTTCAATGAAGCAAAACACTATGTAACACACATGAACAGGTTGTTCATCTCTTCTGGAAGACGAACTCTCCTAGTGTAAATCAATCTGTATTTTGGAAGACCATTATATACAAAAAATGGCAACAGTTTTTGTATGTGTATCTACAGCCACTCCACTCAACCAATAAAAAGAAATTACAAGAAAATAATTAAAAAATTAATGTTCCAAATAATCTTTCCTGTTTTGTTAACCCCAAACAGGCAATGCCTGTCTCCTCACAAGTGCCCATTTCTGCTGAGCAGCGCAGCACACACCCACGATCCCAATGCCTGCGGGGCTGAGGCAAGGGCCGCTCAATCCCCAAAGCTTGAGTCTTGCCGGGGCAGCACAGCAGGGCCCTGCGCTAGCAGGGGAAGAAAGGTCATCTCCGGGAAGTCCTTTCCACAGGACCACGACTTCCTTCTGTTTAAAAGGTAGTTCATTTCTGCTAGTCCTTTTGAACCAGGTTTTTATTACCCAGTTTCTTTTTAGTAAGCAGAAAGAGGCAGGGCATCCTCCTGTCAGGGAAGACTCAGGAGATCCTCTCACGGCACTGAGGGAAGTTCTCTGCGGTGGGGAGACCGTACTTCAGCCTCTGGCAGCTGTAATAGCACCCTGGTATTCGTTCAGCTACGTGATGCCCCTGAAAGCACCAGTGACCCAGGAAAAGGGATCCCACTCAAGTCAACTGGCAGTTAGTTACAAAAGTCTTTGCTAGATATCTGGAAGTGGGGTGCTGTATGCAGGTATAAAAAAGGCAGAAGTGGTTTTGGAATTGAGCAGTGGCAGAGGCTGGAACAATTCTGAGGGGCGTGCTGGACTCCAATGTCCTTAAGCAGACTGTCAGTAACAATTCAGAAGTTAATGTAGAGAGGGTACGGAAAGGCAAACAGGCTGGCGGGGAGGGCCTGGATCCCCACAGAGACGCCTAGGGCCGTCCACACCTTCTTGGCAGACTCTCGACACTGAAGTGCTGTCACCGGGGCTCTGAGGAAGTGAAGGAAGCATTATGGGAAGTTGGATGAGGGCCTAATCGCGCAGTGACAGAAGCCAGAAGAACTGAACACTGAAGCTATGTGGGAAGCAGAAATTTATAAATAAACTTAAATATTATTAAACACTGTTTTCTTCTCGCCAAATGTAGTAAGACGTGAAAGACACTGGTAAATTGGAGGAAGAACTGATACTTGTGAAGCCAGGATTTGATGACTGAGGAAGCTGCCAGCCCACCCAGTGGCAAGACCCTGAGAGCAGAGATGCGCAGCAGGAAGGCTGGCCCTGCCGAGGGCGAGGAGGGTGCAGCCGGACTGCACTGGCTACTCTCAGAAAATCCAAAGGCCCGAGGACTCAGCCTCTAAAGAGACTAAGGGTGTGACTCATACACTTGCACTATCTCGGGGGAAAAACAGCAGCAGAGGTGGGATTATTCAGGAAGGATGTGTGAAGAAGCCGCTGTCCAGTGGAGTGACTCCCCGTCACATACACGGAGGCCCTCATGTTTCCTAACAGTGTTATAGCGGAAGACGCTGCCATCTTGAACTAAGAGGTATGAGAGCTGACACGAACGCAGGAAACAAGCTGATGAAGTGCTCGCTGTAGATGTGTGCCGTTCGTGAGAAGGAACGGCCTGTGAGCCGCAGTCAACACTGGCCACGAGCCTGGGCGCAAGCCTGGCCCCGTGCGTGCGTGTGCTTGCTGCTCGGCTCCTTGCTTCACTCCACTGCCAGCTTTTGGTTCAGGGAGGGCTTAGCTTATCCGACAGCTGTGTGCAATCAGGTTTGGGAGGACACGGTTAACTTCTGAGCTCACGGGTGAAGAGAAGTTACACCTGGGGAGTCGCTCTTAACTGAGATGGTTTAAAATGGTGAGATTTGGGGCTTCTGTGTGGCGAACTTCAAGCAGGATTTTGCAGTTTGAGTTGATGCTGTTACAGGTTTAGACTTCTAAGCACCTTCGGATGGATGAATTTATCTGGGGTAGATGCGAATCTTTTGAGAGAGAGGTGAACTGTGGCAAGTGGGCACAGTGATGCCTTCCCCCACACTCATGTCCTACTCCCCAAAACACAAGCAAGTAACCTGATTGCATGAAAACAACCACTACCACCACCAAAACCACTGAAACCCTGGGCAGCTGGGATTAAGGGGAGGAGCTCGTCCTCAGCCTCACGGAACCGCCTAAGCTCTCACGAGCAGCCAACTCTTCCTGGGTGTTACCAGGGAGCGGCAGGGCTGGGTATGATATAGCCCAGTGGCACAGGAGACTGCCTGGCCAGGGCACAGTCCTGAGTTTGATTCCGGGAACCAAAAAAAGAGAAAAAACATCAAGGAGATGTGACCATGGAAGGGTCACAGAGAGGCAATGATGGCGAGCTTTATAATGAAAGAAGGGATGAAAAGCCAAGGGATTAGAACTGAAATACAAAACATGACTCTCTAGTACCGCTTCAGCCCTGTCTACACCTGGATTTTACAGCACAGTGAGACCCACAGTAAACTTTCCACTTACAGAATTTTAAGAAAATAGATCTATGTTACTTTAAGCTACAAACTCTGTAATTTGTTATGGGTGCAGCAGAAAACGAACCAGAGATGGTGACCAAAGAGGAAGAGCGGTTGGGAGACCACCACATCTGATTCCTCTCATAGTGGTCGGCACCCGAGAAATATGTGGTTCAGCAGAAACTCAGACTTCATGCTGGTCGTTCTTGAGAGCCAGTCTAAGTGAATTCATGCTCCTGAATGTCCTCAGTAGCTTTGCTCAGCAATAGAGGAAACTGTGGGTGGAACACACGAGTGTGCAGCACATACAAAGCATCTCCCTGAAAAACTGGTTGACTGACTGTGATCAAGGTAGGCCTGGGAGGGCTTGCAGCCACTTGATTTTAAAGCTCTGCTTGTCATATCTTCGTAAGAACTGCTGATTGGTGGATCATTTTCATTCCAGTTTATGATGCTCAAAGTTCTATAAAATAAGAACAAAATGTATTTTGTGATCCTACTAATGTACCTAAATAAGTAAAAAGGTTGTGTAAATCTTTAATAGGAGAAATAATTATTGTATGATCAAATACTTTCAAAATCAGAATATAGACACTTTTCAGTAAATATTACAAAACTTTTCTTCATCTTATTTGAGCAAAGAAATTCTTAATGGCCACTGGTCACTGCTGCAGCAGAGTCTTTAGTGCAAACTGTACCAAATGCATTTATCAAAACAAGGTTTTGTTCACTCTCTGCAACAAATGTTGCTACATTAACACTCAGCATGGAAGAAACTGATTTACGTAGAGATTTATAAACTCCCAACCTATGTCAGCCATGCAGCTAAACATTCCAACGTATTTATCTTGGGATCTGCGCTTAGTCCATATTCATCTGTATCATCAGGATGACAGAAGACCAATAAAGCCAAAATTTACCCGTACAATTAACAAAAATAATTTGGCTTTTTTAGCACTGGAAGTACAGTGTTTTCCTTGTTAATATGACATATGACCTACCCTACGTGCAGCTGCACGGACAGGGCGACATTACTTCAGGTGCTGGAGCATCACAGTGTTGAGAACATCTGCTTCTTGTAGCGTCAGGCTCTCGTCTGTTAGCTCCTTATTTGGAAAAGACGTCACAAGAATAAAGTCAAGATTTGCAAATTCAGGACGAGAGCGTACAATAAAGTCCCGGACATCCAGGATCCTGAAGAAACAAGAAAGAAAAATATAACAATTTGTTATACAAAAGACATTTAAAATGTTTTTGGCAAAAAAATCACAGAATTTCATAATCAAGTAGTAAGAGACCAACAATAGTTATTATGCTGTGTGTTATCTTCAAAGTAGTTACTCAGAATATAGGACATAAAGCAAATGATTTTTACAAAAACAAACAGATAACACAAGTTATAATCTAGTAGTATAAATGAAACCAATTAAAAAATATATATATCTGGAAATATTTTAAAACAATGGAATTTTTAATTTGGGGAAGTATTTGAACTTCTATTTATCTTTTTTTGTCTTTTTGAGACAGGGTTGTGCTATGCAGTTCAGGCTGGCCTCAAACTCACAGAGATCCTCCTGGCTCAGCTTCCTGAGTGCTGGGATTATTGGCATGGGCCACCACCCTTGCTGAACTTGGATTTTCTATTTATCTCTCATTCATTTTTTTGTGTTTCTCATATAAGAGAAACCATGACAAACCATAGCCTGTATGTCTAACTCATTTCAATGAACATTTCTATGAAAGCTTTAGGTTAAAACTGAACAATCCCAATTCTTATTTAAAAATGTTTAGGGGCTGGGAAGATGGCTCAGTAGAATAAGCACTTGCCTGGCAAGCACAAGGGCCTGAGTTCAATCCCCGGTTCTGCCACAAAAAAAACAAAACAAACAAACAAAAAAAAAAAGTTATAACTTTAAGTTACATGTTGTTTATTTTAGCAGAAGAATTTATCTTAGTCTCAAATTAAAACATAAAGATCAACTTTGGAGTGTTTCTGACCCTTTTATTGTAAAATAGAAACAATCCTCGGTGGAATAGGAATACAGTTAATTATTAACAATACTCATACTAAAAATGCAAGCTCTACTTTTTTTCAGAATATAAAATACATTAGCAGTGTATGGCCAGAAAAGCAGAATAGCATATGGCATAAGTTTAAAGTGTAAGTTATTATGAAAAAAAATTTAAAAAATTCATTCCTTTATTTATTTATTTGGTACAGGATCTCCACAGCAGCTCACAGCTGTGACTCACAGGGATCCTCCTGGCTCAGCCTCCCCGTACTAGGATTACAGGCCTGCACCACAACACCCAGTTTCGGTGGCCAGACCGGGATCAAACCTGATTCCATGCTCTCACAGGCAGGTGCTTAGACTGCCGAGCAATCTCCCCAGCCTTAAAGTGTAAACTGTAAGAATAATTTTTAAAAACTTCTCTTGCATGCATATATATATATATATATATATATATATATACACACACACACATACTCAACAAAGATCATCATAAATGCATTCCTGAGGGTCTGGCTTCAATGAATAAATAAAAACATTTTATATGCATAATAAATCTCAAGTGTTCAGTATTAAAGGGACATTTAAAATAATTTATTTGGGGTCAGCCAGAGAGCTCAGTGGACTAAAGGGCCTGCTCAGAAGTGCAGCGACCAGGGTTTGACCTGTGAAGTGCCCTGCGGCACCAGCCTAGCCTCTGGGGCAGCCTGAATGACACTGGGCGTAGCAGTGCAAGCCTGTAATCCCAGCACCGGGGAGGCTAGAACCAGGAGAATCACTCCAAGTTCAATCTGTGTAATGAGACCCTGTACTAAATACATAAAAAAAAAAAAATAATTTACTTAAAGTACTGCATAATTGAACTGTGTTTACATGATACATATTTATATGTAGAATTTTTAATGCAGAAATTTTATTCTAATTAAAATTAACATAAGTACTTTAAGGTCATACTCTGTTGGATTAAATCTGATTCTATGCTGGCCCCGCCCCCGGGGGTGCACTGAGACCACAATTGAGACTGGGCATGGTGGCACACACCTGTAATCCCAGCTCTTGGGAGGCTGTAAACAGGAGAATCACTACAAGTCCAACCTAGTAGTGAGACATTGAGCACCCTGTAGACACTTCCCTAAAATACAGAAAAAAAAAAAATCTGACTCTGTTTCACACGGTTTTGTCAACCAAGCAAAAGTACAGTTCTTGGTTTATTTTTGTGTGGTATCTGCATTTACATTAGTATCTGGATGGCTTACAGAGATTAATTATTACCTATTTTACTCCTTATACATAGCTATTATCCTTTTGTTTCTTTTGACAAAAACTTATTTCAAAAGTGAATAAAGTATTTATATTGCAACTACTTAACTGCATAACGTTTTACTTGGGTAGGTAACAGCAAGCTCTAGACTCCTTGCTGGTAAACAAGCTTACCTGTGTGTACTATTAAATCTTTGTATCAAACGACTCCCATCTGCTAATCTGATCTGAATTTTTGTAGTTGGCACTGAGTCATCAATGAGAACAACTGCATTAAGTATAGACTTGTCCTCTTCTTCTGGGGAGGAAGGTGTGCTAACTATTTCAGGTGTAAGACTGAAAAGAAAGAATTCAAGACTTAGCATACAAATCTGAATAAATGTGACATAAAAAATGAAGATTCAGATACTGAGATGCACAGCTGGTGCCCAAGTAACTCCTGGAGTAGCCAGAACATGACTCCGCTTCAGTCTCCTCTGCTCTCCCAGCTTCCTTTGTTATACAGGATTGAAACTCCCACGTATTCTATGTTCTGTATCTAATATTTCTCAGAAGCCTAATTTTGCTCTTTCCACAATTATCTTTTTGGAATTTCATCAGACCAGCTAGCATAAGAGTTGTCACATCAACACTAATATTTAGCTTTGAAAGTCTTTGCTACTTAAAACTTTGCTGTTATTCATCAGACCATAATGATATTTTTTACATATTACTGTTTCTTTAAGTTTTACATTAAAAATTATTACTATTGTCATTGTTCCTAAATGATAGTTTAACAGATATTTACAGAGTATTTATATTGTATTTGGTATTACAACTCATTTAGGGATGAATTAAAGTACACAGGACAGGTATAGGGCATAATACATCTTTGCGTTACTTAACCAAAGGGATAAATTTTGAGAAATGCAGCATTAAGTGACTTAGCTATTGTGTGAACGTTACACAATATGCTTACAAAAGCAGTAAGATTGTGCAGTCTACTGTATACTTAAAGTACAAAATGTGCATGCACAGCCTATTGCTAAGGCTATGATGAACAATAGATTAAATCAAACACAGGAGAAAATGATGTAATCCAGCGATGTGCTAAAGATGAGATGTACGAGGCCACTCCCAGATGACACAGTATACTATTTTATAGTAAAGTTTAATAAAACCTGTAAGTATATAAACCAGCAACAGCCATTTATTGTCAAGAACTACGTAGTGTACACAGATGTACTCAGTTCTAGTAAGTCTGGCAGTGAGGAGGTTTGTACCAGTGCTGCCACGGACACAAATTCTTCAGCTACCCCACAATCTCCTGCGACAGCCACTGTAGATGTGGTTCTCTGCATAACTGCACCATGCCGCTTTATATACAGGACTTCAGTACCTGTTTATTTTTATATGCATAAGGGTCCGGAACTAAGCATCTGCAGATACTGAGTAACAACTACTGCACTTGTACAGCTGAAGTGATTACTGTGAAGGAGAAGCTATGTAGCTCTTCTGGCTACCAACTTGGTGGAGCGCCTTGGCCTTCTAGCACAGCCATGATGGAATGTCCTAGAATCCCCAGCTTCACGGGCACTGAGCACCTGATGGGGAGGGGAGCGCAACTATCTTCTTCACAACAGTGTTCTTTTAGGGTTTTCCCCCTTAGTTTGCTGCCTCTCATAGGTGCTAATAAACTAGCCAAAACTATTTTAAAAACTCTTTCCTTACTTAAAATAGCAAGCGGATTCTGTTTTTTACAATCAAAACTCTTCAGTATGGCTAGTGGTTAACACAGCACTGTTAACACTGATCTCTCATCAGTTTCTCTTGTCCTTTTGTCTCTTTTGCTTTATAAGGAAGAAGGCTGGCCTTTGTAAGATACTACCACCCAATAACATGCTGACATTCAGGTGGTGAATTTGCAGATTATAAGCAAGCAATGGCTCTTTCTAAGCTGTCTCCTTTATGGCATCATCTTTGATTTAAGTACTAAAATATTCCATTTTAATATAAATTCTTGGTCATAAATTTAAACATGCAACAAATATACAAAGAAATTACTGGGCATTTTACTTGTTCCTATTAAAAATATAAACACCAAATAAAAATGAGAAGAGCTAGAAAATTAATGGGGGGTTCACAGCATAATTTAAAAAAAGTCAAACAAACCAAGAAGGAAGAAGCCTAACCTGGCTGGCAGGTCAGAGATGAGGAAGCACATTTCTAGGTAGACTCATGATTGACAGTGATGAGTTTAAAACAAAAAACAAACAAAAAGCCTAGTCGTACAGCAATTAACCACTAAGAAGAATATATGTAGTGTATTATTTGTTGAAACTGTACTTCCGATTTGATTTGAAACTGTCTCATTGCTGTTTATCAATAAAACTTTGAAAAAAAAGAAAAAAAAAAGCTTAGTCAACTTATCTTTCTATATTCCTTACTTATCCCAAGAAGCAATCTCTATTAGGATATTAGGAGACAACAATGGAAAAAGAGCCTCAAGAGCCAATATTAAATTTCTTTAAAGGCATATGACATGCCTTTGTTTTTTGGCAGAATCGGGGATTGAACTCAGGACCTTTCAAGCATTAACTCTACTGAGCCATCTTCCTGGCCCCCGAGGCATATGACATAATGTCAGTGTTTTAATCCAATTCCTAGTTCAATCATCTTGAGCAAATTATCACATCTACCTGGTATGCATGCTGTGACGGCTACGGCTCCGTGCCCAGGCATGCTGAGCCAGTAACTAAGTCCGGGTGTGGTGACACACACCTGTAATCCCAGTGCTGGGCAGGCTGAAAACAGGAGGATCACTACGAGTCTGAGCTGCATAGTAAGACTCTGTACCAGATACGTAAGGAAAAAAAAATTATCACATCTGAAAAATGGAGTAATATGTGTCTCAAGAAACTGTTAAGAGATCCAATGCATATAAAGTGCTTAAACTACCTGGAAGGTGGTAACTAAATATTACCTACTAACATTACCAGATCAGTATATCTAATTAGACCAGGAAGGTCTTCATAACTCAGATTTCACTGGCCTTTTTATTTTGTCTCAAAATTCAGGGTGAAAAAAGAAATATTTTTTCAAAGTAACTGTTTACCTTCCAAGTTTCTGTCCTTCTCCACTAAAAGCCTTGAAGCGTAGCCTAGGCTTTACATACTCTTGGTCCTGATGGTCCTCCATGTCCAGGTTCACTTGGCCGCCATGTACCAGTCGCTGCAGCTCCAGGGGAATCTCTCTAAAGATGCGGGAAAAGTTTAGTTAAGTTAAAAAAAAAGTTAAACTACACTGTTGAGATTACTGTAATGCAATTATGAGCTACACTGTGAAATATGAGTTTCTGTTTAACTTAAAAATTTCCATGTTGCCTGACCATCTGTGTAGGTCTTTCTTCAAGTCACCTTACACTTTTCTGTGGCAATCTCAGCACAGAAGTTCTGCCTGTCACAGTGATTATGAGTATATGTAGAAAGTTACAGTGTAAGACAGTAGCTGATACCTACGCACTAGAAAATGTCTATGAACGTAACTACTTATGTAAACATTCATCTTTAAACTTCCCCAAGGAAGTTGTGACAACTGAGAGCCGTGGTTAACTCTCTGGGCGACTGGCAGCACACTACTGTAGCACAGTGTGGGGGTGGGGCTGTGAGAAGCAAGGAAATGGGGACTCCTTAGACGCTACAACTGGCTCTGGGGTGATAGAATCAGGAGTGCCAGAGTCACGTGGAGGACAGCACTGCCACACTGCTGAGCCTGACTGCTCCTGCAGAAACGCCGCTTCGGGAGTGTTCGTCAACATACTGTGACATTTCCAGGAGTGCATCTGCCACATGAGCTGAGGCCAGGCTGCGCTTCGCTGTGTGTGCAACTCAGAAGCCCTCGAACGTGGTGCTACTCATCGTAACCAGGCCGGGGAGACAGCTTGGTGGACTAAGTGCTTGCTTGGGCCACTGCAGCGGCCAGGGCTTGAACCCTGGCACTGCACGCTGTGCTGGCACCACCCGCTGGGAGTGCTGCACCGGCAAGGGAGGCCAGGCAAGGTGGCTTACACCCATAACCCCAGCGCTAGGGAGGAAGAAAACTGGAGCATCACTACGAGTCCAAGCTGCGTAGTGAGATCCTGCATGAAGAAATGAAAACTAAAACAAAAAACCTCATAGTAACTAAGCTGACATCATGTACTTCATGATTCATTTTTATACCTGTCACCCTTACATGAGCAATGCTACACTTTAGAGAGGCATAAACTAATGACTTCTTATGTATGCTAATGTGGTCATACTTGGGCATTTATAAATTGAAATAGCTACCAATTTCCAATAATTTATTCTCTTTATTTAATATATTTAAACAGGAGAATTAAATCAACTGTAAGGTAGAATTAAAATTGTACCTATTTTGTGAGAAAAGATGTGCACTGTAAGACCATATCGTCCGTGACTCCTTTCAGGAGAGTGAAGACAACAATACAAAATACTGTAAAAATGAGACAAGGCGTCTGATACAGCAGAAGCCACCTGGGGGCACTATCCACATCTTTAAGAAGTCTTTCCTGAAACCCTTCTTGATCCCAGTTTGCACCTGGTGGTATGGCTGAAACCAAAAAACCTCAACGCACCGTCTGTCTAAACATTAACCTTCAAAGTGTATGGCTCAACAAAGTTAGTTTTTATCTTTATTACAGAACCAAGCAATCAATGCTTTTATCTGCCATCTGGAGATCAGCATCAATTGTCACAGCAAGACCGGCTCGCACTTAGCAGCTGAGCACTCCCTCATCCACTTGCCCTCAGCCGTACACAGCGACTTTGCAGGGTTCCAACTCCAGTGCACGGTTTAAGCTGTTACGCCCATGTGCTCTCCACCACACGGTGGCTCCCAGGACAGCTTTCCACCTGCCTCAATGATTGCAGCATACTATTTATAGCACTTATTCTGGTCAATAAGTATCCTGACATTATCCTTGCAGATTTTTTTTTTTAAATTAAGTTTACTGGTAGAATTCAGATATGCATAAGGATCACATTCATCATGGGGACTTTCAGAATTTAAATATAACACACATGCTAATTCATCTAAAGTATATTTTTTTTTCAGACTTACTTGGTTAAATGAGCTCAACATAATTTCATTCCCATTCCACCTTAAGCACCTTCCCCGAACATATCTCATCTTTTAAAAGAACTCTGCCTTCAATTCTGCTATGCAATATAATCAATTCTGGTTTCATTAACCTTCTATGTTTAGTTGTATTTCTACTTGGGAACAATCCAATTGTCAATTAGTAAAATCATAATGCCGAAAAGTTTTCATTACCATAGCAAAGTCCTCAATTCCCTAGCCTTCGGCAAGAATGTGATTCTGATGGGCGAGAGCACCGGGCATTGGTTCATTTTCACAAAATATAATTTCAAAATAATCTTTTGAAGTCTTGCCAGCAGTAATGCCACTTTAAAAGGTTGTAATAGAGGCTGCTGAATTTCAGAGGTACATACAAATGAGAATTATACTGTCAACAGTAATAGAACAGGGGCTTAGTGGACTGGCAGCAACATACCAATCACTGTTCATTGATTAGATTAAAATGCTTTTTCTTAGAGCTAACTCCAAAGATTCATCAGACTGAAAGAGAGTGACAGCTAACACTCCTTCCCCACAAAGAACTAGAATGACGACCTCTCTAGCAACTACCATGCAATACATTCTTGAAAACTAGTAGTTGACAACTTGAACAATTATTTCAATTGTTTTTTAAAAAGCCCCACTCTAGACAACAAAATATAAATAATATATCTTACCCTCTCTTAACAGACTCTAAAAATTGTGCATTTGTTGGGTCATTATAAGGTCTCAATTCTCCATCATCTAAACTGAAACCATTGCTCCACAGCTTAAGCAAAATCTGAACCTTTTGAACAGAGAAAAAAAGCATAAGAATCCCTCCCCATCAAACAAATTAAACTGCAAATGTGATGAACTCACAACACACTGCATCATTTACATAACTTAAATGCAGAGACACGAATTGGACATTTGCTTAGCAGATTTTTTTAGCTTAACTGACAATGGCTATAAATATCAAAGGTCCTATAGGGAACTCTGGTCTCAAAGCATAATAACTCATGTAAAGAGAAAACTACACCACTCAGAAGACAGTGTCCAAGGGCCGGCCAAATAGCTCAGCAGTTTAAAGCACCTGCAAGCAGGCACAGGGGACGGGGGTTTGATCCCAGGGCCTGCCATGCTGGCCCTAACCTTGGGGTGCCGCTGAGATGGCAACTGAGACTGGGCATGGCGGCGCGTGCCTGTAATCCCAGCTCTTGGGAGGCTGTAAACAGGCAGATCACTATGAGTCTGATCTAGTAGTGAGCCCCTGAATATCCTGTAGACCCTTCCCTTAAAAAAAAAAAAAAAAGACAACAGCATCCAGCTTATGCCCCCTTGCTCCCAACCTGGTCGTTTGTCTCCGCCCACATCCTGCTCTGGTCCAGCGCTCATTCATGCTGAAGGCAACAGCTACCGTTCAGCAGCATTCCAATCGTAAATGCTTAAAATGAAATGCTAGCTCCCCAGCTGCCAAAGACAAGAGGGGTTGAGATGATACAGATGGGCTGCGTTTCTAACTCACCTTATGTTCTCACAGTATGCAATTCATAACTACATATATGAAAGAGCATTCTGATGGGGAGTTACAAATCCTTTCCACAGTTAAATTACCTCTAAGTCAGGACTGAGGAAAAAAAAAATGAGACTGAAAACTCATGTATTGGTTTTTTCAAACCATGCTTAAACAGAGACATTTATTAATTTTAAAACAAGCAATAGGAACTGAGGCAAATGCCTACATATTTTCATTTTACTTACATCTTGCAGCTGATTTTCTCCATATATATATTCAGATCGTTTGCAAAAGGAATTGCCCAGTCTATATCCTCCACCTGTAAATGACTAAAATATATACCAAGTGAGTTAAAAATTTACTAGAAGTTTATTTATCAAAATGTCATTATTAGAGCTGATATATTTCAAACTACATATAACACAATTGGCCAAAGCAGTTGATAATACAAAAAATTTACATTAGAATAAAGGTCTTATGTTATAGAGAAATATACTCAACTTAGGTTTAGGTTTCCTTTCATAAAAATAATAATAATTCAGAAGTTGAGCAAATTTAGATTTTTTTTTTTTTTTTTGAGAGAGTACTGCTATGTAGTTCTGCCTAGCCTTGAACTCACTGCGTAGGCCAGGTTGGTACTGAACTCACAGTGATCCTCCTGCATCAGCCTCTCGAGTGCTGGGATTACAGGTGTACACCACCACATCTGGCAATTTAGGCAAATCTTAAACAAGATATACATTTATACATTTTCAAATTAAAACCATGCTGTGTTATCACAACACATCTATCAAAATGGCTACAATTAAACATAGTAATATCAAATGCTAATAAGCACGCAGAGACTCGATTTCTCAGACAGCCAGAATATAAAATAGCACAACCATTTTGGAGTAGGATGACACGAGGAATACGAAGGACAAAGACCTGATATGCAAAAACAATATGACACATCTCAAAGACCTTCTGTTGAATTAAAGGGTCCTCATGAGATAACAATCACTGCATGATCCCATTTCTACAACACTTCCAACATTACAAAATCACTGAGGTGGAAAACAAGATGAGTGGCAGCCGGAGCCCAGGGTGGTGGGAGACAAGGAGGCGGGTACAGCAAGAAGGTATGCAGTGAGAGCGAGCGCCTTGTGGTAACAGGAGCTTGCCTAGGTTGATCACTACCCAAGTCCACACCTGACAGAATGACGAAGAATGATGTAGACACACATACCCATGTCAAGCTCTTGGCCTTGATCTTGTACTACCGTATAATCATATAAGATGGAAACGGAGAAACCGAGTGAAAGGTGCGGGTCTTTCTGTATTACTGTAAATGCTCATGAACCTACGACTATCTCAAAATTAAAAAACTAAAAGTGACATAGAAAAGAAACTTCCTATACTTTCACTAATAGATTATAGTCTCATAAAAATTAAACAAATATTTAAGATAACAGAAAAACTGATTATAAACCAAAAAATTAAGAGATCAAATATAGAAATGATTTAATTTTAAAACAGCAGACCTTAGGGCTGGCCAGATAGCTCAGCAGACTAAAGCACCTGCTTAGGCAGAGCCTAGTGACCAGGGTTTGATCCCCGGCATGCTGTGCTGGCCCTGGCCCCGAGGTGCGCTGAGATGGCATTTGAGACTGGCATGGTGGCACACACCTGTAATCCCAGTGCTTGGGAGGCTAAAATCACTATAAATCCAATCTATGTAGTGAGATCCTGTAGACCCCATACCAAATATATAAAATAAATGAATAAAATAAAATAGCTGACCTTTGATTTATCATCACTTGATGATCTTGTGGCTTCACTCAAAGGGATAGCCCCATGTTCTTTTGCTTCTTTGAAAAGTTCATTCACAATTTTCCCAGTTGAAGGTCGAACTATACGTAATCCGCTGTATTCATGTTCACCTGAATAGAATCTTTAAACATTATAGTTCATGAATAAAACTTGGAATAGACAAGCCACTTTATTAGAAATTATACAATAAACCACATAGTCTTACTTTCCTTTTTAGAAAGGTATTCCTGACTTCTTTGAACATATCATTTAAAACAAGATCAAGGAAAAGCTCAAATAGGAGACGGCTGAGAGACACTCACACTGATTTTGCAGATTCTGACAGCAAGCTCACAGCAAGCTCACTGCTTGGCCCACTAACTGGTGTGTCTTATTGAATGTACCTCTAGGACAAATGAATCTTTTGATTTTGTTTTTTTTTTTT
>NW_004524630.1:530379-539644 GCF_000260255.1 Octodon degus
ACAACAGGGAGCTACACCAGCGCTGGAGGGGCTTCCTCTCATGCCTTGCCTTGGAAGGGCCCTACCACCCTGAACACGCCCACCTGATCTCATCCAACTCACACCTTGCCTTGGTTCCTTTTCTCTAGTCGCTGGGACAAAATACCCGACACCCAAAATCAAGGAGAAGTTTATATGGCTCACAGTTTATTCAGATTTCAGTCCATAATTAGCTGGCTCCAGGGCAAAGAGGCACATGGCAGAGGCCGACAGTTGAAGGTGGTGCAAAACAGAAAGCAACAGCGCAAAAGGGCAGAGCAGTCCTGGAGAACGCGCCTCTCTTCTGCCTTTATACTGCACTCGGGCTGTCCGTCCAAGAGCGGTGCAGCACTCACACCTGAAATCCCAGCACTGCTCCGAGTTCCTCACAAGTTCTCGAAACCTGCTCCGTGACCACATGAGGCTGGGGTGGGACATCACACAGGTCATGACCCCCCACAGGGCCAGGTACAGCAAGTGAGTGATCACTGCCCTAGGTAGCTCCTTGAGGATTCGTACTAGAGAAGGGGGGGATAGCAACAACTGCAGGAAGCCAGACAAACACAGAGCAGCCATTTCCTGCTGCAGCTGACTCTTTTCTAGATCCTTCCTTCCTTTTCCCAGGTTTTCTTGGGAGAAAAAAATCACATGCTGTGCTGGATCTGCCCTGGGTGCACTGAGCCAGCCAGCCACCAAGACAAGGAGCGGCGACACACACCTGTAATCTCAGCACTAGGGAGGCTGAAAACAGGCGCATCACTATGAGTACAAGCTGTGTAGTTAGATCGTGTACCAAATACATTAAATTTTTTTTTCTAATTATTTATTATACTTAGAAGTAAAATTTGTTCTGGATAAGAAATCTTATATCATGAGGTCATGAAGATATGCTTATCTTTTAGAAGTTTAATTGTATTAACTTTTATATTTAGATCCACAATCCATTGGGACAAACGTTTGTGTGTGGTGCAGGGAGGAGTGAAGAATTATTTTTGCCCACATAAATGTCCATTGTACAATACTGCTGTGGTTAGGGGTTCTGCAAGGGGAAAAATACATATTTTATAAGATTATTTGTAACAGTCACTCAAAGAATCATACACAAAAAGAGTGCAGGAAATCTGTCCACACACTAAAGACAAGAACGCAGCTTGGAGCCTGGATCCCACAGCAATGTCCTGCTCGAGTCTGAAGACCTAAGTGCGTAGCAGTGCCTCCTGGGAGTCCAGTTGGAAGCCCGGAGCGCATGACGCTATCTCATGCAGGCTGCTTTGTGGGTCTGCCCTTGGAAGGCCCTAAGGTCAGTGGTGGAAGCTAGATTTCATCTGTACCAGCAGGCTGAGGGATCTGGACTGGGGGGCAGGGGTGACACTCCACGTAAGCACCAGAGCTCCCCGAAAGTACCACAGCCACCTCAGCAACATTGAGGCCTTGAGCTCCTCCGATGCTGCGCAGTGCTGAGCTCTCATCAGGAAAGCCAACTCGACAGGCTTCCCCTCCAGAGCCAGGAAGCGATGCTCAAGCTGAGGACCAGAGCTCCCCCAAGGTGAACCACAGCCATTCTCAGTGATAACAAAATCCCGAGCTCCTCCTCTGACAGGAACAGCCATGTCCACCAGGAAGGCCAGCAGGACAAGGTCCTCCAGCAGAACAGCCCAAGAGAACCAGCTGCTTCCAGCAGCTCCCCAACAGCACCACAGCTTCCCTAACAGGCTCCAACAGCTTCTCTGGTTCTGCCGCTTATGCTGCAGGCACCAATCCTCAGCTGGGCCTCCACACCCAGCACCACACTAGCTCAGTTCAGCTGGGGGTAACAAGCTGTCAATCCACCACAAACACCAGGCGCTGCAATTCTCTCCCCTCACTGCTCCGCAGCCTCACCTTGGTCATACACCAAGCAGCAGAGTGCCCTTGATTTTGAATTCTACACCTTGATCTACTACTGGCCTACTGTCAGTCCTTTTGCCGTGTTTTAAACAGATACGTAAGTCCTCAACTGTACTTCATGAATATTCTGGATATTATTTTTCTTGCGGGGAGAGTGTGGACTTACTGATATTTACTGACAATTGAAGAAAGCTCCATGTTCATATAAACTAACATTAATGAGAATGAGTAAAATTTCCTTTAATTACCAGAAGGATCGGGAATAATAGAACAAGTTTCAATTCCTAAAACACCTGAGGATCCCTTTACCAGCTCCAACTCTCCCAAATCCAGGAACGTCTGCAAGGCAATGCTGGCGGCCACTGTATTTTCACTTACGCACTTCACAAATACTGCTGAGTGCTTGCTATAATACAAGGTGCTCTGTGCATCAGGGACCCAGAACCACAAACACAGTCCTGGTGCTTACAGAGCCTGTGCAGGGCAGGCTGGGCCAGACAAAGGCAGATACACACACAGAACTATTTTTGATTCTATAGCATTTTCATAAAACTTTCAGAATGTTTATTAGCATAAAAATACTATTTTTAAAACATGGTTCAATCTAGGGAGAATGGACAACTTCATAGTATATAAATTTTCCAATTGTAATGCCTTCTTTATTTGGATTTCCTCTCAATGTATTATGGTTTTATGGTACTGTTTCTGAAATATTTGTTAGATTTATTCCTAAGTAGTTGATATTTTTAAATGTACATGCTATTTTTTAAAAATATAATTTTCAGGGCTGGTGAGATAGCTCAGTGGACAAAGTGCCTGCTTAGGCAAGCACAGGGATCAGGGCTTGATCCCCAGCACCACATGCTGTGCTGGATCTGTCCTGGGTGCGCTGAGCCAGACACCGAGACTGGGAGTGGCGATGCACACCTGTAAGCTCACCACTAGGGAGGCTGAAAACAGACACATCACTACGAGTCCAAGCTGCGTAGTGAGATCGTGTGCCAAATACATTAAAATTTTTTTCTAATTATTTATTATACATAGAAGTAAAATTTATTCCTGAACACTGGTTATAAGCTTATCAAAAATACTTTGAAATCAACCAGTTTGACTAGTCTTTTGGTGGCTTACTGTGTACATAATCACAGTGGGGAGAAAGAAAAATCACTGCAAGCAATATACTCATTTTTTGTCCCTTACTGTAGAGATCATCCAGTATAAACGGAAATTATGAGGGCTTTCTTTGATGTGTCCCCAAATTCAGGAGAAAATCATTATTCACTGTTAAATGTTATTTTCACTATAGGTTTGTTATAGAGCCTTCAAAATCAGATTAATTTGGTCCCTTTATTCTCATTTTGATAATGCAGTGATTATTGTTTTGTATATTTTGAGGCCATATTATCGAAGTTAGAACTCTTCTATTTTCTGGACAGATATTTATTCTCAGAAAACGCTCATTATATTCTTGCCTTAAGAAATAAGTTGGCAGGCCTGGCATGGTGGCACAGGTCTGTAATCCTAGGAAAGGACTCAGGAAGCTGAGGCAGGAGCATTGCCAAGAGCTTGAAGCCCACCTGGGCTACAAAACAAGTCCAAAGCCAGTCTGGACTGCACAGCAAAACCCTGTTTTAAAAAGACAACAATAGGAGACTGGGGAGATGGCTCAGTAGAATAAGCGCTTCCCTGGCAAGCGCAAGGGCCTGAGTTCAATCCCCGGTTCTGCAAAAAACAAAACAAAACAAAAAGACAACAATAATTAAAAAAAAGTTGTCAGTTATTTTAAAAACTCAACCCATGCCTTAACTGAACTATTTAGATGATTTATGTGTTACAGATACATTTATAATTTAGTTATGACTGAATTCAATTCTCATTCTCTTATCCTTGACTTTGGATGAATTAATCAAATACTGTTTCATTTCCCTTATCAGCTAGCTATGATTTTATAATTTTTAGGCCCAATTCTGTGCAAGGCTCAATACACACTTTATCTCATGTAATTCTCAAGACAATACCACTATACAAAAACATGCAGAGGACATTCAACTTCTGTGACATGCAGCCCTTTGTGGATGAACCATTAAAACAGGTATTAGATTATATTTTCTTTGGATTATGCACCTCCTTTTATAAAATGAAAACATAGACTACAGTCTGTCTAGAAATTTAAATAATAAAACTATTCATTTAAAGAGACAAGGAGCACACTATCTTTTTAAGACTGAATGCTAATAATGAATAGATATGTATTCATTTCTAATACTGTCTCACGAGGTCAATGTGAAAATAAGTACCAAACAAATAAGCAAAAATATAATGAAACTGGGCAAATGTTGATACTGAATATAAAAACAACGGAACTATATATGTGCTTCTGCTTAAGTGTTAGAAAATATACTTAGGGAAAAAGGACCACTAATAATCTGCTATACACTGCATTGCAAGTGATTGACAGTCTAAAGTCTCAGTATCATTTAAGAAAATACATCCTTTGGCTCTGTAAACAACTCTAGATAGCAAACTGGAGGCACAAGGACCTTTAAAATCACATTATAATTTGGGGAGGTGGTTCCTGGTAGAGTACATACCTAGCATGCGCAGGTGTAAGGCTTTGACCCCAGCAAACCCTAGCACCAAAGCCAAAGTAAAACAAGAATGATCCATTATCAAATTAAATAAAAACATTGTTGGATGTATAAAAACATTAAAATACGTTACTTATATATGAATAACAAGGAAAATATAAGTACACTAAATTTTATTGGAACAACCCACATATTCTGACTTGCCACCTCAACAGTGAATTAAATCACTCAGCATATGGTCAAACTCAGGAAAACAAATGCCAAATACTCAAAAAAATTTAGATACATAAAAATGTACTAAATACTTTGAAAATTTGGGAAAAAAACATAAAATAAGTACCTTAAAATATATCTCTGAGGTATAATAAAAAAATATGGTGCATTTGCATTTTAATTAATATACACACTGCCACTATCCCCCTCAAAATACTTCACTTTGACCACACTCATGCCATCGTTCTTTTACTATTTAATATTTTATGAAAAAATAAAACTAAATTTCATCACAAAATAATGAAAACAATAGTTAATACCCTACGTAACATCATCTTCAAAGCAACTCCTCAGAGGACAAGAGATGTCGCTTTCTGAAGCAGCGTTCAAAGTCCATTTTCCCGGAGTGTCCTTAGTTGTGCTGTGGAGACTGCCTGATGTCTTCGACTGATTCCAATGCTCACCCTTCACGGTCATTCTGAATCTGGGGATGAGCCAGCAGCCCCAGGGTATCACATCTGGTGAACAAGGTGACTGAAGACACGCCGTCTTTAAAGCTGACGGCACCTCTGCAGCTGTAGTCACTGCATTGCTGATGGCACTGCATGAAGACATTTGCAAGACCTCCATGCTGCTTCAGAAATGGCCAAGAGTGATGGGAGATGCATGTGCAAAGCAAGGGAAAGCATTCTGAGGAGGATTAATGTCAATGAGTATTGTGCTGCAGGACAGTTTTAAAATTTAAGGAGTCAATGTATATTTTAATTTTTTTTTCTTTTTGCGGTACCAGGGATTGAACTCAGGACCCTGCACTTGCCAGGCAAGTGCTTATTCTACTGAGCTATCTCCCTGGCCCCCTATTTTAACTCATACACAAACACAGTCTGCCAAAAGATGTATTATATATCAGGAAAAGAGAAATTCCTATGTCTTAATATTAAATTTATTGATACCATGAGATTTATAATTTCATTATATTTGGCCTCTACAATTATAAGAGATGCTTAATAGTGGTGAACTCAAGTTATATACATTTTTTTCAGTCTCTTTACACACACACACACACACACACACACACACACACACCCCAAATTAGGACAGAATATTTGAATCATGCCAATGAATCAACCTGCTGATTACAAAAGAAAAATTGTACTTTATAATGGAGTGATGCAGCTGGCTATCAGCACCTTGACCACATGAATGTGTCACCAATCCTGGAAAAACTTGGAATTATACGAGTCCTGATGCAATATAACAAAAAGCATACAATACCACCTATCTAGCATTGACAAAAGCATTTAAGAAGAACCTAAGTGTAAGCAAACAATGATCTAGAATGTAGGAAATTTTATAAGACACGTAGTCTAGACCAGACAGTGGTGGTGAAGCTGTGGCACACCTGTTGCAGCGGGCTGCTTACTGAACCCTAAAAGGTTGCCATCGCTACTCCAAATGCTTCAAAAAAGACAAAGTAAGAAACTTTGGTTTATGCACGTAAGCAAAAAATAAAAATGTATGGGGAATGCACTAGATTACACAATGCAAAACAGGAATAATCAAATTCAGTTCAGGCCCTTGGCTGGACCCTGATCCTCAAAAATGGCTGTGAGAAATCTGACTAACTAAAATCACATTTTTCTCTGCAGTACTGCAGATTGAACACTGTGGTACTCTATGCTTGAACCACATCCTCAGCTCTCTTCTGTTGCCGCTAGGGATCAAAGGTAGGGCCTCTTGCATGCAAGGCAAGAACTCTACCACTGAGTCCCAGCTCAACCCTTGTTTTGAGACAGAGCCTAAGTAAGTTGCCCAGGCTGCCCTAGAATTTGAATCTTCTTGCCTCAGCCTCCCAAATAGCTGCGTTTGTATGCATTTGCTGCTACACCTGGCTCACTATTTTTTAAGGTGCAATATGCTATTAAGCACTTTCAAGTATATTGAGGTAAAGTATGATAGCTACGATATTCTTTCAAATAAGTAGATTCTGAGTAAAACTGAGAATTATTAGCATGCACAAGTGCAAAATTATAACACACTGATAACTGGTTAAACACAGATGTATATTCACTATTTATTCATTGTACTAATCTTCCGATTTTCTATAGGTTTCCAAAAAAAGCAAAATAACAAGTTGGAGAAGTTACAAACACTAGTTTTCTTTTCATTCAGGTCAAGATATATTATTTTCCTCTCCCCTACAAAAAGAATGTGTAGGGACAAAGTAAGAAAAACAATTTCTAGTACATTTTTCAACTTGTGATGAAATTATTAACTTTCTGAGAAGGAAATGTACTCAGAAAATTCAACTTTCTCCCCAGAGATAAGATGTGCAGTACTAAAACCTCGTTAGCAGACGTATTCATAGCAATAGAATATGCTTGACTCCAATCTCTTCAATCTCCAGCGGTACAGGAACAGCAGGCATACCCAAAAGGCAACCAGCTAGACAAAGCATCACACAACACCAGGACAGACTTCATAAGTTAAAGGCCCTTAGATCCATGGACAGATAGGCTTCAGCAAACACAGGGACCCTTAGAAGCAAACGACAGAACTGCACATGAATGTCACTTTGGAAGGAGAGGTCCTATGGAGAGGTCCTACAACTTCCATCAGCTCCTCGATGAATCCTATGGCTCAGACAATATTGAAGAACTACTATTCCCCAGAAAAATAATATTCAAGATAGAATTTCATATGATGCCTTCTATAGTGACAAGTATTTAAGATAATTTTCTAAACTTCTGTTAGCTTTTTTACTAAAAAGATTTTAGGAACAGTACATAAATAATATCAAATTAAAAAATTATAATTAAAATAATTTTCAAAGCCATTTGAATAATTTGGGATTTAGGAATTAAAAAAGGGGTTTGCTTATAATTAAGATTCTTCTTAGACTCCTTTTGTAATTTTAAAAAAACATACCGTTGAGGTGGTGTTCGTGGACTTTTAAAGACTGCGGCTTTGGGTCTATCAGAATTGGTGCGCTGCACTTCATCTTGATATAATTCTGCGAGGGCCATCTGTGGGGTAAGAGGCTTGTCATGAGGCGTAATACTGGAAAGAAATTCTACGCAATTTATGAGTAGAGTGCAACTTGAAATTGAGCAGTAAAGATCTACTATGGAAAAATGAAGGCTGTCACTTCAAAAGATAACTCACTTTCAAATATAGTCAACTTCATGTCTCACAGAACCAAATGTCACATGTTAGAGTAAACTCAAGTTAAATAACTTTATTTCCCATCAATTTACTTTTGAAAGTTTCAAAACTACCTTAGGTTATCAATCACTTCAAATCTGGCCCTACACGACCCTCTTCCAATCTTTTAAGAATTCTCAGAGCTGTCTGGCACTAACGTTTACTCCTTTCAGCAGGTCTCAAGAACGATTTCATTTACCTCTTTTCACACTCCACGTTCATAAAACATTTTCAAAAGTATTGCTTAAAAATCTCTCAGACAAAGGGCGGGCCAAACAGATCAGTGGATTAAAGCGCCTGCAAGTAGCAGCAGGGTCCAGGGATGTCAGCTCTGGGCCTGCCGTGCCGGCCCTGCTCCCAGGGCGCTCTGGCGTGGTGGTGTGCACCTGTAATCCCAGCTCTTGGGAGGCTCTAAGCAGGAGGATCACTATGAGTCTGATCTAGTATTGAGACTCTGAACACCCTGTAGACCCTTCCCTAAAATACAGAAAAAAAAAAATCCCCCAAAAAACAAAACTACTTCCAGACATAAATGCGAACTTTAGCACTTGAGTTCCTGGAGAATATAAAACATTACACACATGGCTTATACAGTATATCACTTGGAAAGTAGTATTATGAATGTATATTATATAGTATAGCTACATATCTTCAAAATGAAATAGCTATAATTATTCCTGAAATGTTACTTCAAAATAATGTTCCAAATACTTCAGTGTTTACTTATTTTTCCTGACTTCTGAGATCTTTGAACAATAATTCAAAGATTTATTCCTAAAGTTTCTCTGGATATTCAGTTACAGTGGGCATGACCATGAACTGGCTGCCTTTTCTCCCAACATACAAAAATTAAAACAAAATAGATAAAGTGCTCCTTTTGAGAGCATGAAATACATGAAAACTATCCCTATGCATTCTTTCTTCAGTAGGAAAAAAAACAACAACTGAGAATGAGGGCAAAATGAGTTGCTTGTAGCGCTGGGGCAAATACTACACCATTGGGCTATATCCCAGTTTTTTTCTGAAAATTCTACAAATGAACCTTCAAAATCTATACACAAAAAGACAAAACTGAAAGATTCCATTTTTAACTATTTTTTAATTCAACTCTACTTCATGACCTTATACATGTATCAACTTGTATTTCTTTTTTTAAATTTTATTTTAAGTTTTCAATAGATTGCATGCTGAAAATAACTTACAACCGTAAGTGAATATAACAATAAAAATTGTCCAAAATAAAAATGAAGAATTTACAGATCAGTCATAATAGTTCACTGTGTCAAAACCAAGAAACTTATATTCATATAATTAGAATTCTCAAAGTAGAAAGGAGTAGGCAATAAATATTTAAA
>NW_004524630.1:542487-553296 GCF_000260255.1 Octodon degus
TGGGGAGGCCCTTGCACTTGTCAGGGAAGCGCTTATTCCACTGAGCCATCTTCCCACACCCCTCCTTTTTAAAAATTATTTTATTTTTTATTTTTGGCTGAATCAGGGATTGAACTCAGGCTTTTGCGTGCCAGGCAAGTGCTTATTCTACTAAGCTATCTTCCTGGCCCCGGCCTTTGCGCTTGCCAGGCAAGCTTATGTTTCTAATATGGTAATTTTGCTAGAAACCCAAATTACAAATTGCTTTGTAATCTTAAATAAATTCAATAATTAAAGATATGAATTCAAATTTTAACTTAGGCACTTACTATATGACCTTTGGTAAATTATTTAACTTCTCTGAGCCTTACTTTTTTTTTTCTGTATTTAGGACAGGGTCGACAGGGTCTCACTATGTAGACTGGACTCGTAGTGATCCTCCTGTTTTCAGCCTCCCAAGTGCTGGGATTACAGGTGCGTGTCACCACGTCCAGGCCCAGTCTCAATCGCAGTCTCAGAGCACCTGGGGACGGGGCCAGCACAGCAAAACAGGAAGTACTCTGCCTAAGAAGGTGCTTTAGTCCGCTGAGCTATCAGGCCAGCCCTAATTTTTATAACTTTAAATGTTAACAAAGGCCTTATTTGAAGGTCATTTGAAAGAATCATAAAACACAACATGTTAGCTCTGTCAATAGAAGATACTATATTTACAAATATTTAAAACTCACTGCATTAGTGATTTCATTTTCCCCAGTATTTCCTTTCTTTCAGCAGTATTATCTATGGTATGTATCTCTTACGATTCTTCACTACTACATCACCTCCAAAAGCAAACTCAAACAAAACAAAGACAGGGAGTAATGGACTGATGACTTGTTTTTAAAATTTTCATTAATTTCACCTCCCTGAAATATCTTCAAAACAGCATTCTTTTATGGACTTCTTTTACAGTATTGTGGCTCTGTGAATTACTTTCATAGTATTTTTATTCTCATTAATGGAAATGTCACCTGTATTTCAAAAGCCTATTTAAGACACCTTATGTAAAAACTTTTGTCTTAACTAAGCATCTTTCTTCTGTAAATCCTCAGTGCATATATTCTTCCCTTATGACATTTATAGTAAACATCATATTGTCATTACAGGTTAATTATCTCTTATCTGAAAGGGTTGGGACCAGAAGCGTTTCACAGTTCAAAGTTTCAGATTTTGTAGTGTTTCCACAGACGTTACCAGCTGAGCATTTCTAATACAAATGCACAAAACCTGAAATGCTCCAAAAGCCACACCTCATATGTTTAAAACACTCTGAACTTTGGACCATTGCAAATTTTTGGATTTTGCAGGTTAAGGAGGGATACTCCACTTGCATTTATGTATTTTTATTATAGTATCCACTCTACTGGAATTTAAGTGTCCTAAATTATTTGTAACATAGTATATAGCAGGCACATTGAATTTTCTAAAGACTATAACACAACATGAAACATAAACATAGTTTAAATACTTATGGATTTTTAAATTGAGATTATTTGCTATGTGTTTATATCTTGCTTTTTGCTTTAAGATTTAAATAAAACATTACTTATCCAACAGTGTTTTTCTTCTGTAAAACAAATGAATAAAGCAAGTATTTTTGACTCCATGGGAATATGAGTCATGCATTTACGCAATAGGAATACTGGAAAAATGACAGTAGTGAGTCTATCTGCCTGAAAGGACCTACTACAGTTATTTATTTATTTATGGAATATCATTAATTTTGAAACAAATAAGTGACATTTAGAAAGAACTGATGCCATGTGGTATCACATGTAATGGATTCACTAGTAAATACACATTTTTTTCAAATTTATATTTTACAAAAGTTTATACCACACCAAAGACAAAGTGGAATAATTTAACCAAAATTGAAATACTAATCAAACTGAATAAATAACAAAATCTCAAAATTAAGTAAGATGACATTTCAATAACAGAAAACGCCTCATCAGGATGGTGCTCCACATGCTTCAGATTCTGGAGCACTTCAGCTTTGAGATCTCTGCCTTAGGGAGTACAAGTGGAGCGTCTACACAAATTATAGTATTTGAAACATTTCTAATCCCAAACCTACTAGGGAAGAGAGTTAACATGTACTGATCAACTTTCCACTAGAATTAAGTATGTGAAGAACTGGAAAAAACCCTAAGATATCCAGACCACCTTTACCAAGCCAAATCCTAACTCTAATTACAGCCATCTTTAATCCAGCCCCTACCCCAAATTTCAACCTATATGGAAACAAACCATTTTCTTTTGACATTATCCTGGAGGAAAATTGGGACAGATGGTTAAGATGTCTAATTTTTAATGACATTAAAGCACACTAACTGGTGAATGTAGAGCATATTTGACAAGCAAAGAATAAGGATAAAACAGAAATAGGACCTAGCCTCTTTTTAGACATTGTTTAACACTTACACTACTACAACTATTACCTTTAGTTTACAAAAAAAAGTACTGAGGATCAAAGAGGTTAATAAATTTCTCATATATTCATACACCTAGGGCACTAACTTGCAAGGCAAGATACAAAACAAAGTGGATCTGGCCACTGATCCTTTTTTCTTAGCACCCATTCTGCCTCTTGGGTCCATATTAGCTACTGTACCAGATCTCAGCCAAAAGGCCAGGTGTTAGGTTGGTATCAGAAAAGATGAGGTAAAAACAGCCTTGTATATCCTATGCCTTGCATTATTTATACTACTGACTCCACTATGGGCCCTGTCCATTCCTCACTTTACATTGATCTCTCCATCCTCTAAACTCTTCTTCTTTTTATTTTGTATTTTAGGGAAGGGTCTACAGGGTGTTCAGGGTCTCACTACTAGATCGGACCCATACTGATCTGCCTGTTTACAGCCTCCCAAGAGCTGGGATTACAGGCGCGTACCAACACGCCCAGTCTCAATTGCCGTCTCAGCGTGCCTTGGGGGTGGGGCCGGCATGGAAGGCCAAGAGATCGAAGCCCCTGCCCCGGCTATACTCTTCATCTTAGCTTGGCATTCAATGGTGCTTCATCCTAAAATGCTGCGCTAAACATTCACAGACTACTTCTTTAAAAAGTGAGGTTTACTAAAGGTAAAATGCCTGTACACTTCCACATTTTTAGAACCGAACTCCAAGCAACAACATGATCTGATAGCATTTACAGAAAAAGGGAAAGAAGGCAGCGAAAACTACTTAATTGGGTACAACTTGGTCAGCCATTCCACTGATTTAGTTTAACGAGTTAATCAGCTACAGGGCCACTCACAGCCAAAGCTGCATTTATTGCAATTAGATACTGTATTGGTCCACTGAATCCAACTGACACACTTCCTTCAAATCTATGGGGTCTTGCAAATTGTAATACCCTTCAACAGTATCCAGCACTAACCACGTATGATGCATGGTTTCTCTGTGCCTTCTCCAGACCTCAAGATTGTGTGGCAGGTAGTCAACATGTTCTTCGAAGTAGAATAAAGGTGTGGCTACAAATCTTCTCTGTCAAGGTTTATCATTTCAATTTCATTTATTTTAAATTATAACTCGTGACCGCTGTTTACTTGCTGAAGTCTATCTACAACTCTATGAGGAGGCAGAGAAAGTCCAACGTAAGTGGGCTGGCGCCTGATAAATTCAGACGCTGCACCTGCAGCTGGTTAGCTGCCGCCTGTTCTGCAACACTGTGAGTCTCATCTGCTCACCTGTTACAAGCGCTGTTTTGCAGCCCAGCATTTACAGTCTGGCTACATGGCTGCAGGACGCGGTGCTTTAGTTTACCCTTTAGGAAAGAAGAGCTGCAAGGCAAGACACTTATACTTGGGTAAGCACATGAGAAGGGCTCTCCCGACGCGCGAGCACACGCCACGGCGCACAGGCAATTGCCGACGGGGACCAGCTATGGACACCACACCAAGTCTCCGGAAGGAGGCGGCTCCGGGCGCGACTCTCGGGCTCCACAGGACGCTGCTCTGGACACCACGTCCTGCCTCGTGCCCGAAGCGGAGGAGACACGCGGCCCGGCGCTGGAGCCCGCGCCCCTGTGTGTCCCCGCGCCAAGGCGCCTCCCGCGGCCCGGCGCAGGGCGCAACGCAGTCCCCGGAGGGCACCGGGAGGCCAGCCGGCCGGGGACCCGCCGCCCCTTCCCTCCACACTCCGCGCCTGCGGCCCTCCGCACCTGCAAGTCCCGCGCGCTCGGAGGCCGCGTCCCGGCGGACCTCCGCTCCGCTTCGTCCCTCTCCGCGCTGCCGCCCTCCGCCATCTTCAGCCGCCTCGCGGCGCCCGCGGGGGCGCGCGGCCCACGACTTCCGGGACTGGTTGGTTGCCTGGCAACAGCGGGACGAGCGCGGAGGGGCGGGGGCCTCCGTGTGCGTGCGCGCTCCCGCGCCGCCGGGCGGCGTGTCCGTCTCGCCGGTTCGCGCCTGTTCTGTCAGGTTTGCCTCGCAGGAGCTTCTGAGCCTTGTCGCGAGTTCGTTCGCTCGCGCTCGAGGGCTCTGTAGGTCGCCCGCGAGGGAAGAGTTGACTTGCGGCCCTCTTGAGGCCGCAGTGAGAACGACTCTGGTATTCACCAAGCGCGCGCGGCAGCCTCTCGTCTCCAGCTTTCTCGCCTTTCTCATCTCTCCCTGGACTGGATGGCTGGTGCGTCGGTCCCCTTCGCAGCGTGAGCTTCTGCTGAGGGCGCGGGACACAGCGCCTCTGACACTCAGCGCTCAGAGCCGGGGCCTGCTCGCCTCTCCTCCCTGGGCTGGGATTGACTTAGCACTCCTGACCTGTCCCAGGCCTCTCATGACCCGAGGCGACAAAGCGAAAAGAAACAGCCGCAGTGCTAAGAAAACACAGTCTAGTGGGGAAAAGAAAGGAGCAAACAGGTGACAAGCACTTGCAGGACAGCTTGGTGGGAAGTGTTATGCAAGAGACATGGGGTGCAGAGGGGAGCATTATGGCCGAAATCTAAAATGTCCTGCAAAAACCTCAAGTGTGTGGAAGGTGAGTAGATCCTGGGGTGCTGCGCTCAGCAGGGGACTCACCGGTCATGGGGACTCATCGGTCATGAGGTCAGTGCTGAATGTACTGTGGGGGGAAGGGGGGGTCCCTGGGGCTGTGACCGGGAAGGGTACCTTCTGTTCCTGGGTTCCTCCTTGCTCTCCCTGCTTCTGGTTGTCCTGGCTGGAGGACTTTTCTCCGCTGTGCTCCCCTGCCACCCGGATTCCTCTTTGGAGCCAGCCTGCCATGGACCCAAACTGTGAGCCAAGATAAACCTCTCCTTTTTTAAAGGTGTCTGTTGGGTATTTTGTCTCAGCGATGGGAAAATACGACAAGGACTATTTTGCTGGTACCTGTTGGTATCTGCTAAGTGCTGGAATCCAGAGCATGCTACCCCAAAATATGCTGCTTTCCTAGGTTGATTATTTTAAACTCAAGACACTTGAAAACCAGCAGATGCAAGATCACTCCGACTTCCCTTTTCCTTTCTGGAGGCGAGAAGCTGAACTGTGTGAAAGATGTCTTTCCTATTCCAGGTGGAAAGAAAGCTTCCCACCATAGACAGGGAGGAGAGGTGGTGGGTGGTCCATACGTTGTGACCTTTTCATGTGATGGTGGTCCATATGTTGTGTCAGCTTGAGATGTTGGAAGCTTGGCTGGATCTGCCTGGTGATTCCATGCTCTGGGGATGGGGGCCCTCCACCCGTGTGGGGAGGGCCCACCCTAGAAGGACTCAGCACAAATAGGGTATGAAAAGGGGTTGAGGAAAGCTTCTGTGCACCCTACTTCCTTGGAGGAGCTTGATTGATGCAGTTGTTCCACTTCGGAGGAGCACTGATCGTTTCAGCAGCCACTGCCACTTTCTCGGAGGATCTCTGGTCTTCGCAGTCAGTGTAGGAGGAGAGAGGCTTGATGGACGCCGCAGCTGCTGCTCTTCGTCCGCTCTTTTTGCTTTCTGCTACCATGAACTGTTGCCCTCTGCCTTGGAGCCAACAGAGTATGGACTGAAGTCTCCACTAACTGCACTAGATAAACCTTTCCTTCCTTCATTGTGAGTGTTGGGTGTTTGTCCCAGCAATGAGAGAAAAGTAAGAGAGGCACACACTTATCCAGCTCTCCATAGTTAGGTTTCCACAGTTGCCATTCTTTGTTCAGTAGTATATGAACCGAACCATTACTCTTCATTTTCTGGTGAAGACACCCAAGCTCATGTAACTTTTTGTTTTTTGAGGCAGTGTTTCACTGTGGCCTTGAACTAACTGTGTCCCTGGTTGGCCTCAAGCATGTGATGATCCTCCTGGCTCAGCCTGCAGAGTGCTAGGATTAGAAGGCATGTGTAATCACATTGGGATTATGTAGACATTTTTATAAAATAAAGTACCCATGGTTTTCTCCTGTTAATCTGTTTACTTCAGTTTAATTTTGTGACCCAGAAGGAGACTCTGGGAGAGTTGGGGAGAATTTGTTTCTTCCTTACAGTTTACTGCACAGATAATCTCATTTATCCCTCTGCCAGGTAAGCATTTTTATAACCATATTTTACTTAAGGAAATCAGATGACAGCAACTAAATTCATCCTGTAGTAAATGGCAGTACCAGATACTAAATCTTTCCTCTGTTGTCCTGATATAATTTTGAATTTTCTGTCACTTCATTGAAATATTACCCATAGAACTCAATGCCAACTGAATCTTGAAGATGCTTGTGGTTAACACTGGACTAGAAAGGAGCACATGGGAAGTCAAGGACCTGTGTCAGTATACAGAGGCTTGGAATATTATATTCATGTCAACAGAGAACTCACAGGTGAAATTTAGAAGTGAGGAAAGATGGATATAATAATGGAATGGAGACAAATGTAGATGAGTGAGGTGGACCCCAAGCAGATTCTGAAGAAACACATACTTTGAATAAGTGAATAAATGGATGAATGAGTGAAGAAAAATTGGATCTCAAACCCAAACCCAGGTTTGACTAACCTCTAGTGCTCATTTCCATTCATTGAAAGTCAAGAAATAACAAAATGCACCAACAGAGATTCATCACACAGGTAGGAGAGATAGAATGAAATACAGACTTAACCATGGGGGTGGGTATAAACTTCCCAACACCAACTTGACAGTTTAAATGGAATTCAAATTTGTGTAATTTTACTAATTCTGGATACCACTGATGTCAAGATCAGAGGCCATTGAAATATACAATGGCTTTGTTTTGTTCTTTAAAAAGTCATTTTAAAAATATTTATAAAATAGAATATTTACAGTTGATAATTTTCATGGATTGCATATGCCATTTTGTGTAATCTACAAATCCTTTCTGGGTTACCTATAGTTCCATTTATAGAAGTAATTGAATAAAAAGAAGTAAGATGAATTTATTCATGTGTCTCAACTATTGGATGGCAGAATTAAGATTTAAATTGAAGTCCATTGCATTCAAAAGTGCACAGTTTTCTTTTTATGCCATCTCTGGGTCCCTTGGGGCTGTGCTGTAGCTCCTGACATTGGTGACTATCCCTTTTCTGAGAGTCTCAGAGCACTTCTCAACACTTCTTACTCACTGGCTAATCCTTTTGAGCATCCCCTAATATTTTCGGTCTACCTTGCCAGTGGTGATGTTCTTAGGGTTTCTTCTGCAGCCCTCTTACTTTCTCACTGTCTATGCTTTCATTATTCAATATCACCTACTTTTGTTTCTACCATGTGCACACAGTTGATTCTCATTATTCAGAGTAGTTATGTTCCATGCTGAAGATACTAAATATTCCAAAACTGAATTAATGCTGTTATCATATACATTAGATTCCTGTGAGCCTCTGGTTACATTTTCATCAAGTGGTTAATATATAACATTGTTTTATGTCTGCTTCTGTGTGAAGACACCTTATCTAATATATATATTGATTCATTAACATTGAAGTCATTGACACTAGCACCACAACTCATTCCTGAAGGAAGCTTCTCTATCTAATACACACATTTTCTCCTAGGCACACCCTTTTAGGAACACCAGACAGCGCTTCAACCCTATCTATGCTTGTGAGCAATTTTCAATAACAAAATCACCAAAGAAAAGCAAAAAATGAAAAAAATAGCAGTGAATTAACTACAAAAAAAATACTCATTCGTAGTAGAGCAGCTGAAAAAAGGCAGAGTGTTACTTTATCTCGGGCGGGCATATTTTCACTGGGTGACTCAAATTTTTGCTTCTTGCCCATGTCTGTTAATGACCAAAACAACATTGCAGGTATTGGTTTTGTGGTGACAAATGTTAGTGAGTAGTGGCTCAGAGATAGCCCAGTGAAATAAGTGCTTGCCTGACAAGTGCTAGGTCCTGAGTTTGACTCCTGGTACCACCAAAAAGAAAAAGAAAAGGTTAGTGAGTAGCCAAGATTTCAAAGTATGAAAACTGCAAATAATGTAGATTGACTGCACCTGGGATTTCCAAATCTATTACTCTGGGAAGCAGGGGTTTCCACTAGTCCAGACCTACACTTATAATTGTCTTTTTAACCTTTACTTCCTTCTGGATGTCTCAGGAACACTGTGTTTCAACCTTGAATCTCTTTTGTTTTATACAACTACTGCTTTTTTATTTTACCATTAATTATGTCACTACATTCACATATAATATAGTAATAATTCAAAAACATCCCTTTTTCCTTTAGCATCCCAGGTTTTGCTACTAAATCTGCATCCCCCCCCCCCGCAGTATTTCTTCAATATGTCTTCTTTTTACCTTTACTTCAATTGAGAAAATTCTTCTAATTTCTTATCTAGACTGTCACACTAGCTTTCTGGTTACATCTCTGTGCTTCTGCTGTTTTCCAGGTTGATCTCACCCCTGTTTTTCTTTTCTTTCTTTTTTAAAAATTTACTTATTTATTTAGTATAGGGTCTCACTATGCAGCTTTAACTCATAGTGATCCTCCTATCTCAGCCTCTCCAGCACTGGGATTACAGGTATGCACCACCATGCCCAGTTTCTTATCACTGTTTTGCAAAAGCACAAAGTTGATTATGTAGTTTCTCTGACGCAGTTGTCCCTGTCTACAGGCAGGTATCTATAGGAGGATAAGGGCCAGCTCTTTATGAATTTTGAAGCTCTATTTAATTAGTAGGGTTTTTATTTTTTCCAACATTATCTCAATCTCTCTACAAGTACTTTAGCAGTCTTAATACACTTATTGATTGGAAAAATGTCATGTCTTTTGCATCCAACTAACATTTCCTTTGCATTTGCCTTCTTTATACCTAATAAACACATTTCATCTTTCATGATCATTAATTTAAATGTGACCATGGTAAAGTTTACCACCTTCCTGAGGCAGTTCCTCTATATTACTATAGAGCTTTGCATACAGTTTTTATCATGAAAAATTTTTAAGGGGGTATGATTATCTGATGCTTCTAGACTATGAAAGCCTCTGTTCTTTTCCAATATTTGGCCTATTAAAACTTCATAATATTTCTTGAATAAATATCACACATACACACAATTACAATTAATTCAATATACTTATTTTCAATGTTTAGTTTACTTAAATTTTATTTATAAATTCCTTATTATTTTCTCAAGTCCACTGAGTTACTTCCAATTTAAAAATGCATATGATGGCTCCCTCCTTCGTCATTGCTGGAGCTTGACTGAGATGCAGTTGCCTCTCCCATAATCATACAAGGCAGGTGGTCCATGGACTGCTGTGGGGACCTGATGAGCTCCCCCCCACCTTGACCAGCATGGAGCTCAGCTGAACTGCAGCTGCCTCTTCCACCAGTAGTGGGAGCCTGGTGAGCCCTGTGCTGCCACCCCCCATAGTCACACAAGCCTTGCAGACCTACAGTGTGCTCCCATCATCACTGGAGTCTTCTTGAGCTGTGGCACGCAACTCCACACAAAAGTAGTGACCACCCTGAACTCCATACAGTGGAAGTTCTGGTGAGCCTGCCTGCCTCCCACCCCCGACCACTATTGTGGGAGCCTTGCTCACACCCCTCCCCCACCATGGCTTCTGAGTACAGGTGAACATTCAGAGCTTCAAAAATGTTAAGACGCAGAGGCAAAAGCCAATCTCAGACATCCAGTCCACCAAGAACAAGTCCAGGAGGCAAGATCATAGAAGAATTTGGAAGTTACATACCTAAAAATTTCTTTTTTTTTTTTTTGTCATTATCAATTTATTTATAGGAGAAAAATCATTGTGCTATAGTATATAGAATATACATTTAAAACATAACACTGTAACAATCACAGAGTAATTTTACATTATTTTCTGTTCTTTAAATCATCACACTGTGTCCTTACTTACTGAATTTTACCTCACACTTGCCAAACATGCGTTTTGTCACTGAGCCACACCTCCAGCTTAAAACTGAAGTTTTGTGTTAAGATTCCTGTAATTCTTTTCAGAATTTTGGGGTAAGAAATTACTGTTGTTTTTAATAATCCAGTAAGATATTTCCGTCAGTACAGCAAAATGAAATGGTACAGCTTAGTAATGAGTAACAATAAAAGTCATAAATGGACTTAAAATTTCCTATAAAGGTATGCTATCAGTTATACCTTTGCTAGACAAGGATTGTTTTAATTACCCTCTTTCGGTGGGCCGGTATAATGATAGGTACATAACAGATCCTCAAAATTATACTAATAAATCAAAAGAAGTATAAAGACAGAATTTTTCATAAAGTTATAAATTAGGAAGACATAATTAATGACCATATAATTCATCATGCTGCTGCATTTTCATAAATAAAACATGCAATAAATGAGATGACTTTAGAAAGTACGGGGGGACATGAGGCTGCAGTGTCATGG
>NW_004524630.1:558036-559330 GCF_000260255.1 Octodon degus
GCAGGGTAGCAGGAAGCTCTCCACACACTCACCGGACCTGGGCTAGGACTGGGTCCATATCACCTAAAAATTTCTGAAATGATAGCTACTAAAGTAAAAAAATGACTCCATCAGGCTGTAGAGAAAGCAGATCAGAAACAATGTCTCAGGTAAAAAAAAAAATGACAAAAATAATCATGAAAAGAATTGCTCAGCACATCTAAAGAAGATATAGATAAAAAATAATAGAGGGGAATAGGAAAATGATGGAAACATTAAACAAACAATACAGGAAAGAACTAGAATTCATGAAACAGATTCCAGCAGATATCAAAGAAATTAATTCATTTAAAACCTGGCAAAGCCTCTTGAACAAAACTGAAGATAGATGTTCAGACCTTGATGATAGCATTGCAGCTAGTGAAGATGAAAGGAAAGATCTGATAAAGACATAGATCCAAGATATAACTTTGCAACAGCTGAAAGATGATGCAAAGAAAAACAATAAAGATGAATAGGTGTCAAAGAAATAGCTGGAGTTAACAAAAATGACGTAAAGACACTTTGCAGAAATAGTAGCAGAAAATTTCCCAAGCATGGGCAAAGAATCTGACACAGAGAAGTGAGACATATAGAACTCCAGTTAGCTGTAAGTAAAATAAATCTACACCCAGACACATAATCAAGATTACAGAAATTCATTAAAAGAAAAGAACATTAAAAGCTGTTAGGGAAAAGAAACATCACCTAAAATGGAAAGCCCATCAGAATCACAAGCGATTTCTCAACACAAACCATCAAACCAAGTAGACCTTGAAGTGAGATATTTCAGGTCCTGAATGAAAACAACTGTGAACCCAGATTGATGTAACCTGCAAAACTATCAGAATTAATGGAGAGAAAAGATACTTCCACGACAAAGAACAACAACAACAAAAATTCATGACCACAAAACCAATCCTCAAAGAGTACTGACAGATATCCTAGCAAGAGACAAAAACAACCATGACTTCCAGAACAACAGAAAGGAACAACCAATCAGTGTAAGCAGCTAAATAGGAAAAGTAGGGAAACTATAGTAGGGAAACATGACAAAGATAGGCTAGTACATATCAGTTAGAACCATCAATGTAAATGGGCTCAATTCACCAATCAAAAGACACAGACTAGATCGAGAAACAAAATCCAACAGTGTGTTGTACACAAGAAACATATTTAACTAAAATTCATAGACTGAAAGTCAAAGGGTGGAATACTCCATGTGACAGGAACCCAGAAAAAAGTAGGGGTAGCTATTTTGGTTGCTGACAATATC
>NW_004524630.1:559480-561589 GCF_000260255.1 Octodon degus
GTAAGACAATTTTTAAAAAATGTATTTAGTACAGGGTCCTCAGGGTCTCATTACACAGATTGGACTTGTAATGATCCTCCTGTTTTCAGGTTCCCAAGCTCTGGGATTATAGGTACACACCATCACACCCAGTCTCAATCACTGCACCCTAGGGGTGGGGCCAGCATGGCATGCTGGGGGATTGAACCCCATCCAGGGGATTGAACCCCCAGACAAATTTTAACAGATATTAAAAATCAAATGAACAATAACACAATTGTAATGAAGGACTTTTAACACCCTGCTGTCATGAAGATGTAGATCAATGACACAAAAAATCAGCAAAGAAATAACTAAGCCAAACTTGTGAAGAAATGAACTTAGTAGGCCTTTACAGAGTGTTTCATGCAATAACATCAGAATGTACATTCTTCTTAACTGCACACAGGACAGTCTCCAAGATAGACCATGGTGTATGCTTAAGTAAATGCAAAGGAATTGAAATTATGTCATACATATTATCTGACTATAGTGCAATGAAACGAGAAATTATTGATAAATGAAACATCAAAAATACCATAAACACATTGGAAATTAACACCCTCCTGAACAACCAATGAGTCGTATATAAAATTAAAGAAGTAATTAAACAATATTTATAATCAAATGAAAATGCAGATACAACTTATTTGAACTTATGGGATGCAATGAAAGCTATCTTAGGAGAGAAATTTATAGTCCTAAATTCTTACATCAGAAAACAGAATGAATCCAAATAAATAATTTTATGCTGCACCTCAAGCTCCTAGAAAAAGAAGAATAAGTCAAGCTCAAAGCCCAAAGAAGGAAGGAAGCTAAAAATCAGAATAGAATGTGTAACATATGATTGTTGCATGTTACCCTGTTTCTGATTTTTGTTCTTGCTTTTGTCTTTTACGTTTCAAAATGAAATAATAAAATTAAATTCAATTAAAAAAGAACAGAAATTAATGTCATGGAGACAAAACAATACAAAGATTAATGAATCGAAGAGTTGGTTCTTTGAAGGAATAAATAAAATTAATAAGTCCTAGCCAACCTTATAAAAAAAGGAAAGAAAAATTCAAATTCATGCAATAAAGAATGAAAAAGGTGAAATCACTACAGACTCTATGGAAATTCAAAAGATCATCAATATCTACTCCTAAATCTTTACTCATAAGATGGAAAACACAGAAGAAATGGACAAATTCCTAGATACATATGAACTATCAAAGCTGCATCAAGAAGATATAAAAATTCAGAATAACCCAATATCAGTCAACAAAATTGACAATGTAATAAAAAAACCTAGCAACAAAGAAAAGTCCAGGTCCTGATGGATTCACAGCTGAATTCTGCAAGAAATTTAGAGAAGATTTAATGCCAACTCTTCTCAAACTCTTCAATAAAATTGAAAAGGAAGCAATTCCCAAACTCATTCCTGGAGGTGAGTGTTACTCTGATACCACAACCAGCGAAAAACCCAACCAAATAAGAGAACTAGAGGCCAGTCTCCCTAATGAATATAGATGCAATAATCCTCAACAAAATACTAGGAAATAGAATGCATCAAATCACCATCTGAGGAATGCAGGGATGGTTTAATATATGCAAACCCATAAATTAATACACCAGATCAACAGAACCAGTGACAAAAACCAAATGATCATCTCAATAGATGCAGGAAAAGCTTTTGACAAAGTCCAACATTCACTCATGATAAAAACCCTATAGAAGATCAGAATAGATGGTTTTTACCTCAACCTGATAAACGCCAACTATGACAATGCAACAGTCAACAACATACTAAGTGGACAAAAGTTGAAGACCTTCCCTTTGAAATCAGGAACAAGACAAGGATGTCTACTGTTAGCACTCCTACTCAATATAGTTCTGGAAACATTAGCCAAGCAATTAGACAAGAGAGAGAAATACAAAGAATAATGATTGAAAAGGATGAAGTGATATTGTTTTTCTCCATAAAAGACCCCAAAACTACACCAAGACTTGTAGATTTTTTTTCCATAATTTTATTGAGAAACAAATAGCAATGAGACAGTTTCAAACCAAACTGGTAGGACAGTTTCAATAATTAACACATTGCATACA
>NW_004524630.1:562394-566071 GCF_000260255.1 Octodon degus
GCTTAACCTCACTATCCATCTGAATATCAAACATCTTAGGCATAACATGGAACAGGTATTTTTCATCAAGTATTGATATGTTGAACTTTAAATCCTTAAAGAATATGATGAAAAAACATTTAAAATTAGAATATATTTTTAAAAAGGCATAAAGAATTATATACTTTGTATGTTTACACATAAGGACTTGTAGATTTAATAACCAAATTCAGTAGCATAAGAGGATACAATGTCAACACTCAAAAATCAATAGCATTTCTATTGATTTTTGTAGCAAACTATGAATGCACACACAAACAAAAAAGCAATAAGAGAGAAATTAGGGAAACCATGCTTTTCACAATAACATAAAAAATAAAATAATTAGGAATCAATCTCACAATGGAAGTTAAAGATTTATACAGTGAAAATTATAGTTTTCTGAAAAAAGATTGAAAAGGACTTCAGAAAATGGAAAGATATTCCTTGATCATGAATAGGAAGAACCATCATTATGAAAATGGCTGTACTCCCTAAATGTCACACAGATTCAATGCAATCCCGATCAAAATACCACTAGGATACCTCACCAATCTAGAGAAAACATTCCTAAAATTCATCTGGAACCAGAAGAGATCTATGTTATTATTATTTTTTTTTCATTTAGAATTTCACATTTAATAAAAGACTGTGAGGCCTTTTGATGCATGTGACATCCATGGCAGCCTTGAACTCCAGCGCACTTCGCTGAACTACAAGCAGCACCAGCACCTCGGGACGCAGGCCTGTGCTGTCTGTGCTGCACCGCAGCTGGAATGAGGACCTAGGGGTCACCTGGGGACGGCGGTGGGATAGGAGAGGGTGCCCAGCGAGACGGCACAGGCGGAGGACAGGACTTCGCACAGGTAGGAGAGGAAGCTACATGCAAGGCTGGGTGAAAGGAAGTGCAGGGCGGGCTCTCTATGTTCTCTGTCCCTAAGGCTAACCTATTCTCAGGAACAGCAGGCGCGAGACCCTCACGGCTGGGTGGGAACCCAAGTGGACAGGCAGAGAGAGGGACACTTCGCTGGAGAGAGACGGGCTCCCTGGCCTCCTCCTGCCTTTCCTACTGCGAGGAAGAGGCTGCAGCAGTGCTGTGGAGAAGCATGAGAGAACAGCAAGAATAAAGACCCGCGCTGAACTTTTCATGACAGGATTTATACTCAGAAGTGCCCTTACGTCTGTCCACAGCTTAGCTGGCCCCCGACTGTTTATTTTCTACATAGGACCAGTATTCTGCGATAATCGTCTCCTCATCTTCCAGAGTGGAGTCGAGATACTCTTTCTCGTGTTCAGGGATGTCTTCCAGGACCTCACTGACAGCCTCTGTGTTCAGGTCCTCGTCCGTGGAGGCGCTGGAGGTTCCAGCGGAGTCCCAGGGAGATGTGGATGGCGTGGATGGGGAGCCTCCCTCTGGCGGCTGCAGGTTGGGGAGGCTGCTGCCGCGGTGCGCCGGGTCTGCGCTGCCAGCCGGATGTTGCCCCCCAACACCTGCAGCCGGGTTGGCCGCTGCCGAGTCAGAGCCACGTACAGCAGCCGATCAGCGCCCTCCGGGGACGGCCTCTCGCAGTGGCAGCTGCGGGGGCCCGGGGCAGAGTCGCCCAGCCCCCACATGTGAGGGTCACCAAGGAGCGTCACCAAGGAGTGTCACCAAGGAGTGTCACCAAGGAGGGTCACCAAGGAGGGTCACCAAGGAGGATCAACAAGGAGCGCCACCAAGGAGTGTCACCAAGGAGGGTCACCTAGGAGCATCACCAAGGAGCGTCACCAAGGAGGGTCTTCAGGGCTCCTTCCAGGTCTCCGCCCACCTGGCGGCGCTCGCGCACAGTAGCCCATGCTGTTCAGTTGACGTTCTCCAAGTGGCTCTGCCTCTCCTCCTCTCCCCTCTTTCGGCCACCTCCTCTCTGCGGTCGGAGAAGTGAATGACTGCGTGGTCCACAATCGCAAGCGCGCAGGGCTGCTGGGCTTCCTGGGGCATGAACCCAGCTGCAGCAGGCTGTGCACTTTCAGGGTCGATGGGCAGTTCCTCGAAGAGCACCCGTGCCTTATCCATGTACTCACGGGCCTCTTCTCCATTTCCACTGTGGTAATTTCGGATCCCCTGAAGCAAGTATAGTCTTAAAAGCAACACCTTCTCTTTCCCACAGCTGCATTTTGTGTGGACCGATCGCTGATGATTTTCTTAGTAACAGTTTTTCAAGCATTTCTGGGCCAAGTTCAGCTTTTCCTCTGCGTCATCAAGACACTCCAGCTGCTCCAGCCGGAAGTCGCACCGCACAATGTCTAGGGGAGCACAGCGTGGTCATCCGTGGGCTCCAGCAGCTCTCCGCCACACTCATGGAAATGCCGGTCAGCCTCCAGGAGGCAGGGCAGGGCGATTCCGTATTCTTTCCTTTTCAGGACAGCTCTGCCCTTCTCGTGATATCCATGGCTAACACGAGGGCCTTCCTCTGGGATGGGGGAGGCGGATGCCCCTGCCGTCTGGTTTGCTATGTCCAGGTAGGGTGTGGTTTCAGGGTCCACTAGCATCTCAGCTGTCCTTGCCAGCATCTCCAGCCCTTTCTTTATTCTCTGAATTCGCTTTTCCTTTAGTTCGGCCTCATTTTGTTGCTCCTTCTCTTCCTGGGAGGTTTTCCTCACATCTTCCTTAGACTGCTTGAGCTCCAGCACCATGGCCTTCACACTGTGGTCACCCTTTGCTCTTCTAGGCTTTTCCCTAGTCGAAGCAGTTTCTTATTTCTGACAATCTTGATATAATTTTCTTGAAATCCAAAGGTGTCTGCTATTTCTTGAAATCCAAAGGTGTCTGCCTGAAATCCGCAGGTCTTGGCCGTTGGTGTGCAGCCGGGTCTCTAGCACGTTTTTCTTGTCTTTTTTAAGTCTTGAAGGTAAAAACACCTCAATTGTAGCAATTCCAGTTTTTTTGTAATTCTCATTTCCTGTTCCATGTTCAATTGCTTTGCAGAGTATTTCTTCTATTATCTTTTCTATTTTGTTTTCACAACACCCGAGCTTGTTAAAATATCTATTAGTGAGGTCCTTTAATGACAAGCCAACTTCTTTATTTTCATAAGTATATGGAGGGTTCCAAAGTTGAATCTTGTTTTCCCTTAAAAACTGGGTCAGTTTTGCTTAAAGATATTTCTTTTGTGCCATCCTGCATAACCGCCCCGGCTGTCACTGTGTCCACTGTGATCAGCTGAGTGCCCCTATGTTATGGTTTGTGTCTAGTTGTCCCCCCAAAGCCTCAGACAGGCATGGAGTAGCTTTTGGAGTTTGTAATCAATTCTTGATCCAGTGCTGGGATTATAGGTGTAAGCACCCTGGGCAGACACTCTGCAATACTGCATAAGAAGGCAGAGAAGCTGGTCAGCAACCTGAGCTGCTGCCACTCCCTTTGCTCCCTTGCTCTTTGCTGTAGCCACAAACCCATGAATGGCTGCTCTGTGCTGCTGTGTGCCGCTCTGCCTTGGAGCCAGCTGAATATGGACCAAAACCTTCACTAACTGTGAGCTAAATAAGCCTTTCCTTCCTTCATTCTGGGTGTCAGGTATTTGTCGCAGCAACAAGAGCAACTGAGACAATCTAGAATAGAAAAGGCATGGGCCGGGGAGATAGCTCAGTACAGTAGAATAAGCGCTTCCCTGGCAAGCGCAAGG
>NW_004524630.1:567047-582336 GCF_000260255.1 Octodon degus
ATAATCATTGGGGTAAACTATGCACCCATTTCACTCCTCATGATGAATACAAGTGTTATGTTCTGAAAACATGTACTAGCGTAAAATTTATGTCACCCAGGTCACAGGCCTATTGGCTGAGGCCACCCATACCCTGGATGGACCTTCCCATCATGCACACCCCAAACTACACTAAGCCAACTGTGGAATAGTCCAGTATCACATACCTTTAATCCCAGCATCACACACCTAGACACAGCTACCTCAAAAAGCCCCACATCTGTGTACATGAAGTTTAGGAGGGACATCTACACACAAGCAGTCTCTGTGGTCTCTAATACACTAGGCTGCCCCAGGGAGAGGGTGAAATTCCTTCCTGCTTAACTCCATAATTCAGATTCCCATTCTTTATTCATCAGACAAAACATTTTAAAAAGCAGTTTTCAATGAGGAATTCCTTGGTACTGTATCCCTCAATTGCAGGCTGCTATGAAGTTGTTATTATTATTATTATTTTATTATTCAGACTGGATCATGGGTATTGCCCATGTTTGCTTCAAACTTCTGGGCTCAAGTGACCTTCAGCCTCTCAAGTTGCTGGACCTGTCACCATGCTGTTTGGTCATTTCCTCTTAACAAATTTTCTGAAAATTCTGGTGAATAAAACATAGTCATCTCTATAATAATGCACAGGTGCATCTTGACCAAGTGAACGTATTTTAAGGTCATTTCCTAATAGTTCTTCGGTTTATGATATGGTTCTTGAGCAATGAAGGGAATACCTAACAGGGGTTTGGGGGAAAAGCCAACCAAATCCAGCATGTGCAATGTGACAAGTGTCCACCAGAGGAAGCCCCAGCCCACAGACTTCTCCTGTAAATTGTGGTGCCAGCCCCAGATCCAAGTTCAGAAATACAACATTATACGAAATATACAATAATAGAGAACTGAAGTCAGTTCTTGACCTTTTGGATCAGACAAATTGTAGAGAGAACTAAGTGTTTTATGACTATTACATAAAAATATGAATTTGTTAAAGAAAAAGAGATGAACTGCTGGTGTGAAATCTGCAAACTTCATTTTCATTCACTTAATAATACCACAAGAAAGAAAGTTTGAAAAATAATCTTTGAGGCATTAAATGTTAGTGGATTTTTATCCTGTTAATTCAGCTGGATTTTTTTTTTTTTTTGAGCCAGGGTCTCACTATGTAGTTCAGGCTGAACTTGAACTTACCTAGGCACTCAGTTTGAAAAGATGTTCCTCCATCCATAGAGAAATGGATAAAATTAATGTGATATTTTGAGTATGAGTCTCAATAATTTTCTAAATTTCCCAGGTTGGCCTCAAACTCATGGCAATCTGCTTGCCTCAGCCTTCCAAACGCTGGGTTGGAATATTTTAAATACATTACACCTCAAATCTTTGTGTGTGTGTGTGTGTGTGTGTGTGTGCGTGTGTGTGTGCAAACACTGGAGATTTAAGAAACATTTGGCTTATTCATTCTCAGTGCTCCCAAGCCTCCTATCTTTCTACCCTTGGCCCCTTGGCCCCAGCCAAAGGCAAGTGCAAAGACAGGTCCTTATCAGCAGGACCAGGAAGAATTTGGACAGTGGATGTGAAAAAGAATGTGAAGATCTGAGAGCCCCAAGTCTTCACAGTTACTTGAGGATCCTTCTGTTGGCAATGCAAGTTTCAGTGGGCAGTGTACTTTTCTTTCTTTCTTTTTTTCTTTTATGTATTTGGTCCAGGGTCTCACTATGCAGCTCAGACTCATGGTGACCCTCCTCAGTACTGCGATTACAGGCATGTACCACCACGCCCAGACTCATTCATCGTGGACTGGGGATCGATCCCTGCTCCCTGTGTTTGCCAAAGCAGGTGTTTAGTCCACTGAGCTATCTCACTGGCTCCCTGTAATGCAATTTTTGTACAACCCAGTAAGTTACTTTTCATTGTCAAAGTAAGGAGAAGGAGGGAGGGATAGGGGAGGAAGGGGGGAGTGAGGAGCCAGTCCTCGACACCGGCCAAGTTGGGTTTGGTTTTGCTTCCATGTGACTGTGACTTTCTTTAGCCAAGAACAGAGCTGATTCAGATCCTTACCATTATTCCTATGCATGCTTCTTTATGTGTTGTATTAAAGAAAATAGAAGATTTATCTGCCTGTCTGAAGGTTTTTCTCTTCCATTTATCAGATCATGAGTTAATTTAGCTCAAAGGCTAAATTTAGCCCAAAGGCTTCAGGCTTCTATTGTTCTTCTCTAGCTCTCTGCTAAAGCATTGGTGAGCTGGCCTGGGCTACACATGCTGGTAACCCCAGCATTCTAGGAGGCTCAGCAAGAGGACTGCAGGTTTGAGCCCAGCCTGGGATTGTAGAGTTATTGAGACCCAATCGCAAAATGCCACATCATTTTTATCCATTCCTCAATTGATGGAGGGACATTTTTTCAAACTGAGTGCCTAGGTAAGTGGATGTTTTGGCAGAGGCAACTACGTGTATTTCCCATTGCTGACCCAGTCCCAGTGGAAGGCTTTCAAAAATATTGTGGGCAACTCAGGTTAAAAAATAATTCATGTCAAGAACCAAATCTTAAGTTTCTTCATGTACAAGCAAAAATGATGAATAAGAAGATAATCATTTTTGTTTCAGAAGGTTCCTTCAAAAAGATATTTGCCATGCATCTTATAAATTTTGAAAACTGTAGAATGTTTATATATTTTTATAAAAAGTGATATATGTATATATTTGGGATACAGGTGCTACACAGAAAGTGTTACAGCCTCATGTCCCTTTTGAATTGTTACTTTCTAGTCTGCTTCTATGAATACATAAAGTGACAGTGGACATCTTTGTCTTGTTCCTGATTTTAGAGGAAAAACTTTCAGCTTTTATCTTTAGTATAATTTTGTCTATTTGTTGGTCACAAATGGCTTTTATCAGGTTGAGATAAAGAGCACATATTCCAGCTTTCTATACAGTTTTACCATGGATGGGGTTGTACTTTGTCAAACACTTTTTCTGCAAGGATGAAATGATTATATGTTTTTTGCCCTTGGCTCTGTATATATGGCATATTACATTAGTGATTGTGTATGTTGAACCACCCTTATATGCCTGGGATGAATCCTCCTTGTTGATGGTGTATACTCTTATTGATGATGCTATGCATTCTGCTTGCCAGTCTCTTACTGAGGATTTGCACATCTATGTTCATTAGGGAGTTGGCTTATACTTCACTTTTTTGGTGGAACCTTTCTCTCATGTTGTTATCAGGGTAATGCTTGCTTCCAGGAATTAATATGAGAATATTACTTCCCTTTCAGTTCCATTAAAGAATTTGACAAGTAGCACACTAAGTCTTCTCTAAATTTCTTATAAAATTCAGAATTGAATTTGTCAGTGCCTAGGTTTTTCATTTTGGTAGGTTTTTAATTATTGACTGGTATTGGTTTATTCAGAATTTTTGTATCTTCTTGATTCAGCTGGAATAAGCTGTCACCACTCCTGTTCAACAGAATTCCAGAAACACTAGACACAACAATTAGACAAGAGAGACGAAAAGGAAATAAAGATAAGAAAGGAAGAAGTTAAATTAGTGTTACTTGCAGAGATGACCCTACATAGAAGACCCCAAAAATTCTAGATTTAAAAACCAAATTCTGTTGCATAGCTGGATGCAAAGTCAACCTCAAAATTCAATGTCCTTTCTGAACACAAGGAACAAACTCACTGAGAGAGAAATAAAGGAAAACACACTCATCACAATAGCATGCCCCAAAGTGAAATACCTAGAAATCACTCTAATGAAGGAAGTAAAAGACCCCTAAATTAAAAAGTACAGTACTCTGGAAAAGTATGTCAAGGAGAATATCGTAAAATGGAAAGACATTCCTTATTCTTGAATAGGAAGAAACAATATAGTGAAAATGGCCATATTTCCAAAATTTTTATACAGATTTAACAAAATCCCAATCAAAATATTCTCAGCATATCTCATAGAATTAAAGAAAACAACCCTCAAATGTGTTTCAAATCAGAATAGACCAAGAATAGCAAAGGCAATCCTGGGCAACAAAGGCAAGGCAAAGAGAATCACAGTCCCTGACTTGAAATTATATCATCAAGCTACTGTGTTAAAAACAACATGGTACTGGCAAAACAAAACCAAAAAGAGACCCAAGGATCAATGAACAGATGAGAAGATGCAGACAAAAGAGTTACACTTTCACTGGCAGCAAGATAGCCACTTTAATAAATGGTGCTAGGAAAACAGGCTTTCCACTTGCCAAAGATTTAAACCAGATTCTTGTCTATCACCATGCACTGAACTAAATTAAAAATGGATCAAAGATCTAAATATTAAAACAAAACACTAAAATCTGCAGAAGAAGATTTGTTGATATTGGTATAGGCAAAGAATTTATGAAAAAACCCTGATCACACAGGAACTATTGCAAAGAATCGACAACTGGGGTTTCTTCTCAATACAAAGCTTTTGTCCAGCAGGAGGAGCCACCAACAGAATGAGGAGCAACCCACAGGGCAGGAAAAACTTTCTGCTGGATGTTCTTCAAAGGACTAATATTTAGTTTATATAAAGAACTAAAAAACAAAACAAAACAAAATCCCCAATCCTCCCAAATTTAAAGACCCAATCCAAAAAGTGGCATCTGAAATGAGTAGACACTTCTCAGATGAAGACATAGAAATGGCAAATAAATATATGCAAAAAATGTTAAACATCACTGGTCATTCAAGAAATACAAATTGATACAATGCTGAAATTCCATCTTATTCCAGAAAGAATGGCTACCATTAAGAAATCAGTCAATAACAAATGCTGGCAGGGTTGTGGGGAAATTGGAATCCTTCTCCACTGTTGGTGAGAGTGTAGACCAGTGCAGCCACTATGGACATCAGGATTTCTCAGTGGAGGTTCCTCAAAAAGACTGAAGCCAGAGGTTACATATTTCTCTTCTTAAAATTGTCCTGAAAGAATTAAAAGCATCATCCCACAGTGATGAAGTCACACGTTTGTAGTGGCACAGTCTATAATACCTAAAACTTGGAGGCGGCCCAAATTACCACCAACTGATAATTGGCAAAAGAAGATGCAGTTTTATTTTTTATTTTTTCACTTTCAAAATAGACTTATTTCTGTAGTGAAAAATTAAAATATAGCTGTGAAAGTAGAGAATAATATGGAAAATATTTAAGATGTGCAACAGTAATTTTAGTTATTAGTCAAGCAGTAAAGTATATGCTCAAGTTTTTACACGACCAACCATTATTTTATATTTTAGGAGCTATACAAGAAAAAAAAAAGACTGATTACAATTTTAAGTAATCGCTATAACTCAACCACAAATTTATATAACTGGTCAGACCCTTTTAAAAATAGAAGTACAAATCTTGGGGTTACATTTTTTGAAGCTAGCCTCACCTCCCAGACTGACAAGTCACAACAACGAAGCCTTTGCTAGCCCATCTTCACAATTAGATCAATGTGGAAGCAGTACATACTTTCTGGATGAAGGCTGTTTTGGTAAGAATGAGGTATTATGCTAGTGTGAAAGCTCATGGACACATGTACCCTAAACCTAGCTTACACCAGATGGATTTCAACTTTAGACATGACACACAGATGAAAAAATACCCCTTCCTCAAAGTATTACTTACAATTAAGATACAGGTATTATTTGTATCCAAACATACAAAGAATTGGAAGCTGTTTGGATAAAGCATTCTTCAGCAACTATTGTTTGCAGTTTGCAGACTAGGATAATCTTCTCTAGGAAGAATAATGCCAGCTCAGCAGCACCACATTCACCAGGAATTCTGAGGGCGACTAGATCACGAGGCAGGCAACCAACCTTCTGGCTGCTCACAACCTCACTCAGCCTCCCTTTAATCTTCAGAAAGTGGCTTTTGAACTCCAATCCACCACGCTTAGAAAGCCGGAAGTCAACCAATATCTTCTCATCCATTTCTACCAAATTCACTTTGAAAATCAGTTTATTGTTTCTCCTATCAGTTGTTGTTGGCGTAACCTGATTCATACAACTCTTTTTCCATTGATTGCCCAACTTCTCACAAGTCTCTTTCAGGCACTGATAAGATTTGTCTGCATCCAATTGGTAAAGAAATGTGTCATTTTTTGGACCAAGTGCTGCCAGGGTTCTGTGAGGATCCTGGCGTGCCAACTAGCTGACTATGCGGAAGCATATGATCGGGGCATGCAGGCTGGAAAACACTGATCCCTCTTACCAGTTTATCGATGTGTGGGGGACTGGGGTCCCGTAAGGAAAGACCTGCACGTGGCTCTGGCTGGGCACTGGAGCACTCCACATTTTCTTCACCAGAAGGACTGTTTACTGGAGAGAAGTCCAAATTGGAGTGAATGAGCTTAGAGAATCCACCAGGAGACTCTGACATACCACCTGAAGTGACCCAGGGCCTCTTTGCTCCTTTCTTGAGTGGTTTGTTGTACCATCTATCTTTTTTGATGTGTGTAATGGTGATCCTTACCGATGGATTTTTCAACTAGGATTTTATGTAGCAGAACTAGGGGAGCAGAATCAATCTTTTACCAAGGGTTGAGGTGTGTCTTTTTTTTCTTTCCAAGCAACATATTCCGGACAATTGTCACTGGGCTGGTCTCATGGCAATTCTCCAGCCAACATGGCAGCAAGCACTATTATTCCACAGGACCAAACGTCAACTGGTTCTGCGTGAAATTCCTTTCTCTTTAGAAGTTCTGGAGCAACATAAAATAAAGTACCACACATCTTGTTCAATAAATGCTCACAGTTGTTATGCTGAAACACGGTGGTCAAACCAAAGTCAGAGATTCTGAGGCTATCCCTTTCATCCAAAAGGAGATTTTCTGACTTAATATCCCTGTGAGTGATTGCAGTACCACATAGGTAAACCACCCCTGCCATGAGTTGATGGAAGAACCTCTGAGCAAAAGATGTAGTTTAAAAAAAATATGATGGAGTAGTACTCAGCCATAAAGAAGGGTAATCTTGATACATTTCTAGCTAAATGGGTTTACCTTGAAACCACACTCCTAATCAAAATAAATCAGACACATGTGTGTAAACATATTATTTCCTTGGTGTGAGAAAATGGAAGTATAAATGGGGACCAAAATGGGAAATTGGAAAAAAATGATCAAATGAGAAGAGGATGGAGGGTGGCAGTGAAGGGACAAGAAAAAAGAAGGATAGAAGGGAAAACTGAAAACTAAGCTTTAGTAAGTAAAGAGGGGAGGAGCTGATGTGACCCCATGCATAGGAGCAAATTCCCTATGATGAATATTTTCAGTATATCTAAACTGTGCCCATGAAATTAAAAAAATCTGAGAATAGCTACAGAAAGGGGAAGGTTTATTTTGGCTCAGGTCTAGATGTTTCAACCAATGACCACCGGTTGATCTGGGCTCCTGGGGAGGCAGAGTCCTCATGGTGGGTGGTATGCAGGAGTGAGCTGCTCCCTCATGGCTACTAGGAAGCTCTGAGAATGATGAAGAGCTGCACCAGAAGTGGCCAAGGAGCACACACCATCCCCAAGATCATGACATCTTCCACATAGGGATGATGTTTACAGACCTCCCATAATGCCGTGAAACTGTGAAGTCACAGCCCCCATGATCCAAGCACCTTGTGAAAGCCATGTCTTCCACACTATGAAACTTTTGGGGCCACGTTAGAAAAAAATCGTGACAGCTTTCACCTACATTTGTTTGCTATATTACTGAAAATATTGAAGCAATGAATATTCATGAAAAAATGCATGGAACAGATTCCAGAAGGAGAGATGCAAGATCAAAGGCTGTGTGATTTATCTGTTTGATAGATATTGTCAAATGGCTAGTAAATAATTAGCATCAGTGTTTTTCTCTTGTAGTTTGTGAGGGTGCCTGTTTTCCCATTCTATTTCCAGCAGTCTTTTATATTTTCCATCCAAGGGCTGAAAATGATACCTTCTTTTTAAATGATGAGTGAGAAAATAAGAGGGAGAGAAAGAGAAACATAGACAGCTCATACTAAATAATTCAAATGACAGAAAACATGAGACCTTACTAAAAATTAATTAAAAAATTTTTAGACAAAATGCAGTAAAATAAAAGTGGGAAAGCTATCAGTGTGAAAAGTAATTTCGGGGGTTGGGGAGATGGCTCAGTGGAATAAGCACTTCCTTGGCAAGCACAAGGGCCTGAGTTCGATCCCTGGTTCCACCAAAAAAAAAAAAGTAATTTCGATAGAGAAAATACATTATTTTTACTTCAAGAGTGTTTTCACTAATGTTGAAATGGACCTTGATACCCATTTGGATCTGGCACCTTGGAGGGGTTATTAAGGCAGAAAGGTTCTGCCACTGGGAACAAGGAGACCTGGATAAACCCTACATACAATCAGTCTTATATAATATTTCTGTACATAATTAGGGATTTAATTAGGGTCAAGTCATTGAACCCTATTTAACATTTTGTCTATTTTCTATGTGCATAAAGGAAGCACTGAGGACCTCAGTAACTTAAAAAAATTGTATGAATGAAAGAATTCCTAAATGCAATAAACACTGCTACTTTTGTGTCTAATCCTCCAGTAGGTGGTGATATCATAACACCAAACATTATTACTAATTTAGTAACTTGAACGGGATTTTTCTCTCAAGAATCACTTTAGAAATATGTTTTGCCATTGTAGTAAAAATTTAATATTCCTAAAAAAGTATGTACCTATGTCTTTTTTTTTTACATTTTATGTATTCATTTAAGATATCAATTGAGGGGCTGGGGAGACAGCTCAGCAGTCTAAGTGTCTCCTGGCAAATGTAAGGATCTAAGTTCAATTGCCAGTGCCACATGCCATACTGGTGCCGGATGCTGGCCACCAAACCCGGATGTGGTGGCATATGCCTGAAATCCCAGCACTGAAGGTTGTCTGTTTGTTTGTTTTTCACTCATGTATTTGGTACAGGGTCTCACTACACAGCTCATGCTCATGATGATCCTCCTGTTTTCAGCTCAAGTGCTGGGTTTATAGGGATTGAACCCTGGTCCCTGCGCTTGCCAAAGCAGGCGCTTAATGCACTGAGCTATCTCACCAGCCCGAATCCCAGCACTGAGAAGGCTGAGACAGGAGGATCACTACAAGTCTGAGCTGCTTAGAGAGATCCTGCACCAGATAAATAAATAAATATGATATCAATTGATTGCTATAGAAATTGAATCCCAAATTCACTTAATAGCCTCAGATGACTTGATTTCAAGTCTGTCATAATTCTGTTAGTTTTATTAATAGTTAGTTTTAATTAAATGTTTGATTAGAAGATGAAGAATTCAATATACATTAAATTTACCCCTTGAAACTTTTCTTGGAAGGTTCATAGTGTGTATTATCTCAGGTGTTCATTTTTGGATTGAGTCACTGAGTTTTGGGGCCTTTTTTTTTTTTTTTTTTAGTTCTGTATATATTCTAGATAGAAGTCCTTTGTCTGAGTTGGTTAGTTCTTCCCCTGCCCCATTTGTGGGTTTTTTTTTTTCATTCTGTTGGTGATTTCTTTTTATGTGCAAAACCCTTTCAATAAGATGAGATCCCAATTGTTGATTCTTTGAAATATTTCCCACGCAGTTTGGTTTTTATTCATGAGCTCTTTACCTACCCCTATGTCATCAAGAAATCTACCTATTTTCTCTTCTAGGAGACCTAGCGTTTCTGTTTTAATGTTTAGATCTTTAATCCATTTTGACTTTAGTCCATGGTGATAGACCTGGATCTAGTTTTATTTTTCAGCATGTGGAAAACCAGTTTTTCCAGAACCATTTGTTAAAGAGGCTATCTTTCCTCCAGTAAAACTGTTTGGCACCTTTGTCAAAGATAAGGTGGCTGAGTGGGACTGTAGTTGTGTCTTCATCTTCTAGTCTGTTCCGTTGATCCTAGTTCTGTCTTTTTGCCAGAACCATATTGAATTTTTTCAAAGTAGCATTGTCGTATAAAATTTCAAGTCAGGGATTGTGATACCTCCTGCTTTGCCTTTGTTGCTTTTGCTATTTTAGGTCTTTTCTGTTTCTAATGAATTTTAGGAATCTTTTCTCTAGATGCGTGAGATATGTGGATGCTATTTTGATCAGGGTTACATTAAATTTGTAACAGATTTTGGAATATAGCCATTTTCACAGTGTTGGTTTTTCCTATCCAGGAGCAAGGAATATCTTTCCATTTTGTGATATCCTCTTTGATCTCTCTTTTTTGGGGTGTTATAATTTTCATTGAATAGATATTTTACTTCCTACTTTAAAAATATAGAAAAAGATATCTAAAGGAGTGCCTTAATTAAGGTCTTCCACTGTCTTTTTAAAAACTAAACTTTTATTAATTATATAACTCTATAGAAAATTGAACTAAGTTCACATATATAATAAAACTTTAGCAAGAAATATAAAGGAAGACAGTAAAACTGACAGATTTTATGTAGTAAAAATGCAAATATTATTTAAATTAAACATAATGCATGCAAATATTAAGAGTTCCTACAGACCATTTTGTACATCTTCACAAGTTAATAGTAAAAATCCTCTGGAAAAGCCAGAAAGAAAGCACACAAATTATTTTTTGTATAATGATAATAATTAACATACTCTATACAATTTCCAAATATTTAATGAAATTTTGCTAAAATCAGATGATACCTGAAGAGCAATATGGAAGGTGATCATGGAAATCAAAATGACTTCAGGAATGAATTATTTTGATAAGGATATTTCACTCTCCAAATATAACATATTTATTGATACTTCTATCACATATCAGCACTAATATGAAGCATTGCTGTAAGAACTAACCTTACTGAATGCCATCGATCTATAACCAAACACCAGTTGCTAGTATGCAGGTTAGAAGCCTGAGGGAGATTTATTTTGTACTACTTAAAAAAAATCAATGAAGTTCTACTTAATCTTAAAAAAGAAAGGCAAAGCATAACGTGAGAAATCATGTTGTTATACATTGCTTCCTTGGTAAGACACATAATCTTGCTATAAGTGTTTTAATTAGGATAGGCAGTCATCTGAGGTGATTTCAGTGGTATTGTCTGAATCATGGAGTATGAACACACGGAACTTACAATTTTGTTTTTGAAAAAGAAAGAATCAATAAATCTCAGATATCGAAATTCTCACTCTCTGAGCCTGGGAGCCTCAGAGACTTTTATAATTGTAATTCAGTCTAAAGGAGAGAACTGGTTGACATAGTAAGAGGTGTTAGTGTATTTTGATGGATTTATATGAAACTGAAAGGAGAAATGAGTTTGAGAAAACAAAGTCTACATTAGCTGAGTGAAGAGTAGCCGGCAGGCTCCAAAGTGTTCTTTTTGTCTGTTCAGTTCACAGCCAGTCCATACAATGAGCTGACTGGGTATGCCATGGGCTTTGACATGGAAAATCCTCAATGCAAGGAGTCTGGGTCCCTTAGCCACTCTTCACTGCAAACATTTGTATCCAACTTGAGTGAAAAATAGATTTTTACTACAAAATCTTGGAGTTTAAAAACTTTTTTAAAAAATCTTTTATTTATTTATTTGGTATAGGTCTCATTGTGTAGCTCAGACTCATAGTGCTCCTCCTCTCTCAGCCTTCCCAGCGCAGGGGTTACAGGCATGTTCTACTTTGACCAGTTTCAGTGGCCAGCACGGCACACCCTGTGTTCTGGGGCCACCATGGCATGCAATACAGGGGATCTAAACCCAGACCTTGCACTTGCCGGGCAGGCACTTAGACTGCAGAGCTATCTCCCTAGCCCACGTGGGGTTTGTTTTATAGCTACTACTAGTTTTACTGAGAAAACATGGAAGACTGTTAATGCATAGTTCTAAGTGGAAGAAGCCAATCTGAAGTCTCCATAGATGACACTATAGAGAAGATAAAACTCTGAGGATAATAAAAAGATGAATTGTTGCAGGAGCCAGGGGAAAGGATTGATGGCCTGGTGGAGCAAGGGGTTTGCACAGTGAAAGATTCCTGTGTGATACTATAATGAAAGGTACATGTCCTCATGTGTTTGGCAAAGGCCATGCAGTGTACAACACAACAGAGAACCTAATGTTAGCTTGGACGTTAGCCAGTAATGCACAGGCTTTGGCCAATCAAATGTAGCACCTATAGCATGTAAGCACAGGCTGTTAATTAGAAATAGAGGAAACTGCATGTGGGAACTCTGCTTTCTGTTCAGTTTGCTCTAAAAATAAAACCCCCTAAAAAACCAAACAAACATCAAATAAATATACAAACAAGAAACAAATGTATATTCTAGGATAAAAATGAGATTGAGGCATGGCATTCAAACACTTCATCAGTGAAGCTTTGATTTGACTCAATGACTAGAAAGGCAATACTACATTTAAAAATATTTTAAAAATAATTGCAAGCATTTTTTTAAAAAAAATTCTGCAGTACAAAGGTTGGTGTGACAAAGAAGAAGTGGCCATACTTTTTCTTGCTGTAGGTCTTGGTGCATCGTACACTATCCACACAGGACACGCCTGGGTGCAGCCTTATGTGTGGCAAGAGGAGGAAGCCGTCAGCTTCTGAGGGGACTGTGTGCACTTTGCATAGTCCCTGCCCTTGATTTAGCTGCAGGAAATGCCTTTTGTGTTTCTTACAGACAAAAATATGGGCAATTCAAGTCATGTTTAGGCTGTTCCCAAATAACTAAGTTAATTTTTTACACTAGAACAAAAGCAATTTTCAGAGCAAGGGTGAGCACACTACTGGTTGTGGCATTACAAAGCTTATGACAAGCAGCACTGTCCTGCTTTGCCAGTTCTCCTCCACAAGCCTGGCTCTGGAACACTGACTTCTACCTCTTTTTGTTTGTTGCCTCATGCATGGGTCCATATTGTTCTAAAAAATGATTGGTTTGCTGTTTCTTTAGGTATAAATTTGGAAAATTAACTGCTGGCCTCCCCTTGGCTTTCGTTCATTTCTCACCCTTAAGCCCACTTTGTTCACCACTGGATCAGTAGACACTCTCTGGTGTATGGCTTTGTAAATATCGGTTGTTGCCAGGGCAGGTAACTTTTGAATATCTTTTCTTCCCTGCACAATTTTTATCTTGAACTTTGAGCCATACTATCTGTATTATTTTATGGCTGAATTTATAGATGCATAGTGATAATTGATTTGTGTATCTCCCTACCTCCCATGAAATTTGGGCATCAACATTACTTATACTAGCTTGCTGTTGCTGCTTTTGTACTTGAAATTGAACTTCCGACCTTGTGCTTGTGAAGCAGGTGCTTTGTTCCTGACCATATTCCTGGTGCTCTTACATCAATTTTTATATGTTCAGAATATAAAACTTTTATTAGTAATGTTGTCTATTGTGGAATTTCATTATTTCTTTTAAAACTTTTTGTGATTTTACAAATGTATTTTGATGACATATGATGTTTATTATGTGCTTTATATTTTATCTCATTGAGAATTTATTAATTTTATGATGCAACAAATTAATTTGTTGTATCAATATCCATCAGTACCTTTATTTTATTTTATTTTATTTTGTATCTTAAAACTGCAGTTTGTCTTTTTTTTCATAATTTTATTGAGAAACAAATAGCAATAAGACAGTTTAGTACCTTTATTTTAAGCAGTTCATTGCCAGTAATTTTCCACATATTGGCCTTGTTTTGTTTACAGTCAGCTTCCGTGTAGCTACTTAGCTCGGCATCTATTTCCTCAAGTCCTCTGCTCTTGCGCAAATCGGTGGTGTTATCATGTGTGTCCTGGGATTTTTCTTCCATTCAGTTGAGCTTTAGTTTCCTTGAATGTTGTCATCATTGCTTTTTTTTGTTGCTGAGACAAAATACCTAATATCCACAAGTTACATGAGGAAAGCTTCATCTCCACCCAAAGTCTGCAGAGGCTTCAGTCCGTAACCAGCTGGCTCAGGTGGGGTGGTGTGGCAGTGGTGCATCTCAGAGGAAAAGCGGTTCACTTGTGGCCGCAAAAGGCGCAAAGCAGCCCGCAGCAGCAGCGGGTCTGCTTCCGCTGCCCCTCTACGTTCTGCACAGGCTGTGAGCCTATTGATTGGAGCCCCTCACATCCGGGGGAGGGGCCTTCCATCATCTACACCCAGAATTATGACAAACCACTTTAGTCACACTCCCTTAATCCCAGTGTCATTACCCTAGATCTCATTACCCCAGAGAGTTCCCTCTATGAGCTCATGAGGCTTTTGGGGAGAAACTAGACACAAATCATAAATGTCATGTAGGCATTTCCTCAGGTATCTCTGTTGTTTGGTGGGTGGATTGCCCTGTTCTGTCTTCCACTGTTGTCATATTTCCCATCATTTAGAAGCCAAGGTTGACTTGATTGTTCTGTTTTGTCTTAGGCACAGTTCTACTAAGGAGTATTTTCATGTACTTCCTAACCTTTTGTTCTTCACTTTGAGGAGCAAATGATGGAATCTTGGTTGGAGGATCTAAAAAATACTATGAATGTAGAGTATATTCATGTTTTACCATGTTAATTTATTTGACTAACCCCAGAATGTGTACTGTTGGTTATTTCAATGCCTATTCAGATCAATAAATACTATGTTTTGTACAAGTAGTTTTACTTGGTCCTTTCGGAAGAAGCAGACACTGAAGTTATGTGAATCAAGTAGCCTGTTAATTGATTTTTAGGACCACACATAATTAAGGAATTCACCCAGGAGAAATACCAGAATATAAAGCATTTGCTTATGAATGTCAGAGATCAGGGTCACTTGCATCTACTTCCTCCTGAAGCATTTACTGATCTCCCTGACCCAAGGTTGATCTCTGATACACGTATTTGATTGTCTCTGCCTCTTCTGAATCACTTACACTCTGCCTCACATAGTTGTCATCTTTCTATGAGTGATACTTTTGGCCGAAAAATAAACTTGAAGGTGGGTCCCTGGTTCCTTCTCTCATCTGCTTAAGATGTCTAGACTAATTCATCACGTAGAAGAGGCACCCACATAATACAGATTAATAACTTTTGAATCCCAGAATTCCTTAGTGTAAAATTTTACCAATAAGCTGAAAAAAAAAATTTTAAATGTATTTGGTTGTTGCAGGATCTCACTATGCAGCTTGAACTTATAGTGATCCCCCTGTCTAGCCTCCCCAGCACTGGGATTACAGGTGTGTGCTTCCACACCCAGACTCTGTGGCTGCTCAACCCACCCTGGGGGCAGGACTGATGTGGCATGTGGTGTGGGTGATCGAATTCCGGTCCCTGAGCTTTGCTTACCTAAGAAGGCACTTTAT
>NW_004524630.1:582436-584270 GCF_000260255.1 Octodon degus
CACCCAGACTCTGTGTCTGCTCAACCCACCCTGGGGGCAGGACTGATGTGGCATGTGGTGTGGGTGATCGAATCCCGGTCCCTGAGCTTTGCTTACCTAAGAAGGCACTTTATTCTTCTGAGCTATCTTGCTGGCTCCAGGCTGAAATTTTTACAATTATACACACAGACACAAAGACACACACACACACACACACAGACACACACAGACACACACACACACTCCTTTGTCTTTGCTTTCATGTGAAGTACATTTGCAGAAAGCAGAGTTTTTTTTTAACCCCTCTTTAGGCCAGCACACGTATGACACAACATTGCTAGTTACTACCTAAAAGGAAGCCTCGGAAGGTCACAAACAGTGAGTGCTTCAGCTTCACAGATTTCTTGCTGTTCTCTGTTTTGTAGGATTGAACATTTTAGGGATTTTTTCTTCTCATAGCAAGACACAGAGGAAGTTTAAAAATAAATCTGTGAATGTGGCTCTCCACAAATGCTCCTGATTGGAACATGTGGCTGTGCTACCTCCAAGAACACCCGGATTCAGCATCTCTGCTTCCTCTGTGGCTTGAAAAGCCACATATCCATCTGGGTTTGAAATCACAGGTTCCAACCAATGGTTTGAGTTGCTAGATACTGCTAACCACTGGCTCAGTAGCACGTTACATTGGTCATTTGTTTTTAGAGTTTGCAGAACACAGATGGAAGGTCAGAAACAGAAAGACAAATTGTGCTCAAGTTTCACTGACTGACAGACATTGCTCAACTCAGCAGTATCAGGAAGGAAATCTAGTAGTAGGGGTAATATATCAACTATGAGATTAAACACATAACTTCAAGACAGAGGAAAATATCACAGGTCAGACCACAGGCCCCCAGGAATTCCATACAATTATGCTCATAGGAAGTTTCTGTCTTTGTTAGGAAGACCCACTTGCTTTTAAAAAATCTCTATAATTATTTGGCAAGGCCTTTGATATTCTAAGGAAAGATCTCATCACAATACAACAAAGAAATGATTTCCTAAGACTACTTTTACAGGTAAATTTGCAACTTTATTGAAATTGATAATGTGCATATAGTATGACTGCATATTTTTCATGGATTAAATAACTATGAATTGGAGTAGTAGTTGAGGTCTACACCTACGCCATTAAAACAGCTGTTCCACTTGGGAACACTGTTGTGGAATGCTTCATATATTCCAAATAGAAGAAGCTTGTCCATTGTTTAGTAATTTATTCTTTTGATAGTGATCAGAAAAGAAAAAGAGCCTCTTCCCACATTGCTTGGGAAGCCTCTGGATGCACTGAGTGGCCTGTTGGTTCTCGAGTCTGGGATGCTGCCGGCTTAGTGGGTAGACTGTGGAAAGCCCGAAGCACTAAAGCTGCCTTCAAGGAAGCATTACAACAATCCAGCTTTCCTCATTCTCTGCTTCCTGTCCATTCTTAAGTTATGGATCAAGTCCTTCAGGCTCTCTCTAGCCAAACTTGCACACAAAAGAGGCAAAAGGACTGGATTCCGTTGAAATGGAGTTGTTTTATACATGTGCAGATATCAACTTATTCTGCTGCTTCCATGACTGATTAGTGCGATAGCAGAGATACAAAATGTAGGCAGGCGAAGCAGGACCAGAGGCCTGGACCAGAATCTCTGAGATGTTAGCCTGAGAGTTCTTCTTTGCAGTGCAGGCCCAGCATGGAACCCTTCAGCAGAACTCCCTGCAAAGAGGCTAGAGGCAAGACTCACCCAGCTGATTCAGGAGCAGAACATCTTGCCAGAGAGACACAGAAGGTTCAACTCCAACGGCTGCAGCAGGAAGAAATGGAGCACAGCAG
>NW_004524630.1:586703-607760 GCF_000260255.1 Octodon degus
GTGAACTATTATGACTGATCTGTAAATTCTTCATTTTTATTTTGGACAATTTTTATTGTATTCATTTATGTTTGTAAATAATTTATTTTCAATTTGCAATCTATTAAAATTTTTTTTAAAAACAAAACAAAAAAATGTAGAACACTGTCTGGCTGAGTCTGGGCATTAAGGGAGACTCTTCTGAGTAGATAAGGTGGGCTGCTAATCTTGGTTAGTGTCACACATGACTTAGAGAAGAATGCTTTCTTGTAGACAAAACAAAAATAAACAAAAAACCAAAGAAAAACTGTGCCACTAAGGAGTACTTCAACTTTTTATATAGTGAGAGAGGTCTTGAATATCTGCCATCAAGACAATTGGATGCTGTACACAATTAGCAATGAAAAGAGCAGGTTCACCACGGGCTCCTGCACGCCTAGCTGTGAGGCAGAGCACTGTGCTGAGGTGCTTAGAAAGATCAGTTAAACAGGGCTCCTGTCCTAACAGGCTCAGATCCGGAGCAGGCACAGATGCATTCAGAACACTGTCTCCTAAATGGGTAGATCATGCTTTCTTGAAATTCACAACATACCTCAGCTTTTTGATACACTTCTCTATATATTTGTAATACTTTCATTCAGAATTGAATGTGTAAATATTTGGCCACATTAAGGCAAATGAGCACTGAACTGAAGTTCAAATTTTTTATCATCTACATGTGCATATAAAAATCATATTATATATATAAAACCTTAGCATATTGATAATTTTTATTCTGTCTTGTCTTTCCCACACTATCATCTTTCCTGCTTTCTCTACTTCACGAACTACTCGTAGTTGCACCACAACCTTCTGACTTCTCAAGTGTGTAGTGTCCTAGGGCTTGAGCTGTATGCCTAGGAGTTGATATGGGAGGTTCGTACAGAAACGTGATTTGTGCAAAGCATAGTTAGTGCAATAATTCTGCTTGTAAAGTACTACTAATTTGTAATCCAAGGCCACCTGTATGCTGGATCATTTTAGTTTAAGACATTGTCTCACTCTAGGTACTGGGAGTGAGTCTATTTGCTTTTATTCCCATTGTGTAACTCATGAAAACTGAAAAAGTTATTAAAAAGTTAATAAAAATCCCATCTCAAGGGTTTAAGCATTTAAAGAATGTAGTAAGTAGAACAAGAGCAGTCAAAGAAATAGAAGGTGTTAATGAGTCTAAATCAATTTTTCAATGGTACAGCTTGGCACAAATTTGAAATTTTGGTTTCTAAGTAATCACTTGGGAGTCTATATTTTAAATTGCTGATCATCTGGCCAGGTGGCTCCCAAATACTTTAAGTGGACATTCATATTAGGTAATGTAAATAACTACTCAGAAAAGATACTTTGGGAATGAGAATTTCATGCACTAGTTTGTGACTCACCCACATAGGTTGTGTGACTTAGGCAGAGATCTGGTGTGGAATGAGAGTGGGGTCTGGAGAATCTTGGCATTCTTCCATCCAACTTTGGTTTAATTGAATTCATCCCTCAGAATTTTAATTGGATTTCTCTCCCTCAAGATACATGGAAGATAAATATGATTCAGGGAGAATTTAGGTTAAGAGAACTAGAGAGATATTCTCTGGGAAGGGAACAGAAAGAGTGTTCATTATTGAGCATAAGATAAAATATCTTAAGACCTGGATAACCTTGTTTGTCTTGGAAGTCATCAATTATTAAATCTTTCCATAATATTTGACATAAATATGACAAGGGAGTAAGGGACTTCTATTTTAGTAGGTAATAAATACAACATATAATAACATATCCCACTAGCTCTTTGATCATGTCTCTCTTTTGAGTCTCTTGGCAAATGTACATTTTTTAAGATTAGGAAAGGTTATTGGGAGATAGTTGGTGAGAGCTATGAGGGTCCTAGGTGGGTTGCCACTGAGGCCCTTTGTCAAGGGTAATTAATGCAGTAAAGTCACAATATGGCAACAATGTGGATCAATATCAACCTATAAGATTACAAGTATAGCCTCTTGGCTTATTCTAAACTGGAATACTTTTGGGAAGGGATGGGTCCAGATGTTTTGGTCACCTGCCTGGGTGTCTGATGTATATCTGGACTTAATGGACTGCGTGGTCCTAACTACAGTATAACCTCAGGTTCTGTTTATTCCTTAGGGAGGTATGCAAGTCTGTCCACTGTGACTTCGTCTAGACGAGCTGCCTTTCTCAGATGTGCCTTCAGCCACAGTTCTGGTGTCCCTAGTTTTCTGCCTACTTCTGTGAGAGCCCAGTCCCTCTCTGACTATACACTTATTCCTGTCTAACTCAGCTGCATATAATGTTCTCCCCTCTGTAGAGGTGTCCCTAACAGTGATTGGTGGAGAATGGGCAAAGGGTTAATCTAGCTGCTTTCAACTGAGAAGAGTTAGCATATGAGAGACACAGCCAGGAGCCTTCTCCAGAGAGCTAATGTCAGGCACTGGATAGGAGTCACTTTAGGGTTAGCAGTTAAGAATTCCCTTACACAGGTGAGATAGTTGATTCTGGTAAAAGAAGTCTGGCACACTTGTCGTTGGTGCCATCTGCATGATCACCTGGAGTTTGACAATCTCTAGGTGAAAAACCCCACAGATTAAAGTGTGTACAACCAAAATCTGAGTATTTGAATGGAAGGCAGAGTGGGAAAAACAGCTACAACCAAACATGGCAGTTGTAATCAGCTGGCTCCTAGGCCTCTCCACTGATGGTGATTATTTATTCGTCTGATATTTGTCACAATTCCGTAGAATTTTAGATATAAGAAGATGAAGAGTTTGGTGGTTTTTGCAGGCCAATTTAGCTAAGGAATTTAAAGGCCCTTGCTGAGCTTTGGTGGCTTCGGCTGTAGCTTCATAACCACAACAGTAGTCCGTACAGGTGTAGCTGGAAATTGCCAGTGGGGGTCAGTGACTGAAGTCCCATTTTTATATGTAGCCTTCTTTACTATGGTACTATTTTTGCACATCTTTTGGTTATTCTTTTCTGGTGGGTGTTTGGATTTTTTTTTCTCCGAATGCCTTCAGGGCAGGTTTGGCATGCTTGAGTTGTGGGGATCAAATCAGAACAACCTGAGCCTGACTGCTTTGTTGACGCAGCCTGGTGGGTGTTTAAGACCAAGTTAAAATGAAACCTGTGTTAATGAAAATTATCAATGTCAGTTAAGGTTCTTGAGGGCTTACTCTTGGAGCCATGTATAAAGCTCTCATCTCCTCTGGCATTGTCAGCTTCCAGGACATGTCACGATTTGCTTGTCCATGTGGCTTCCTTGGAACCACGGGAGACCTCTTTCTCTCCCTGGCCCCCCTCCCTTTTCAGCACAAGGTACGTTGGTTGACTCCTATCCCTTGAGGTCCCACAGTCTCCCTGCTCGGGAGCTTGGATGACTCACTGGAGTTGTAGCATTTTGTGGAAAGGTTTCCTTAGTCCTGGGTCTTTGCTAACTTTGGAGGGCCAGAGTCAAAATCCTGGCTATCCTCAGCCCAGGTATCCTTTCTTTGTTTTGGTCTCCAAAACTCAGTTGTTGAACACCTAGGAGATAAGCTTCATTCATTGTTATAGGAGGAGTAAGCTTAGCTACCTAGCTATCAAGCACCTTGAAATATAAAGTGTGACCAGAAAACTGCTTTTTCTTTTATTATGTATTTATTTTTTATTTTTAGGGAAGAGTCTACAGGGTGTTCAAGGTCTCACTACTAGATCAGACTCGTAGTGATCCACCTGCTTACAGCCTCCCAAGAGCTGGGATTACAGGGGTGTGCCACTATGCCCATTCTGAAAACTGCTTCTTAAAATTACTAATCATGGTCACCTTAGGAGTCAAATTTTTGTAGAATACTAACAAGTAAAGTTTTACAGAGAAAATTTGAGATTAAAGGCTACATAGCATTTTAGCATGACAATCACGATGATATTATTATCTCTGAAATGAATTTAAAACTCCACTTTGGTATCCAATTACTTTTTAGCCTGTTAATATTAAATGACATAAAGAAACTTTAACCTAATTTGTTATGTTCTAACCATTTGCTGCTACCAGAATGACATTTAAATAGAACATGTCCGTGTATTGATATGCCTCATGGGGCTTTAACGCCTAATTAGGGATCTAATTGTGACAGTGTGCCTGTCTAGGCTGCACGATGTTTAGGTGTGTCTACCTGTTACAACGTGATTATGCAACAATCACACAAGCATAAGTATTTAGATTATCAGACAAGGTATAGTTTTTGCATTGTTTGGATCGCCACTTCACACTGGATTTACATGAACATTTTGTCACGGATGTCTGGAATACAAGTAAGGGAAAGCCAGATGATTGAGCCTAAAAAGTTTGCCACCATAAACAACTTCAGCTGGAAATTGCCAGTGTGCTAAGATATTTTTAGTTCACTTTTTTGAAGGTCTCAACACTTTGAAGATAAATATACCAGGAGGATAGCAAAAATTGGTATCATAACTACAGAGAAATCTTTATATATATTTAGTTTCTACTCTTTTCTTTTTCTTTTTCTTTCTTTTTTTTTTTTGGTGGAACCAGTGATTGAACTCAGGCCCTTGTGCTTGCCAGGGAAGCACTTATTCTACTGAGCCATCTCCCTGGCCCCTAGTTTCTACTCTTAAGACAAGTTTTAGACTAAACTCTTTTAGTAGGTTTCATAGAATAACTATATCGATAAGAAGGAAGGACAGCTTTATAGCTCTGATAAGTTTAGGGAATAGCTACTGACTACAATTATCCAACATATAAGCATATCTCTATACAGTAACAAAAATGTTTGTTTAATCAAGGCCAATAGATATGGATCAAACTTAAATGTTAGGACCAAATTTAGAGATGTAAAATTTTGATCATTTTATATGTGTAAGGTCTAAACATATATTGTATAAAAATGAGCACCTATTAGTTACTTTGTATGCTTAAATATATGCTGTCTTAACTCAGTAAACTTATTCAAAGTTTAGGCTTATAGCATAGTTTATAATATACGATATATCATAAACTAAGACACTAGCTGCTTATTTATCCAATCATGAACTGATTAATGAAACCATTTTATAGACTGACATTCAAACATTCTGTAACTCTTAAAGTTCAGGTTTTGTTTTTGTCTTTTTAAGACATGCAGTTCAATCTCACTGTGCAGTTCAGGCTGGTCTTGAGCTCACTTTGTAGCCCAGGTTGATCTCAAACTTGCAGTGATCCTCCTGCCTCAGTCTCCCAGGTCCTGGGATTACAAGCTTGTGCCTCCACACCCCACTTTAAAGTTCAGTTTCTAGTAAGCAAAAGGCTAATAACGAGAGCATGAAAAACTTACTTTAGTAAAATATAGAACCTTAGCTTTAAGCCTAGTTTTGTAAGTTTAACAAAAAGCATCTCAATATTTTTAGACAACCATATTTTAGACATAAAAACTTAATCTTTTAATCATAGCAAAAACAATTATTTTAAATGACTCATCATAACAGTTAACACTTTTTAGACCATGTATCAGCCAGGGTTTTACTGGAGAAACAGATATATCACAAGACACACAAATGTGTAAGAAATCGTAAGACTGGCTGGCTGCGGATGGCCGCGGAGCCCGACGAGGAAGCGTGCAGAGGCGGCCCACGGTCTGGCGCTCACTGCACTGCCCCAGCAAGTCCGTATCAGGAGGTCGGTCGGGGGTCTGCGACGGAAGGCCACTCCAGGAGGCTGAAGGATCCCGGGCGGCGGCCGAAGCGTCTGCGCTGGAAGCCAGGAGAGATGTCCAGGCTGCCGGCGCGGGCCCTCCAGCCGCCTCCCTGCCCTGCCCTTCGTGTCCTCTAGGCCGCGCGCACCGCACGCAGGTGGCTGCTCTGCGCCGAGGGCGTGCACTGCAGAGCCCACTCAGCTGAGCGCCTGCGCTCCTCAAACTGACGCGCTCGATCAACCCGTACAAGCCATCTATATCCAACATAAATATGATGACAATTAGAGTCAGTTTGAAGAACGTAATATAAATTTTTTTCACACTATCTATATACAGCCTCTTTGATTTTGTGTATAATAACTATAAAAAGTTCCATTTCTTTAGTTTAAGCATTCTATTGAAGACTCATAATTATTAATAGCAGCTTTGGTAATCAAAGAGAATGAGCAAATTGCACACATTCATGGGGCCGACGAGATAGCGCAGCAGTCTAAAGCACTTAAGCAAGGTTAGGCAGTGCAGGGACTGTAGTTCGATCCCCAGCACCACATGCCACGCCAGCCTTGTCCCCAGAGTGGCCTGAGTCAGCCACAAAAACCCCAAAAAACAAACAAAAAACCAAAAAAGACAAAATTACACATCCACTATAAGACTTATCTCAATGGCAAAAGCATTAAAATATTTATTCAGATGTGCTTACAATGAAGGAATATAATAATTTAGCTACCCAGGATGATTTAGCACCCACCAGGCATACAGTTTCATTACTTCTTGATAATAGGCAGGAATTTCCACATGGCTGACACTGACAAAGGATCTATAAACTGCAGTACAGGGTTACAGGATAAATCCTGAGGGGACTTGACTGACCTTATCAGATATAAAAGTTACATGTCTTGTTATATAGGTCTTGCTTTATCTTGGTCTTAACCATCCAGCAGAAAAGTATAAAAATGAGGTATATAAAGTAAAGCCATATTAATATGCTGAGCTGTAAAGGGCTCTAGTCAACAACTTCTGTGGATAACCCACTAGTATTGTGGACTGCTGGACTGTGTTGGATTGTTTTGCTAAATTCAAGCACTTACAGTATTTAGATGCCAATAGAATACCCATCTCTGACAGGACTACACAAAAAAAGGGGATACAGAGGAAGGACCATTTTGTATTTGTATATACAGAAGAGTTAGGATAGATATACAGCTACTTTCGCTTAATTCAGTGAGAAGAAAGATTTGTAGTCACAGTGTTTGGACAGGATATCCTGTCTGCTTCTTGTACTATGAATAACCACTAAGAAGATAACAATGTACAATGTATTAATTATTGAAAATGTCCTTTTAATCAGTTTTGAAACTGTCTCATTGATACTTGTTTCTCAATAAAACAAAAAAAATAATGAAATAAAACACAGTAATTCTTGGGATGGGGAGATAGCACAGCAGCCTAAGTGCCTGCCTGGCACAAGACCCCGGGTTCGACCCCCAGTACTGCAAAAACAAAACAAAACAAACTTAATGTATCTGGAGTAATATTAGCTATTCAACATTTTCAATAGATATCAAAGAGTGTTCAATGTTTTTAGGTACACAGGGTTTATAGATGACATACAGAATTTAAACAGAAACTCAAAAAATTTCTAGCCCCAAGCCCCTGTAGTGCAGGGAGCGGTAGTGGAAAGGTCTGCTCGCTCTAATAAAACTGCATGCATGAGAATGGAGACCCTGAGGAGCAGCACTGTGGAGAAATGGTGATCTGTTGTGGCTGATAAGCAACAGCAAAGCCAGAGAGACCGAGCACAGCCATCCCTCTGGGACAGTCCCGGAATCTGTTGAGGGTCCTCTGCCCTGGAGAACACAAGCATCTTTAAATGTACTAATAGTTTCTGGACGGGATATCATGTCTGCATCTTGTACTATGAGTAACTACTATGAAGACAACAATATGCAATGTTTTAATTACTGCAACTGTCCTATTAACCTGTTTTGAAACTGCCTCATTGGTATTTGTTTCTCAATAAAATTAATAAAAAATAAATAAATTATTTACAAAATATAAACAGTTCTCTGAACAACTATTATAAAGACAACAATATTCAATGGGTTAATTATTGTAACTGTACTATTAACCTGTTTTGGAACTGTTTTATTGCTATTATCTTTTTTCTCATTAAAATGAATAAAAAATTTTAAAAAATAAGTCACCCATTAAAAAAAAACAAATCCTCTATGTAAAGTGACACAGTATTTGCATATAAATGCTACAAGTTTCCATAGATTTAAAATAATATCTAGATTACTTATAATTCCTAATACAGTGCAGAAACTATGTAAATAGGGGTTTTATTGTACTGATCAGGAAATAATGACACTGAAGAAGTCTGTTCGTGTTCACTAGAGAGACACGTGCCAGTGTGAGATCTAACAGGCTTGCCATCACTGCTCTAGAATAAAGGAGAAATTATAAAATATGTTTTCTGCAGTATCCTCAAAGATGCAAGATTTAGAAACAGCTCTTGAAAGTCTTAGCTGAATATGGAAATCTGCCAGGAAAATGAGACATCATTTTATTGAAAAAGAGTTCGTATCACAGTTTTATGCAGTTGAATCCTTCTGTGAAGTAGTCACTTAAAAAGTTAGCAGTGTAACCTTTTTCAACAAGATTTTGCTTTTAAGTCAAGGGATTTTCATCTGAGTCTCATAATACTTTTCAGTCAGGAGAGGCTGGAATTGTTATGATCTCCACAATGATGATAAGGGTCTGGAAACGACTGGCCCTAAGCACACACAGGAAGCCGTCCCAGGGCCAGGAAAGGAACCCCTGTGACCCAAGGACGGAAATCTCCCATGCTTTCTGTGAGCTTGCATCAAAGGCCCTGTGGCCATGCACGTTCTTTAGGTAGGAAGTGATTAGATCCAGTTTAAGAAGGGCCTGAGTTCAATCCCTAGCTCCGCAAAAAAAAAAAAAAAAAAAGTCATTTCAGCAGACTTTCTTCGATGACAGAATTTGGCACACTATAGCCCGCAGGAAGAAGGTGCTTGTCCCTCAGCAAACCATTCTCTCCAGGAAAAGCTGGGAAGTCGTCCTCATCATGACACAACCAAATGCAAAGTCCTGAAGAGATTAAATTAATATTCAGTGCAGCCAGTCAGTCACCTGATGAGAAATGATTTATGGCAAAACATGACAGATACAAGCATAAAAAGAAGAAAAAAAACCAGAGCTTAAAGAAGCCTGCAATCAATTTGAAAGTTCCTGCTTGAAGAATGTAGGTTGAAATTCCTCTGTCCTTGAGGTGGATTGCAAATGAAGTACAGAAAGTCTAAATACAACATTGGAACATACATTTAAAAACATTTTTTGTTTATCCAAAATTCAAATTGATGCAGGTTTCCTGTATCATACGCTAAGCAAAGCAGCTTAAGTTAGCAACCTCCCATCAACAGTGTCACCGTCAGGCCTAGTTGGTAAAGCAAGAAGCTTGCAGGAGAAATCTCTTCACCACCCTGATGAAAGAGGCCAGAAAGGAGGAACGTTACCTGTGCCTCTCTCTCTCTGTCACCAGATGCAGAAAGCTGCAATAAATGTCCCCTCAAGGCCTGTATGCTAATGCTTGGTCCCTAGTTTAGCACTAAGGGGAGGTTGTGGAACCTTTGAAGAGTAAGGCCCAGTGGAACAAGGTGTGAATCTTGGTGTGTGTCACTAAAAGGGACCCTGGGACCCTGGCTGCTTCTGCTTGCTGCCCAGCTGCTGAGAGATGAGGAACCGCTTCTGCCACACACTTCTGCCATGAAGTGCCCACTTGCCACTGCTCCAAAGGCCACAGACCAGGTAGCCAAGAACTGGAACCTCTAAACCATGAGCCTGGATGAAACTCCTTCTTAAAAGTTGATAATCTCATGTATTTTATTAGTCATGGACAGCTAAATAACACATTGCTAACGGGTACTAGAAGACATATTTCTCTCTGCTTCTCTGCTGCCCCAGTGTATTGAAATTTCACTCTACTATTATATCTTTACCAAAAAAACTCCAGTCCTATTTAGATGACTGAGAAGTTTCTATGAAGCCTTGTCAAAGAGCAAATACATTTAAAAAGTGAATACTTTTTTTTTCTCCCAGTAGAACACTAGCACCCATTCTGTCTCCATTGTATTTACATTTACATGCGCACACACAGACATATAAATTTATATTTGTATATATGTAAAATTATGCTTCCAACACACTAGCAAAATTATTATCTTGGGCCATAATTTGTTCAGTATTTATGCCTCACATTGTGGACATTTTGGGATTTGGGTACAAGATATGTCTATTCCTTGCCATCAGGGAATTTGTAGTCTCACAGAAGTGGGTCAGGCAGTTTGTCAATTTTAATGTGTGGTCAGTGGTATTGTGAACAGTCCAGGCTGTTTTGGGCTACAAAACCACTTTAACCTTCTGGATAATGAAAAATGCATTACTGACTTGCGTTTATTGTGCTCTTGAACATTTGTCCTCTGTACCTCCTGAAATAATTCTCTAATACTAGGCAGTGGCGATGAGAATCACAAGTGTCTACCTGACAGTCATTTGGGAATCTATCTGGTTGCTTGTTGGTCTGAAACTGTTTGTGAAAATACTAACAAATGGGAGCAAATTACTTTCCTCTTTATGAACTAGCGAAGGGAAAAAAATTCAGGAACAAAATACAGTTAGGATTTCGAAGAAAGCAGTTTAACTAAACTACAGGAGGTGAGTGGTGGGGCTCCAGTTGTGAAGTGGTGTAGGCATGTGTGGCTTTGTGAGATGGAGTTACGGCGGAGGAGTGCAGGGTGCTAATAGTATTTACTCCGCTTCTTAGACTCAGCCCCACAGGGGCTTTCTGTGTTTATGTTTCAGATCTGTATGAACTGATGTCTTGGTGCTGTAGTTAAGTAAACCATAGCTAGAAATAGGATTCTGAATGGAGTTGGATACACTCATGAGCAGATTGTGAGACGTCAGTTCAAATATACGTTTGTAACTTTGGATCTCTTTATTTTAATCAATAAAGCAAAAATTGGACCAACTGCTGAAAGACAGGGTCGGCCTGCGCACACCCCAAGGGGCCCCAGCTGGTCTATTCCTGACGAATGATGGCGGATACCTGCCCTGGTGAGCTGTACTCAACAAGGTGAGAGGTCGCAGCTTAGCTTTCATCTGACCCTGAAAGGCCTTCATACGTTCATGTTGTATCTAATTACTTTAAAGAGCTGCATCATCATTTCTATACCAGAACCTTGTAAAATGTATCATTCTTCAGAAATGAATTTGTTTTATTCCTTTCCCTAAACACATTGCCTCGATACCAGAGCAGTATAAGCTATTTGCAGCAGCTTTTAATTCAATGGTTTAGAAAGATCTAGCTAACGTGGAAAATAAGGTTTGAACTCCTATTAACCAAAAACTGGTTAACTCTTTTATAAGCATGCATATGTATGTGCACACACGCATACAGGCAATTAAAATACAAGTTTCAAGATGAAATTATTGCTTGGAATGAACTCATAAGACCTTATTCATATTTATGGGTAAGTATAACAACAGCTAGCTTGTTGGTTTGCTTGTTTTGGTCTGTTTAGATCATGGCTGTATTTTTTTGTTCATTTTTTATTTCTTAAAGATTTGAAATGGTAAAACCATCAGAAATGATACAAAATTTCATTAAGCAAAGTACTAGGAATTCAAAATATGTTGCTGTGCACAATGTTATATTCAAGTTAGTTGTTTAAGTTCTCAGATATAAACCTGCAAAACTGGTACCAAAAAAGTTTATAAGAAATTAAGAAGGAAAAGAAAAAAATTTTAAATGATAAAAGTAATAAAAAATTTAAGCATTAATTGCTCATTTCAACAAACCAGCAGAAATCAGCAGGACAGTTATCCGAGCTGTCCTGCACATATACGTAAATACATCTTTTTCCCTTCTTTCTTTTGACCTTTTTCTCACCTCAGTTTTTCCTTCACATTCAACAGATTCTTTCCCTTTCACAGTATCCATTGTACCTTTCAGATTTTATTTACTCTTATAGGTTCTCACACTAGCAAGAATATGAGGTTTACCTATGCAGGTCTGAGTTATTTCACTTATATAGTCTCGAGTTGCATCCATCACCTATAAAATCCTCAAATTTATCCTTTTTTCAGTAGCTGAGTAATACTCCATTGTATAGAAATACCACATCTTTTTTATCCATTTCTCAGTTGATGGTTATGTGGGTTGTTTCCAAGATTTAGCTATGACAAATTGCACTGCTACAAAACATGGGTGCTCAAATATTGCTGTGTTATGATGTCTTCAATTCATTTGGAAAAATACCCAGGAGGGGAATAGCTGGCTCAGATGGGACCTCCAGTTCTAGCCTTTTGAGGAGTCTCCACACTGATTTCCATAGTGGTTGTACCATGCTACATTCCAACCAACAGTGGAAAAAGTGTTTTGTTTTTTTTTCCCCACAGCCTCTCCTGTATTTGTTGCTGGTTGACTTCTTGGTGACAGCCATTTCTTTTGGGGTAAGGTGGCATCTCAGCATTGTTTTAATTTATATCTCTTGAAGGACCAATGATTGAGCACTTTTTCATATGTTAATTTGCAATTTGTATTTTGTTATCTGAGAAGTGTCTATACATCTCAGAGGCCTATTTTGACTTTTGGAGGCCTGATTTTAAAAAATTCTTTACATGTTCTAGATAGAATTCCTTTGTCTGAGGGACAGTCAGCTATAATTTTTTTCTCAACTTGTGGGCTTCTTTTTACTCTATTGGTGATTTCTTTTGAGGTGCAGAAACTTCAAAAAGATGAGATCCCAGTGGTTGATTCTTGGAAGTATTTTCCTTGTAGTTTGCTTTTTGTTTATAAATTCTATACATACCACTATGTATTTAAGATTTCTACCTACTTTCTCCTCTAGAAGATTCAATGTTTAAGATTTAGTTCTTAAATCTTTGATTCATTTTGATTGCAGTTTTTTGCATGGTGATACAGATGGGTCTAATTTTAGCCTTTGGCATGTGGAAAGCCAGATTTTCCAGCACCATTTATTAAAGAGGCAATTATTCTTCCAGTGAACATATTTGGCCCCTTTGTCAAAGATAAGGTGGCTGAGTGTGTGTTTAGCTGTGTCTGCATCTTCCAATTTGTTCCACTGATCCTGAGGTCTGTTTTCTGCTAGTACCATGCTGATTTTATCAGAGTAGCTTTGCAGTATAATTTAAAGTCAGGGATTGTGATGCTTCCTACTTTGCTTTTGTTGCCCAGGACTGCCTTTTCTAATCTAGCTCTCTATCGTTTCCAGATGAATTTTGGGAATGTTTTATCTAGATCTGTATGGTGCATTAATGGTATTTTAACTGGGATCTGAATTGAATCTGTATAAAAACTTGGGGAGTATGGCCTTCTTCACAAATTTGGTTCTTCCTATCCAGGTGCAAGGAATATCTTTCCATTTTCTTTTTTAAATTATTTATTTTATTGAGAAACAAATATCAATGGGACAGTTTCAAAGCTGATTAAAAGGACATTTTCAGTAATTCATAACATTGTACATTGTTATCTTCTTAGTGGTTATCCATAGTACAGGAAGCAGACAGGATATCCTGTCCAAACACTATTACTACAAATCTTTCTTCTCATTGAATTAAGTGAAAGTAGCTGTATATCTAGCCTATTCTGCATATATGAAATCCTCTTCAATATCTTTTTTCAGAGTACGGGAATTTTAAGTGTTTAGACATTTAACTTCCTCTATCAAATTGATTCCAAAGTAGTTTCTCTGTGAAACTACTTAAGCTCTTTCTCTATGCATTCATTGTTTGAGCATAGAAATGCTATTGATTTTTGACTGTTGGGACTTTGTATCAGATATGCTACTGAATTTGCTTATTAAATCTACAAGCCTCTTTGTGAAGTTTTTGGACTTTCTATGTAGAATATCATGTCATCTGCAAATGAGGATAATTTCACTTCTTCCTTTCCAATCATTAATTTTTTAGTTCTCTTTCTTGTCTAATTGCTCTGGCTAATGTTTCCAGAACTATATTGAATAGGAGTGGTGACAGTGGACATCCTTGTCTTCTTCCTGATTTTATTTATTTATTTTTATTTATTTATTTTTCTTCTTCCTGATTTTAAAGGGAAGGCCTTCACCTTTTGTCCATTTAATATGATATAGGCTGTTGGTTGGTCATAGATGGCTTTTGTCAGCTTGAGGTAAAGACCATCTATTCTAATTTTCTGTAGGATTTTTATCACGAATGAATGTTAGACTTTGTCAAAAGCTTTTCCTGCATCTATTGAGATGATTATGTGATTTTTTTTCTTTGATTCTGCTGATGTGGTGTATTACATATATGAATCTGTGTATATTGAGCCATCCCTGCATTCTTCGGATGAATCCTACTTGGTCATGATATATAATCTTCTTGATGATTTGCTGCATTCTGTTTCCCAGTATTTTATTGAGAGTTTTTGTATCTATGTTCATTATGGAGATTGCATGAATTTGAATTTTTTCTCTTTTTTTGATAAGGTTGGCTAGGGTTTATCGATTTTATTTCTTCTTTTAAAGAACCAACTCTTCAATTCACTTCTTTAAATCTCAGCCCAGATCCACTTCGTCCATGCAGCCTTTCTGCATGTGGTTTCTAATCCCCTCTCTTGTGTTCTCACAACTCCTGAGCCTCATGCATCTCCTTTGCTGTCTCTGTTGTACAGGGCTTTGCCTGTGGTTTGTCTATAATCTAAACAGTAAGAACCCCACAGGTAGAGTCTCCTTTCCCCTACAGTGTCCTTAGTGCACTTAGTAGATGCAACAGTCACCAGCTACTCTTGGTGGAAGCTCTGCTGTCAGAAGAACCAATGTGGTAGGTGAAGAGATGAATAGGATTTCAAAACCTACACTTAGCTCTGGACCACTGACATCTCCTAGCTACACAGCATGACCCTGGGTCATGTAATACGTCTCTGTGATCGTTCTGGACCACACAAACGCATGCACACACATGCATGCACACACACACACACATGCGCGTACACTCATGCACACACACATGTGCACATGTTCACCTGAACACATCCCTGATGGAATTTTAATGAAAGTTAAATGAGATAATACACTTGGAACATTAGGTACAAAATGTTCTCTAATGTTTGCGTATCTGATCTATATACAAAGTATCCAAACACATGAATGCATTATTTTTACTTAGCAACTTTTTCAAGATTTTTATTGGTGACATAGAAAAACACTTGTTGTGATGTATGAAGCAGTCTAAGATTCCCGGCCATGCATCTTTATCCAATCAGATCTTTATGAGTTTTTAACTATGAATTAGAGCTTATATTATCTTAATAACTTTCTGGTACAAGGGATCTCTGTTTCAATGTAATTAAACCACACAATTTACATAATTAATAAGCCAACAAAGCCGAGTGGGAGGTGTAGTTCACGCATTCAGTTTCTACTCAGGCAACCCAAAACAACAAGGATGAATTTCAAGGAAAGCCTTGAAACCAGCTATCAATTAACCAATACACTGATCTGAAAATACATGCCTTCCACACTACACTGATGACATGGGCTGTCCTTACTACTATATATGAATAAAAATTCCTTTAAGAAAATCTCCAATAGAGATTGTGTTTTCATCCCTATAAGAGATTATTTATTTCACTGAACATTTCATTTGCGTTTCAGAATCTTTCAAGTGGTGTGCAATATAGATTCTTGTCCATGGTATCGGTTCTTTGACCAGGAAATTAAGACTCAGAAAGCTTTTGTGGTTTCTCATTGTTGCATGTTAAGTTTGCCACAGAGCCTAGCCAGCTCTCCTAAATCCAAGCCCTGGTGCTCTTCTATAAATGCTGTTAGGTTTTCATTGTTTTGATATAGTACTTTCTCAAGGTTTTAAAACTTGGCATATGACAATTTTTCCTATTCATAGTGTATGCCATACTTCAGCACATGCATCAACTGGGCAAGGACCAACTTGGGGTAATCAGCGTATCTACTGCCTCAAAAAGTTACCATTTCTTTGTGGTAAGAACATCTAAAATCCTCCAATTCTTTTGAAATGTACAATATATTATTATTAACTAGCCATCCTACTCTACAAGAGAACACTGGGATTTACTCCTCCTGTGTAACTATAATTTTGTACTTCATACCACTCCCTTTCTCAACTTCTGGTAAACTCAGCATACTCTGTACTATGAGATCTCTGTCTCCCTCTCGAAATTATATGGCAATTAGCTCTCTCTGTTTGTCCCATGTGACTTTCCATAATGCCATCTAGGAACACAGGTCCCCCTTTTGGGCCTGCACAGCGTTGCGCTGTGTGTGCGCACCACACCATGCATCATCACCCACATGTCTAGCTGTCGACACTACATTTGGCTCCTTCTTGTGGCTATTGTGAGTGAGGCTGCAGTAGACACAGGGGTGCAGACGTCTCTTTTCGACATGCCAATTCTGTTCTTGTGGCTGTACACCGAGTCGTGAGACTTACCCAACGTGGGGTCTTACGGCGTGGAGACAGTGGAAGGGAGGCGGAGCCAATGTTACGAACAATGCAGGGACTGCAAGCCCTTTTGTTGGGGTTTCATTCTACAGGGAGGAAGCCAGTGTCTGCCCACAGAGGCTGCTCACTCAGCAAAGCAAAATGCTTGCTTTTCTTGGGTCGCCGAGGCCGGCTAACTGGCAATGTTCTGTTAGCGATGGGAAGGCTTTCAGAAGACGCGCGTGTTGCCGTGCTGATGTGCTGGCCTCGTACTCGGTGGCCTCGCAGGTGACCAGGAGCTGCCTTGCCTCTGTTAGGGCTGGCATTGCCGTCTCGTACCAGCATCCAGATCTTGTGATGGGGCCAAAGGCTTTCCAGTGTGCAGGCTGCTGAACAAGCTGAGGGTTGGGCGGTCCCGCACCACAGTCCTAGATGATAGGTTTTAACGGGATCAGTGGGGCTGCCTGCACAGGTAAGTAGACCGCGATCCAAACTGAAGACAGCAAGAGCGACAGACACAAGCCGGCAGAGAGGTGAGGCTCTTTATCCCATTTTAGTCACCTATCAGATATCTGGAGGCTCAAGCGTTTTGGTAAAAAGGTCTTCCAATTTCTGCAAAGTAACCTGCAGTAACTGTTACCCGAGCCTGCTCATCAGAGCTGTTATCCTACTTACAACAAAGCTAGCGGGACTAATAGTCCTTGGTCAGCCTGCTGGCCTGCGAGGTTAGCTATTTCTAAGTTAACTAAGCGCTAGTGGTGCTACCAAGTTTATGCTCGTGTTTTTCTTTTCTTTTCTTTTTTTTTTTTTGGTGGAACTGGGGAATTGAACTCAGGTCCTTGCACTTGCCGGGTAAACGCTTATCCTACTGAGCCATCTCCCCAGGCCCTGCTCGTATTTTTCTTGCAGCATCTTTGCTCTCAGTAGGTAACAGGCTCAGCACGGTGTCTGTTTGCCTTCATCCCCTTACTGTGATCCTGTCTCGGGATTTTCAGTTTTTAAAGGAACCTTCACATTGCTTTCCACAATGGTGGTTTTCAAACATTCTGAAGTCTTGGAACGTCCCTCGCAGCTGACCGGTGTGTAAAACAACTCACAGGCAGACCTCCTGCTCGGGGAGGCTCGGGAGCCGCATCTTGGTCCTCCTGCTGTGAGCAGTGCAGATGAAGCGCTTCTCTGTCCCTCCCAGGTGGTACGGAAGGGGAGAATGTCAGCTCTGCCACATTATTTCTTTTAATAGTAAGAAAAATTAAAGCACATATTTAAAATATATTATAGATTAGCATTGACTAAAAAGATGCCTTTTCAGCATGTGGATAAATCTGATCAGTTAGGAAAATGAAACAAAATTAGTGACTGTAGGAATGTGATCTCTTGTGTGTTTTCTCTACATGTTTATGTCAGCACTTCTTATTTTTGATTTAAACACTTCTTTCCTAATGCTAGTTCTTGCTTGATATGGTAAATTGTGCCAACATTTGCAATATTTTCAACTAGCAAGTGAAACTTGAAGGAGCACCTCAGGTGGCCGGCGGGCAGGCAGGCTTCCTTAGTCACTTCAGGATGTGCGGCTGCAGCGCTTCTCTGCCCTGGGAGAGCGGCAGCCGCTTCCTGCCTGTCAGGAGCCCGCCTGCTGTGCTGACCTGTGTGCTCTGGCCAGCTCCAGCTTTTAGACAGGCGCCCTCTGTCCTAGTCACTGGGCGCTGGGAGGCTGCAGAGTCAGTCACAGGCTCTGTTCTCTAGGTCAGCAGTACACAGAGACCTAATCTGTACAGTCTGCTGGGTTGGAGCCTTGTGCCCAGGTGCCCACAATGACAGAAGAAAGCAGTGGAAGGAGGCAGTGTCACTGTGCCAGCCTGTGCCACTCCTCCTCCTCTGTGTCTCTTTTGAATCTGTCTTTGTTACATTGTCTGACCGTTACTTGACATTAGCTTCTCGTGTTCGCTGACATCTTTCTATTGAAATGGAGGGGGAGAAACATTCCTGGCTATTTTGGAGGAAAGAGAATAACAATTATAATACATTATCTCCAATTTACTTTTTTAGTTCTGGACAGCAGTGGAAAAAAAAGAAAGTCAAAGTTTTTATAATTCCTATTAAAGAATATTTATTGAGTACCAGTTATGCAGCAGCTATTAAAATAAGCCCTAGAGGTTTTGGTAAATAGTGTGAATGAGCCAATTTTAAGTAGGAAAAAATACACATAATTAAAATACCATTTGTCATGACCAGGGTTGTTGTACTGTACAAAGAGCTTTGGAAATATCAGATACATTGAAGGAGAAAGAAGCTCAATTTCCTCTCTGTCTCCCTTCCTCCTTCCCTCCCTCCCTCCCTCCCTCCCTCTCTTCTTCCCTCCTGTCATAGTACTGGAGATTAAACTCAGAGCCTTCTTACTGAGCTACATCCCCTCTCTGTTATACTTTTTAATTTTTAAAAAATTTATTTATTTGATTCAGGGTCTCATTACACAGTTTGGACTGATCCTCCTGTCTCAGCTTCCCTTAGTGCTGGGATTACAGGCATGTACCACTATGCCTGGTTTTGGGGCTGGCACGGCATGCAGTACCGGGAAATGAACTCAAGTCCTTGCACTTGCCAGGCAGGCATTTAGACCACTGAGCTATCTCCCCAGCCCATTGCTTTTTTATTTTGAGAGTCTTTCTCAGTAGCTACATTGCCCAGGTTAAGCTTGAACTTGTTAAAAAAAATTGTGTTGCAGGTGATTGAAGCAGGGCCACGTACATGTTAGGGGAGGTAGTCAGCTTCCTGCCACTCTGGCACAAATGCCAACCATGAGCCACTCCTAGGAGCACAGGCTTACTTTGGCTCACTTTTTCGGCTTGTGGAGAAGTGAAAACATCAAGGTGGAAGGCTATGGCAGGAAGGCTGCTTATCTTATGCCACCCAGGATCCAGAACAAGTAGAAGGGACAGGGCTGAGGATGAAGTACTGTCATCCAGATGACCCATGTCTTTTAGCTGGGTCCACCTCCTAGTTTCCATCACCTCCCAGGAAAGCCATTAAATTTCCAATTCATAAATGGGTTGAACCATGGACAAGTTAGAACTCTTATGATCCAGTGGATTCCTAGAGCCCACCAGCTGGCAACCAGACTCTAGCTCACAGCTTTTGGGGGGCATCTTACTCCAAGCCACGATGCAGGCAAGCACTCTGCCAGTGAGCCACACCCTCATCTCAAGAAGGTCTTTAAACTGAGTTCCCCAATGTGAGACAGGCTGTGCCATTGCCAGGCTCTGGCCAAAATTCAAAGCCAGGAGGGGTCACAGATTTGCTGACAGCCCGCAGGGTCTTCCAGAAGGAGGACAGTTACTCAGGGAAGGAGCTGAAGACACACCCTCATGAGTCCCGGCCACCAGTCTCACCCTCTGCAGTGCTGGAGGTGGAATCTCAGTGTGCTGCTACAGGGAGATGCGTGATCTTTAAAATAAGACTAGAGTGTTTCAAGCTACCTGAGTGTGTGTCAGGGAATGAACAGAGAAAGAAAATGTGGTGTATGTGCAATGAAATGTCCTTCAACCTTTAAAAAAATGAAAGAAAACTCTGGCACATGGTACAACATGGATGAAACCTAAAGGCTCTATGTTAAGTGAACTAATCCTGTAACAATGGAGCAAATACAGTGGGAACTCCCCTTAGTGGGTACACAGAACATGCAGTATGCAGAATACGCAGTGTGCAGAACAATGGGTCAGTGAATCCATGGAGGACAGACACAGCGTGGTAGCTCCTGCGGGGCTCCGGGACAAGGGACTGACTCACTGGCAGAGTCCCAGGTGAGGAGGAGGACAGGCTCTGGAGACAGCGGGCAGTGATAGTTTCAGAGTATACTTGCTGCCGCAAAGCTAAGGGCTTAAAATGGGTAAGAGGATAGATTTTGTGTTATGTATACTTACAATAAAAAATAACTTGCTGATTAACTAAAAGACTAGAAGGTATTTCATGTTTCATTTCTTAGGGAGGTTCTGGCTCTGCTGAGATGCTAGCCATGGCAGTTCTTGCTACACAGCGAGTGGTGCATGAGATTTACACTCAGGGCTCAGGTGACCGGAAGTTCAGTGGGATAGCGATTACACTGCCAAGAAAAGATAATTGTACTCATATTTTCCTATATATGGAAGGTGACGATCTTCTCACTACAACTTCGCACAGTAGAAGAGGGGCCTTGGAGGTTCCTGTCCTCAGTGCACTAATCCCACTATGCGGGCTGCACTGTGGTGACCTGGTCACCTCATAGAGGCCCCCTCTCCTAGCACCTTGGGGGCCAGCATCACTGTATGGATCTACATGCATGTTTAGGGCACAAACGTTCAGCCAATGGCATATAAATAGTTCAGACCCTTGCACAGTATATTAGCATCTCCTTCAGAGGATTGAGTTAGAAACCTACAAAACTAATCTACATTTTCAGGTGGCAATACAGGCTCTAAAACTAATGACAAAGAGGAATATGACAGAAAGGGAGTAGGGGCTGCTTCAGCTAGACTCCAAACCATCCTGCTATAGATTTTCCCAAGCAGGTAGAGGTTACTAGCTTCTGTGGCCTGTTCCTGACGTAACCTCAGAGCCCTGCCCAGCCTTCCTGGAGTGGACAACACTTGCCCTTGGGGCCCAGATGTGTGCCTGTCCGCATGCTCCCCTGTGGCACAGCTCCCACCTGGACCCTTTGCCTATGGTTGTGCAGTGATATGGTGTGATTTTCCAGTTGTTGTCTTTATTCTGTGTGTCTTCTCTCCAGTTATGTTAGCCATTGGGTTTTCATAAATGGCTTTTACCAGATTGAAGTAGAGGCCATCTATTCCAATTTTCTGTAGGACTTTGAACATGAATGAGT
>NW_004524630.1:623932-634418 GCF_000260255.1 Octodon degus
GCCGGCGCAGGGTAGCAGGAAGCTCTCCACACACTCACTGGACCTGGGCTAGGACTGGGTCTCTGCCCTTTCTTCTCTTAAAAATTTTAATAGTTTATGACTCTAATCATCTAATTTGTAACTCTCAAATCACAAATGAAAGGAAGTTTTACTGATGGGACAGACTTTCTGTTTGTTTCTAAAAGTTGAATTCCCACCTCAACTCGTCTGAAATTATAAGCAGAGCAGTTAGGCTGAAAAAGAACACAGGTGTATGTACCTAGCCTACCCATGGCAGCTGTGCTCTTTGCTGCTCTACCGCTCCCTACATGGGCGGCCTTTTTTTAAGCAACTAAGAAACTCCTGTTCATGAAATACCAGCATTGTTTTGCTCCTGTCCCTTAAGATGTTTGCATGCATCTATTAATTCCTTTTTGTAGCATAAAAGTAAGAAACCACCATCCTTCTTTCTGAGGTTAGCCCCTTGACTGTTAACTGTGTCCCATTTTGCATCATTGAATTAAAAAAAGCCTGTGACAGGCCAGATATTTGTTAGAGTAGGGGAAGGAAAGTGAGTGAGTCGTGCTGTCCTCTGCCGTCACGGGGCAGGCACTTCTCTTAAGTTGGAGAATGCTGTCAGCTGTTCTCCCAGCCACCACTGTGCCACCACCACCAGCCCAGGGTTTCTTGCTGCTTCTTTTTTGGCTCCTTTTCTCTCCTTAAAAGTTTATCTATTTCACTCTCCTGCCTTTTGGTTATTACTAGTGCCCCTTTCGGCCACGCCCAGGTCCTCTGTCTCCAGATTTGCTCAGCCCCTATTCCTTCCCCAGTTTCCAGAAACTTGCCCAATTCAGCAGTAGACATTTTCTGACGAAACTTCTCTGATCACAAGAACCAAAACACAGACTTGTTACAGTGGTAGTTCCTGAATCTATTCCTGGAAACTTCTAGCATGCTGTGTCTGCGTGTGGTCACAGAAGTTACAGTTTCAGTAAGCCACTTCCATGACCACTGATGTGTTTTACCATCTTTCAAATCCAGCCTGCCTGAACAAATTCACCAGGTGTCTCTACTGACTTCCCTTCCTGATTTTCTCCTTTCTAGTCATGACTATGGTCTCCTCATTCTTTGGCACTTAAAATTCTAGAGGCTTCCTTGATGCTGATCCCTTTCGTGTACTGCAGGCATACGATGCTTTGTCCTGCCAGCTCTCTCCAGCACAGGGTCTTGCACGTCATTCTCTTCCCCTTCTCCTCTCCCTTCCTCTTGCCTCCACCGCTCTTCTCTTCTCTCCCTTCGTTCCCTCCCCTCCCTTCCCCTTTCCTCTTTTTTTTTCCTTTGTTTTTTTCCCACCCTGATATTATTAACACAACTTTTTACTTAATGGCTGCTGACACAGACCCTCTTCAGAGCCTCCAGTTCATCCTACACTGTCCTAACGTTGTTTTGCCAGGATGCGAATATACGAATTCAGAAAGAGAAAGCTGAGGGGACCGTCACATGCTCTGGCTAGCTGATTTGTTTCTCCAATGCAAATGATACAGGAGGCCAGACTGCAATCAGAAGGATGGATGATTGGTTTGTGCGGCACCAGAGCAGGGGAGTTAATCATAAAAATTGGACAGTCGAGTGTGTGAAGAAAAGGCAGCAGGACACACCTGCCTCTACAACGAGGATGCGTTCAGTCTGCGGACTGGCCGAGTCCTATCTCTGCAATGTGACAGCCTCTTCCTGGGCAGTTCTGGGACGGACACTGCCTGCGACTCCCAGCTTCCCTGTGTGGCTGACACCTGTGGACTGCCCACTAGGGACATCGACACATGCATTCAGCTCCCTCCACTTACTCAGTGGCTACCTCTGGATATTCTTGCTCTGCCCCATCCCGCATTGATTGTTAATTTAATTCCTGATTTTGGATTCTCCCCATTTCTAATTTTTAGTGTAGGACAGCACACTACTAGCTACAATTTACTAAGAGTAATAATTTAATAGATTTGAAAGCAAAAAGGAAAAATTGCTTTATGCTTTTATGTTCCAACTTTATTTTCTTATATGTAGAAAATCACAAAGAATTCAAAGAATCCACAAAAATTACTAGAAATAATGAGTTTAGTTTACAAAAACAAGTTCACTACCAGATCAATTTTAAAAATATGACAGGTGAACATTCAAATGAAACTGAAGGGGCTGGTGAGATGGCTCAGTGGTCTAAAGTACCTACTTAGAACAAGCTTAGTAAAGCACAGGGACCACGGTTCAATCCCCCAGCACCACATGCCAGCCAGCCCTGACCCCTGGTGGGCTGAGCTGGCCACACACACACACTAAATAAATAAATAAATAAATAAAAAATGAAACTGAAAATTCAATTAACAAAATAACCTCACTCATAATAGCATCAAAAAGAAAAATACAAATAAACTGAACAAAATAAAGTGTGACTTGTATGCTGTAAAATGTCCAGAGAGGAAGAGATGATTAAATAGATGATTATTTCATGTGTATGGAATAGAAGAAATGGCATTTTGATTCTTCCCAAATTGTTCCAGAGATTGAATGAACCTCCATCAGAATCTCAGGAGTCTTTTGTAGGAATTGGTAGGACGACTTTACATTTATTTTATGGAAATGTGAAAGAAGTAGAATTGTCAGATCAATTTTGAAAGTAGGAGCTTTATCCATCAAATTTTAAAACTTACAATCAACACTTTAATCATGAAAATATGGAATTTGCATTACTGTAAATATCTAAGTCAATGGAGCAGAATTCAGAATCTAAAAATAAACTATGCATTGCTGGACAACTTTTTTTCTAAAATTAAAGACTTGCATTTTGAAATCATTGTAGTGACATGAAATTGTAACAGATTCCATGTATTCTTTAATTTTCAAAATGATTACATTATGCAAAAATACAGTTCAATGTCACAACCAACATATTCACAATGACAAAATTAAGATTTGCAAAATTTTACAACACACAGAGATTCCAAGTATTCTTTTGTAGTTTTTTCTGATGGCACCTCATAAAACTGTAGTTCAACATCACAGCCAAGATATTGACATTGGCAGAATCGAAACCCAGAATATTTGCATCACTACCAAGACCCTTGTCTTACTATGGCTACGTATGTCACTCTGACTTTCTCTCACATCCTTCTTGACTCCTTGAAAATAGCAATCTAGTCTCCACTTCAATAATTTTATCATTTTATGAATGTTTTAATGAATGAAATAATTCAAGTGACCATTTCAAATTGGATTTTTTCCACTTAATAATTCTTTGCAGATTAACTTAAATTATTGAGCATATCAACAATTTTCCTTTTTATTGCAGGGGTGTGCATTGGTATCAATAATTTATTTAACCAATAACCTATCGAAAACATTTTAAATATTTCCAAATTTTAACTATTACCAAATTTGACTATGTATAGTTTTTGCATGAATATAATTTTCTCTAGGATAAATTCTGCAAAAGAGAAGTTGTTTGCTTGTATAGGAATGCAACATTTAATTTTTTCAGGAACTGCCCAACTATCTTCCAAGGGGCTGGGCCACTTCGCACACCACCAGCAGTGTGCGAGTGACCCGATTTCTGCCTCTCCTTACCAGTGTACGGTGCCATCAGGTTGTACTTTAGCTCCTGTAACAGGACTGCAGTGATATTCCAGTGAGGTTTTCACTTGTTTTTCCTAGCAGCGAATATCGTTGCATGCACCATCGTACTTTTCATGTACTATTACACTCCTATTGAAATTCCTGTTTCTAGCATTGACAATTTTCAAATTTGATCTATTATTTTAAATTATTGAGCTTTGAGAGTTTTTTACATATTCTAGATATGAGTCTCTGGTTGGATACATTTTCTCTCATTCTTCAGTTTTTCTTTTCATTTTATTAATTAGAATTTTTGGTGCCAGGAATTGAACTCAGGACCTTATGTTTGCCAGGCAGGTGCTGTGCCACTGAATGATATCCCCAGCCCTCAACTAGGTTTTTAAGAACGATGTCATTGTCCCTAGGGAAATATTGTTTTAAAGAACAAGGTGATGCATGCCCCGCCCACACATACCAATGCAAGTGCAGGCCACTGCCCTCCCCTGTAATGGCGGGGGGGGGGCAGTTTTCAGCTTTACAATGGTGAAAAGGCAATACTATTCAGTAGAATATTGTCTTGGTTACTTTTTACTCGTTGCTGGGACAAATACCCGACACTCAAAATGAAGAAAGAAAAGGTTTATTTAGCTCACAGTTACTGGAGGGTTCAGTCCATATTCCGCTGGCTCCAAGGCAAATGACAGCAGTTCATTGAGAGAAAACAATGAAGAGCAGAGGAGGAGCAGCAGCTGCGGCGTCCCTCAAGCCCCTCTCTTCCTTCTGCGCTGACTGCCAAGACTGGCGCTCCACAGTGAAGATCAGAGCTCCTCCAAAGTGGCGCGGCTGCCAAGATCAAGCTCCTCCAAAGACTCCGACTTCTCCACGGAAGGGGGCGGACGGCAGGAAACCAGGCAAGGCGGCTTCCTGCCTTTCTCAATTCCTGAGCCTTGCCCACCTGCAGGGCTAGGCCCCCACGCTGAGATCTGCCAGAGCTGATTCAGCCAAGTTGACACAATGTATCAACTAACACAAATCTGTATTATGAATTTTAAATTTTGATTTTGATTTTTTTCTTTTTTCTAGCAAGACTCTTTTGACCCTGGGCAGCAGGAGAAAATTGGCACTTTCTCAGCCACGCAATCATGAGGTCAGCCACTAGTACTCTCTGGTGGACCATTCAGCTCACCTCTGGTGTACAAAAGGTTATGTGTTCAACACAAGATCTTTTCAATTTATGGTGAGTTTACTGAGGTGTAATCCATCATAGGTCAAGGAGAATCTATAATTAGATTGAAGACACCCAAAATTGAGGAGGATATTGAAAATTTAGAACTCTCAGATATGGCTAGTTGTCATGTAAAATTGTAGAAGTACACTGGAAAAGTTTATTCCTGGAAAATAAATATACTTTTTCATACACCCCATTAATTTCTCTTCCAGGTATCTAACCGAGAAGGCTGAGAACTAATGTCTGCCTAACAACTACTGCCTATTGTATTACAGTAGCTTCAGACAAATATGGTCTAAATGTTTATCAAATGGTGACTGGATAAAATAACTACACTTGCATTCTGCAGCGTGGTTAAACCTCAAAAACAATAGATCAAGTAAAAGAATCTAAATATAAAACTACACATTGAAGATTCCATTTTTTTGTGAATTTCCCAGGAAAGTTTCTCTAGAGAGAATGCAGGGATTGAAGATAAGATGGGACTTTCTGCAAATGACAAGGGTGAAGCTTTTGGGGGCATTAGAAATGCTCTAAAGTGAGCTGTGTTTGTTTGTACAACTCTCCAAATTTACTGAAAATCATTGACTTCCACACTTAGCGTGGCTGAGTTTTATAGAATACAAATTATTCTCCAATGAAGCTACTGAAAAAAATAAATTGTGTGCGAAAAGACATGCTAATCCTTTTTCTAAGTATTTTTCTCACAGTACAAGTTTAAAAATTTATCACCGCCTTTCCACCCTGCTTCAGGAAAGACAGACATGGGAAATAAGAAGAGGGGGAAAACCCCAAATTATTTAGGTCTGTTCTCTTGTATGCTCTTCTATTCCTTCAGGAATACTATTTTAAGGGTTCCCTTAGCTAACGGAAGGTGAGGAGCAGGAAGAATGGGGGAGACAGACAGCAAAGGACTAGTTCTCTTCCCTGAGGAGCATGTCTCAGCTTAGCATTTGTGCTACAGCCAAGTGTTTCCTGGGTGAGCTCTTGGTGGACCGTGTGGAAGTACTGAGGAATCCCCGTGTCAGTTTGCCTACCCAACCTGGGTGTGCATAAGGATATAGTGCAAGCATTTGTTTTTGCTTAGGGAGATTAAACTGTCTTATGATGCGTAAATAACATTCTCAGGCTGGAATCACAATTATTCATAAATTAATTACACAGCATATCTATTCCCATGTCGGAATGGCTATTATTTTGAAGGGAATGTGTGGTTTTTTTCACCTGTTTTAATTTGGACCACAACTGAGTGGTCATTAGTCTTGAGTCCCTAAGACAGAATAATCAGAGTCAGGAGCAAGAAAGTGTGATGCAGGTCATGTCGGCTCTGAGCGTGTCCTGTGTGCTGCTGGTGAGGAATCATACTCATCAATAAACCATCACTGGACAGGATGGGCGCAGTAGATGATCTTCTGTTTATATTCACGGACTCTGAGGCTCAGATGTAAGGTTCTCCTGCCTTTAGACTCACTCCAGTGGCCCTCTGGGACTCTTGGTCCTGGCAGGGACTGCATCACGGATCTCTCTTCCTCTATGGCTTTTGGCTTCTAGGGAGAGATGGCGCTAGCCTTCCTGTACATCAGATCCCAGCATTTCCACACTGAACCGCAAAAGTGTACAGAGTAGTTACCTATGCACCAGCACTTATGGGTGCCTTTGCTGATAACTTTGTAAGAGGCATTCTCTCTGGCAGCCAGTGTTGATGGAGTTGTGGCCAGCACACAAGGGGCAGAAACACTCCTGTCATCATGACTTCATTTCTTTGTACATGCAGTTCGTATTACAGACCTAGTTGGAACGCAGATGTTCCATAGTACAGAATATTGTACATGGCGTCCCTGGTTCACTTCTTCCCAAGGTGTTTTGGACAGTCACGTGTGGCTGAGTTTGGTACAAGGAACCAAGTTAGAGTGATACATGGCACTTCCATGTAGATATGTTAGCCTGTTTTTAACTCCAAGTGACAATTTTCCCTCCCCACAAAAACCTAACTGATTAGACTGGCAGCCTGCTTCTGTTGGTCAGCCACGTTTGTAGGAACACTTTCCAAAGAGGGAAGAAGCCTGTTAGAAATGAGAATAGTGCCCAAGTCTGAGCGCACGGGCTTCTGAGGCTTTGCATTTTGCCCTCAGGACAGCTCAGACCTTAGGCACAGTCAGCGTGTCAGTCAGGCCAGTTCGCTTCCACAAGGCTCACCCATAAAAGGAGAATGGGTGATTATTTTTTCTTTTTGTACAGATGAAGTACTTTACATGGGCCAGGTGTGGTGGCACATTCCTGTAATCGTAGAATGGAGGCTGAGGCAGGAGGATCATTGAGAATTTGAGGCCAGCCTGGGCTACATAGTGAACTCAAGTTCAGCCTGGGCTACACAGCAGACCCTTTCTCAAATAAATACTCTACATGGAAACCTAGAATAGGTTCCAGCTGCTCTGGAACTCACAATAATCCTCCTGCCTCATCCTCCTAAATTCTGGGATTAAAGGTGTACACCACCATCGGGCTTAATGTAGGTATTTCAAGAGATTAGTGTAAAGTGATTTAACTAGCCTTGCAAAAATTCAAAATAAAATTTTCTTAAGTTTCAGATTCTCATGGATAACATTCCATTCATAGTATTTAATGATACTGTTGGAAGACCAAAACTACCTCAAAGCTGATTCAGAGTGAATAACAGCCAAGTAAGACCAGAGTTCTAGGACCTTCAACATCAGGGCTGAGCGCCGGCATCCATCCTATGTGCTGCATCTTGGTTGTTAACTGCACCGGAGTGATCCTGAAGAGCTTGTGTGTCTGAGGGAGTTTCTAGGGATCACCGTCAGGGCAGTCATGAGCTGAGAGGGGAAGAACTGCCCTATGGGGAGACGTCATAGCCTGATGCACTCTGGGCTGAGGTGGACCCAAAGTAATGAAAGTGGGGAAACTTAAGGTCTCTTCTGTGGGTCTCTCTTTCAAAAGCACACACTTCATGTGGCTACTTCCCTTGTACATCGGATGTAAGTTTCTCCTGCCTGTAGACTCGCTCCAGGGGCCCTCTGGGACTCTCTGTCCTGGCTGGGGCTGCACTGTGGATCCCTCCTCTTCGGTGGCTTTCGGCTTCTAGGAAGCGCTGGAGCTGGCTTTCCCGGCTCTCCTGCCTGCTGGCAGCCATCAGGAAGGCACTCAGGGTCTGTGGTCCGCAAGCTAGTCTAACACGGATTTTCTAAAGTTAGTCTTGTTTTGCTGGTTTTAAGTGTCTGGAGAACCTTGATTACTATAACTCTCATAGACGAAAATATTTCTTTCCACCTGGAGGAATTCTTTCTTTAAGATCCATCTCAAAATACTGTTGGAAGTATTAGTTAAATACCAGAGAATAAAAGGTTATATCTTTTCCTGCTTTTAGCAGCTGATTTAAATTCAGTTTCAATTATTTTAGCTGAAAAGTTTTGACCACAGACTATGTTTCCAAAATTGTAAATTCCATTATAAATATTTAGTGTTACAGAACATCATTTAACTGAGTATTGTTTAACTCTTTTTTTTTTTAATTATGGAAACCAAGAACCTGGCAGAAAAACAAATTCCTTTCTATGAAATTATTGTAGGATGCAGACGTTACATTTATTCATGATGCGGGTTCATGGCTCATCCTACCAAAGGTTTTCTGAGTATCAGAGTCTGAATTTTTATGAAAAAGTAACCATCACAATAATAAAATATTCAGTATTAGGAAACAGTTGAAAAATTGCATGCAATTTAAAGATTCCTTTGAGCTTGCAAGGGTATAGTTAAACATTTCATTAGGACTCCAAAATTCAAATCAATGAGAGATAACTGATTTCTTCTAAAAGTTGATTTGATTTTTATTTAAGTATGTCCACTGAGTTAGCATCATTTTTCCTGTAGTCTACTTTATCTGATTTTCATTTATATACCTTTCTCTACATCATATAGGTAGAACCCCAGATGACCATTTTTAGGCCCTTTTCTTCAATTGTACACTTTTAAAAGTACAAACCAACCTCACGCTAGTGTTGCAACTTGATTCTGCAAACTTTAATATGTTGTGTTTTGATTATTATTAATTTAAATTATTTTTTAATTTTTTTGGTTACTTCTTTTTGATATGTAGGTGATTTTAAAAGTATGTTTAAAAAATCTGAAAATATTTGCCAAAAGTCAGTTATATTGGTATTATTTTCTAATTTAATTCAATTGAATCATAGAATATGCTTTATGTGATTTTGATTGTTTTTATATTGTAAAAACTTTTCATATGGCTAGAATGTTGTCCATCTTGGTAAATATACATATTATATATTAAAGGGTCTATTTTTCTAATGTAGAATATGTTCCTCTATAAACATTCATATCATGTTTTTGATAGTTTGAGGCATCTTTTTTTTTTTTTTTTTTTTTTTTTTTGTGGAACCAGGGATTGAACTCAGGCCCTTGCGCTTGCCAGAGAAGCACTTATTCCACTGAGCCATCTCCCGGGCCCCGAGGCATCTCTTTTATTAATAATTTTTCTCTCTTCAATTCCATCTTCAACTATAATTAAACCTTGTGTAAGAAAGAAGTACAATTCTCAGACAGTGTCAACTTCAAACCAACAATGATCAACCGAAATAAAGAAGGCCACTACATACTGCTTAGGGGAAAAATTCAAGAGGAAGAGGTAACACACATAAATATGTATGCAACAAACATGGGAGCACCCAACTATATAAAGCAAATTTTAATGGACATGAAAAATCTAATATCCAATACCACAATCTTAACAGGAGACCTTAACACCCCCTTATCCCCAAAAGATAGGTCAACCAGACAAAAAAATTAGCAAAGAAATAACACAGCTGAACCAGAGCTTGAAACAAATATACTTGGTGGACATATACAGAGCATTCCACCCAAAAACAGCTGAATGCACATTTTTCTCAGCTGCACATGGGTCATTTTCTAAAATAGATCACATACTGGTACAGAGGTTATGCTTAAGTGTATGGAAGAAAACAGAAATTATCCCATGCACATTATCTGACCACAGTGCAATGAAACTGGAAATAAATGACAAAAGAAACCAGAAAAAACCTTAAATACATGGAAATTAAAGGACACCCTACTCAGCAACCAATTCTACAATTCAATGAAAATTCAAGCACAACTTATCGGAATTTATAGGATATGATGAAAGCAGTTCTGAGAGGGAAATTCATAGCTGTGAACTCACACATTAGGAAAACAGAACAAGAACAAATAAATACCCTAATGCTGCACCTTCAACAACTAGAAAATGAAGAGCAAACCAAACCCAGAGTCCAAAGAGGGGAAGAAATCATAAAGATTAGAGCAGAAATTAATTCAATTGAGACAAAGAAAACAATTCAAATAATGAACAAAACAAAAAGCTGTTTTTTAAAAAGATTAAATAAAATCAATAAGCCCCTAGCTAATCTTATCAAAAAGAGGAAAGAAAAAATTCAAATACAAGCAATAAGGAATAAAAAGGGTGTAATTACCACAGACCCACTGGAAATTCAGAAGATTATCAATAGCTACTTTGAGAATCTTTACTCTCACAGAATAGAAGACACAGAAGAAATGGACAGATTCTTAGAAAGATACAAATTACCACAACTGAGTTGACAAGCTATAACTCCTCTCAATAGCCCAATAAAAGCCAATGAAATACGAGAT
>NW_004524630.1:634518-635507 GCF_000260255.1 Octodon degus
TATTTGTTTATCAATAAAATTATGGGAAAAATAAAATAAAAACACAACCAGACATATAATAATCAAGATCCCAGAAATTCAGCACAGGAACAGTAAACTAAAAGCCACTAAAGATAAGAAATATATCACATTTAATGGAAAACCCATCAGAATAAAGGCAGACTTCTTTTCACAAACCATCAAGTTAAGAAGAGCATGGAGCAAAGTACATCAAGACTTGCAAGAAAACAAATTCCCACCCAGACTGATATACCCTGCAAGACTTTCAAGTATAATGGAGAAGTGAAATACTTCTATTACAAAGAACAACTAAAGAATTTCATGATGACAAAGTCAACCCTACACATACTATTAAAAGATGTTCTAAAGAGGGATCAAAATGACCAGAACTCCATGCATGAGAATGGAGAGAATCTACCCAATAGAGCAAACAATTAAACATAGGAGAATAAAGGCTATATAAAAGTGGTCTTTCAGTTATTCTTCTGTATATAGGAGCAAAATACTTCCATCAGCATACTCTACAAATGGACTTCTCTTGCACCCTATGGGTCATGATTCTGTCTGGGTCTACAGGGTGGATATCAAGGAAATAGCAGTAGCTCAGTCCCACAAGTGACACCGGGCCAAAAGTTAGCATCATGGGCACTGTCCATGTCCACAACATACTAGAACTTTGTGTGACATCCTATCCCCAGACTGTTAGAAGTGCTGGTCATTTATTTGCCATTCCAGTATTTATGTTATATTTTATTCTTAGTAATTCTTTAGTATGAATAAAGTTGAGTTTAGAATCAATTTTTAATTAATTGATATTTAATTAATTTTCTGAATATTATTTAATCTTAATTTTTGTTTTAAGATTTATACTGCATCTTTGACTTAAAAGCTACTTATAAGACATGGTATGATATTTTCTCCTGGTGTTAGAAACTTTAAAAAGTATATTGCCATTTTCCACTGACTTTATATTACTTCTTCCTTGTCTT
>NW_004524630.1:636544-637258 GCF_000260255.1 Octodon degus
ATTAATCTCATGCTATATATTCATTTCAGAAATATTTCTCTATAATTCACTGTGTACATCTTATATCTCTCACATTTCAATATTTGTCTACAATTTTTAATATGCTATATTGTTATTGATTTTCAATAAAGGGAAGGAGAGAAAAAAAGCAAAAAAGCTCTGGTTTGAGCTTAGTCTAGTGAGCTCGCTCTCCGCTCCGGACCCGAACCGACCACTGGTCCTCCTGCGGCTCTGACCGCTTTCTCAGACCTCGCAGAGCAGGTGAGCTCCGCGGCCTTGGAGAGTCGCGGCTCCCAGAGGCGCGCATCACCCTGCCCAAGGCCCCGGGGTGAGGGTGCGGCTGCGCCCCTCTCCGTGGCGGGGCCCAGCACTTCTAGCAACCTCAGCCCTGTGGCGCTCTCTTCTCTCTGCTGGGGGGGCCAGACAGCGGGTTTGCTTGGAGCAGCCCTCCCTGGGCCCCAGAGGGTCAGGGCAGCAGGCAGAAGGGTGGAGTTGTCGTGGAGTTCATTTTGTATTTTTTTCTCTCGAGGATCGCAGTCCTGTGCTGCCAGTTTTGCAAAATGTGAAGAAAATTTCCTCACACATTTTACCCAGTTTTGAGGTTGACTTTGGTGAGAAAGCTAATCTCCTGATCTATCAGTGATGAGAGGGGAAGTTCTATGTTTAGCGTTCACACTCTGATTCCACAGTATAAAGGGTACTACTTAAATATCA
>NW_004524630.1:638774-655198 GCF_000260255.1 Octodon degus
TCTCCCCTCCCCCTCCCCCTTCTTCTCCTCCTCCTCCTCCTCCTTCCTCTTCTTTTTTTGTGGGCCACTTTCCATCCATGAGTATGCTCATAATAAAGGAGTGAATAAATCTTATATGCTATATGTGTACATGGAAGAAAGTTGGCAATCCAGGCATGGTAGTGCACACCTTTAATCATGGCGCGGGAGGCCGATGCAGGAGGATCAGAGTTTGAGGCCAACCTGGCCTACATAGAGAATTCAAGGCCAGCCTGAACTACATAGTAAGACCCTAAATCTGTAAACTATTATAAATATCAAAGTCAAATGTTAATTATTTTTGCCCTGTTTTATGTTTTGCTTTATAAAAGTTAAATAATATTTAACTTTTTATTCTAAGTATACTTTCTAGATCAGATTTCTTTAAATTAAAAGATAGGATCTATATTTATTTATTTATTTATTTATTCATTTATTTTAGTGTTACCAGGGATTGAACTCAAGTCCTTGTGCTTGCCAGGCAAACATTGATTCCACTGAGCTATCTTGCTGCCCCCACCTTCTATTTTTGATAGCAGGTTTTCAGTTAGGGATAGTTTCAAAATTGACTAACATGAGATCCATCAGATGGTGATTTCACACTGGTCCTGTCTTCCCAGGAAGGCTAGTCTTTCGTAGATCAGAATTAATAAGACTCGAGCTATAAACTTAGTATTCTCTATATATTTTATCTCTTTACCTCAGTAGTAAAACAGATCAGCTTCTACAGCTTCCAGTTGTGGTGGATTGTCAACTGGTGGTCGGCTTTTACCTCCAGTAACTGAACTACCGTGGTGCTGCATGTGGGAGGCCCATCTGAGGGTCGGTGTGCGCAGCACCAGAGGCAGAACTGGAGAAGGACAGAGGCTGTTAGGGAAGCCATAGCAGCTGCTGGAGCTGTTGGAGCCTCTAGTTCTCTTGGGCTGTTCTGCATGGGGACCTTGTTTTGCTGGCTTTCTCACCTGAGCAGGAGCTTGGGACCTCGTTGTCACTGAGAATAGCTGTGTCATCAGAAACTGGGATCGAAGTCAGCACCTTGTGCTTGCCAGGCAAGCACTTATTCTACTGAGCTGTCTCCCTGGCCCCAGAGTGGCTGTGGTTCACTTTGGGGGCTCTCTGGTCCTCACCCTGAGTATCCCTTTCTGGCTCCAGAGGGGAAGATGGTGGCAGCTCAGCCTCCTGGAGAAGCCTGTCCGTTGGCTTTCCTGATGGGAGCTCAGGTGTCCTCTTCATCAGAGGAGCTCAAGCCCTCACTGTTGCTGAGGTGGTTGTGGTGCTTTTCGGGGAGCTCTGGTCCTCACCTGGAGCATCGCTTCCTGGCCCCAGTGCAGACCCCTCAGCTGGCTGGCACAGACTTCCTAGCTTCCACCACTGACCTTTGGACCTTCACAGTGCAAATCTGCAAAGAGGGCTTCTATGAGACAGTGTCATGGGCTCCAGGCCCCCAGCTGGACTTGTGGGAGGCCTTGGTGTGGGCTCTAAGTTTTCAGCTGGACTCATGCAGAACATTAGGATCCAGGCACTAAGCTGGGTTCTTTGGTCTTTACTGCATGGACACATTTCCCACACTCTTAGTGTGTGATTCTTTGGGCAATTCATTGTAAAATAATTCATTATAAAATATTCTTATATTCATTACAATAATTATTATTATAATTCATTAAACTTCATTATAAAATGTGCCCTGTATTATATTTTTTCCCTTGCAAAAATCCCAAACCATGACACCAATAAGGTTGAAGCCAGCTGTTCTAATTAATTGTGTCTTTTTTTTCCCTGAGAGATAGGATGTTGAAGTATTAACTTCAAATTTAGTTTTGTACCTTACCGTACTCGCTAGGAAAAAAAGCGAGCTTCATTCAAATTCAGCGCATCAGTACACTGGATCAAACGAATTTTCATCTCTTGAATTGCAGATCTGCTAGACTTTCGCTTTACCGCTCTCTTTGTGTATGAGGCGTTAATTCCAGCTCTCCTTGGTTCCTTCTCATATGTGCTTTGGGTCAGTCGCAGCTCTGCCTCGCTGCCGGCTTTGTTCTCGCCATAAGAGAAGCACTGAGCAGAGCCTTTTATCTTAGCAGGGCCTCTCCACACGTGACTTCTGGCCGAGGAGTCTCTCCTTTATGTATTATTTATGGGACTTGAAGTTGTTCTTTCACTTGGGTGTGAAATCAGAACTTCCTCAGGCAGAGCCCGGATGTGGCCCTAAGCACAGATGACGACCGCTTTCCTGCGGTTCCCTCCTCGCTGCCTGTGGCTCATCCCTTTCAGCTGGGTTATTTTCTGACACAAACGATATGAACTTGGGTTTGCAGGATTTTCAGGCTGAGGAAGAGTTTTAAACTCAGCCATATTGAAGGGTGATGCATGACTTTGCTGGAGAGAGCTTGTTTAGGAAGACAGGAACACAGATTCATTTGCAATTGCATATCGTTGTTGTTCTTGCCGGGATAACCCATGGGCTACATTAGAATGCATTGTTGCCGTCTAATTTTTGGTAAGCTCTCCGCTAGCTGTTATTTGTCCAAGATCGTCCATCAGCACCTCCACCAGGGTCCCGCTGCGCGTGGAAGCACACCCAGCCTTGCGCCAAGCTTGTGGGGTTGAAAGCCTGAATGCAGCTTAGATAAGCATCCACGATGGTCCCTGCCTGTGCCTAACTTCAGAGCCATTTCTTCAGAGGAAATATTCTATAATCTGAACTGGTGAAATATTTTAAAATTAGACCTGACAATAATCTGGGAAGTTGCTATGTCAGGTGTTAGTGTCACATCTCCTGTGTAGAACTTTGCATCTACCTGCTGTAGTCATAGCAATATCTTCTGTAGCCTGAAGATGGGAAAATGGGTAATGCGTGTTCTGTCCCTATATAGCAATTGACATTCACGTCGCTTTCCTATTTAATACCGTGACACAGCAAAACCACCCTTCCCCAGCTTTCTGGCGCTTTACTCTGAATACAGCACCCGATCACATCTGGGACGGAGGGCAATTGACCTTAGGAGAGCTAAAGGGATCATATTCTCTTCTTTTTTCGGAACTAAGGATTGAACTCAGGCTCTTGAGCTTGCCAGGGAAGTGCTTATTTCCACTGAGCCATCTCCCCAGCCCCACTGAGCCATCTCCCCAACCCCTCTTACTCTCTTCTTAGCAGCGAAATAGCACCAGAAACCTACCGGGCTCCCCTCCGCCCCCTAGCGTGTGCTGTAGGCAGTGCAAGGCCAGAAACCCCAAACCCTCCCTCGTTTAACGGGTCTGCTCGCTCCCAGCGACCCTTCTGAGCTCAACGCCGGGTGGTCTGGCTCACAACCCTGCAGATGTTCCGCAGCGGAGCCGTGCCTGACCCCGGCCGCTCGGCCCGGGGCTGCAGCGCGTCCCGGAGGCTGGGCCGCCAGCTGCGGGCGCTCCCCGACGCTCAGCGCTGCCTGCGCGCCGCTCCCCGCAGCCGGGGGCGGTGGCTCGGTCCTCCGCGGGTTCCGGCGGAAGGGCGCCGGGCGGGCCAGGCTGCGTCGCGTTCCGCTTCTCCCTCTGCCAAGCCCTGCGGTCTCAGACTCGGCCCGCGCGCTCGCTCTGGCGCCCCCGCCCGCCGCGCAGCTGCCCCTCCGCCCTGCGGTCCCGCGCGTCGCACATCTCCCTGCTGTTCTCAGGCCCGCCCGACTCAGGCCCACCCGCTGACTCGTACTTCCCAGGGAGGTCGGAATCGGGCCAGGACCCCGCGGGACCTGCCCCTGGCCTCCGCCCCAGCCGCCCGCTCCCTGGCAGGGCCGGCCCTGTTTTCCCATCCGCTCCTGCCTCCTCGCCTGTCTTTTCTTCTTTCCCAAGATTTGCCAAGCTGTATTCGTGTCTATGTCTCCCTCTCTTGAACGCACAGCCTAGGAGATCGGTCTTAATCCCAGCTCCAGAGCTGCACCTGACGCGTCCAAGCACCCAGGAGACCTTGCTGATGGCCACAAGGCGAATGGACAGGCGACCTCTGCGTCGCTCGCGCCGGGTCGCTGCTTGCGTCCGCTTTGCGCGCTGCTGCGCAGGGTTGGTCCTGGCGGCGCTTCCGCGCTCATCGTGCACGCCTCTGAGCTCTGCCCTTCGCGGGCTGTGTGACCTCAGGTCCATGAGCTGACCTCGTTGCCTTGACCTCCTTCTCTGTAAGGGACAGAGAGCGTCTTTCTAGATAAGTGCGGTGTTTAGAACCGCGTCCGGGATGTGGCATCAATACGTCTCAAGATTTGATGGGCTATTACCAGATTATATTATCTACTTGAAAAATTAATCATTTTAAATGTTTAAAAATATTCTATTGCAACGGTGTTTCCCTGCTGAAACTCTTCTGGCACACCTCTAGGTTGTTTTACAATTGATTTACAGTCGTGAGGAATGCCAAAAGGCATCCCTGTGCGCAACGTGGTTCTGTGCAGCTTCACTTATTTTCGTGGACCATCGCCCATGAGGTGAATTGTGGTTGCAACGAGAGATGCTTCGATTAGTTAGAGTGGGCTACCTGCTGCAGTGGTGGGTCAAAACTCATCTGATTTCTAAAGCAGTGGTAATGTAATTAAATAAATGTTTATTGGGCCTTATAGCATTTTGAAATGTTGCCCTCCTCCTGGGTATGAAGTGCCATACACTCCAGTACCTCTTTCTCTCGAGGTGATGAGCCACGTTGCCGGAAGTCATGTGGGGACCCTCGTACATCTGGTGACCCCAGGAACAGTAGGTCCACTGGAGCCTGAAGTCAGAGGGATGCCCTTATCTCTCTCAGCCCGTGGTGTCTCCTAAAGGCTGCTCTTGGAAAGGTCTGTGTGTGGAGAGGGGCTCCAAAACGCATTTAACCAGTGGGTGCCCCAAGGCATGGTCTAGCTGTGCTCATCTTGTCCAAGGAGTTGGAGCCAGAAGAGAGGACTTTCAGGTCTCACCAAGGCAGCTAGCTCGAACCCCTGGCCCTGGCCATTCTTTAGTTAGGAGCAGGAGTCACAAGCCAGGTGCACACCTTGGAGGGAGGGCAGTCCCTGGAGTGAGAACCACCTGGCCAGGCCAAGCATGAAGAATAAACCGCCCGCCAGGTTTTACCAGCATGGTGAGTCCTCAGGCTGGTGGCTGTGATGCCTCAAGTCCTACCTAAGCACACCGAGACCCAGCACAAGCGGGAAATAAAACGAGACTGCACTAATCACGAACGCTGAGTGTCCTGTAGCTGGACTTTTCCCATTCTGTAATCAAATATGTGTTCTTCGTTTTCCTTCTGCATTTGGTCTATAACAGCTCATTGTCCAGAGTGCTACAGTGACCTTCTCTGAGTGATGCTCGCTTCACAAAACCTCTACTTGTCTATTCGAAAACACTCTGCTAAGTTAATCTGTCTAAAGGTTTTGTTTTGTTTTGTTTAAACAGAGTAAATGCATCTTTTTAAACTCCTCATGAAGAGGTAGAAGGCACAGTCCCTGGGCTCCAGTGGTGCTTCTGTCCCTGCTCTGCTCTCACAAACCCTTCTGGCAGGCTTCAGTCTTCAGGAGAAGAGCAGAGGGAGCGAGGGCATCGTGAGGACTCAGGCTCTAGGGAAATAGCAGATCTTGGTCTCCCACGCTCAGTGTTGGGCACGTAGCTGCCTGTCCACGCAGAACTGGGAAGGAGCCTTCAAAATAGGCTCATGTTCATGTTCGAAGGAGAGAGCAGGGCTTTGGGGACACAGCTGCATTGTGCCAACCTGGACGCTGACCTTCTGGCTTTGGGGACACAGCTCCATTATACTACCCTGGAAACTGCCCGTCCTCCTAGTGCACTGAGTCAGCCTGTAAATTTCCTTTCAAGAAGTCCTGCCCAGGCAAGAGTGGATGTGCAGGGAGAAAAAAGAGGGACTTGGTCTTTCTTCCCCTGACTCTTAAAAATAGCTTAAGCTGGGCATGGTGGTACACACCTGTAACCCTAGCACTCCAGAGGTTGAGGCAGGAGGACTATCGCAAGTTTAAGGCAGCCTGGCTTATATAGCAAGTTCAAAACCAGCCTGAACTTCATAGTGAAAACCTGGCTCAAAGAGACAAAAAACCCCAAACAAACAAAAAACAAAAAACAAAGCAGAATGCTACATCACTGCTTCACTGTTTGGAATGATGCAAGCATGGAGGATGCTGTTGGCTCTTAGAGGGCCCTATTCTATCTAATGGAGTTGCAACGGGTAGGCTGTGCTTGGTAGGGTAGTCTTTTCTTGGTTTTCTATTCCTTAATCTGCAGCAGAAAATCCCCTCTCCACCCAGCCAATATACTTCTGTTTCTGTCACCTACCCAGGTAACCTCAGCTTACTTCAGTCCCTGTTACTTCTGTTACCAGAAATGGCTGGCCGCTGGGGTGCCCATTGTCAGAACCGATCCCTGATTGAGAAGTGGATTGACAAGCCATTCTGCCTCCATTCTACTCCTTTGCACCTCCATAAAACCTCCTTCCCTGATCCTTCAGGGCCTGACACTTTTTGAGGACAGTGTCCACTGATATTACATAAGCCCGTCTCCAAATCCTGGGTGCTATTTCTGTGTTTCTGCTTGCTGCTGCAAATCCATACATGTGTTGTTTAGAAGTGTCCGGCAACTCGAGTCAGTCCCTCAGTTAATCTGTGGCCTATCTGTCAGCTGTGAAGACACCTGGAGGAGGTAGCTAGTGGCCACTAACTTGCTAATGCACTCTGACCCAGCCACTGATTATACTTTGTTTTTTTCTATTCTCTTTTATTTTGCTCTGTAGTTTATTTACTCATTTTTGGTTTTTATTGGTACATGTTTCCAATACATAAGATTACATTTCCTGTGGGGCATTAGTACTGCTACATAACATATCTTAACCACTGATAACAATTTAGATGAAAGCTTTGGTAGATTAGAATTTATCTATTCTTTCAAGTTCTTACACTAGGGAGACAACACAATATTTACACATGTGGGTCTGGTTTATTTCACTTATGAGTATAACCTCTAGTTGCATCCACTTACCTATGAAGGATATAAGTTTGTCTTTCTTTATAGCTAATACTACATTGTATAAAAATACCACATCCTTTTCATCCATTCCTCAGGTGAGGGGCTTTTAGTTGTCTCCAACATCTGGCTATGACACTGGTACTGCTATAAACATGGGTGCACATACATCACTGTGGTATGATATGCTTGAATGGGATGTCCGGTCTTGGTTTCTTGAGGAGTCTTCACACTGATTTCCATAGTGGTTGTACCAGTCTACATTCTCACAAACAGTGGAGAAAGGTTCTTTTCCCCTACAGCCTTTCCAGCATTTGTTATTAGTTTTCTTTATGATAGCCATTCTTTCTGGGGTCAGATGGTATCTCAATGTTGTTTTAATTTGCATTTCTTGAATGGCCAGTGCTGTGGAACATTTTTCATACATTTATTTGCCATTTGTATTTTTTTCCTCTGTGAAGTATGTATTCCTCTCAGTCTCAGTTGCTTTCCTCTCATTGCTGGGACAAAACACCCAACACCCAAAAGGAAGGAAGGAAAGATTTATTTAGCTCACTGTTGATGGAGGTTTCAGTCTATACTCGGCTGGCTCCCAGGCAGAGTGGCACATGGCAGAGTGCAGCAGCTCATGGCAGCAAAACACAGTGACGAGCAAAGGGAGGGGCAGCAGCTGCGGCTCCTAGCCAGCCTCTCTCCCCTCATTAGATTATAAGCAGGTTACCTTGGGCTGAGGGTGTAGGATTCACACAATGTCCTCCTCTTGCACAGAATGGGGATGTGTACAAAGGGAGACTCCTGGCTCCCTGCTGAGTCACTTAATTAAACTTCTAAATTTCTCAAGTTGACACAATGTATCAACCACTATAATCTCAGATGCCCATTTTTGGATTGAGTCTTTAAATTTGGGGGCTAATTTTTTTTTTTAGTTCTTTTTATATTCTAGATAGAAGACCTTTGTCTGAGTGATGTTGGCTAAGCTTTTTTCCCAATTTGTGGGTTGTCTATTCACGCTGTTGGTGATTTCTTTTGACATGCATAGACATAGCAAAATGGAAAGAAACTGAATGTAAGGATTAAGCAACAAAGATGAGGGAAAGAAAACATGATAGGAAAAAAGGAAGGGGAAACATGTAAATGTATATACAGAATGGCTGGGATGATGGTACGCATAATCTCCATCAGTTTTTTGAAAGTAGCAGCTACTGTTTAGAACTTTCGTTTTAGCCAGCTCTGCGTGCTGACATCTGCAACCTGAGCAGCCGCTCTGAGGACAGAGCGTGTGAAGGAAAGCCTCGCCTCAATGCCTCTCGTCTCGGTCTTCTAACCGTGCGCCATCTCGGAGGTCTTATCAGCACTATTATATTCTCCTTAAAATAAAATTTAAAAAAGTAAAAAAGACAAAATATTAAGGCTTATTGAAAACAAACATTAATATTCAATTATCTGTCCAATCTTGCATAACTGTGTCTGTTATTCTGAGCAATGGATTTGATGATAAACACAGGTAATATCACAACTATTGTTAATTTGCTATTCTTGTTCTGAAAATCTGTAACATACGTATTGTTGTATGTACCCCATTTCCATCTTTGTTTCACTATTTGTTTGTGTTTTTGTTTTTACTCTTCAAAATAAAATAAAAAAAATTTAAAACAATCTATGAATAAGTTCACCAGCCAGTGAATTCCAGAAAACTTGTTGGCATAATTAAGAAGTTCCAGGGAAACTTTTTAAGTATGATTCTTTTTTTTTCTTTTGTTAATATTTATTTTATTTCTACAATTTGGACATAGATAACAATAACATTCATCATGAGGAACTTATACTTGTACATGGTCTATGTTGCTTCCTCTTCCCCCATTGTGCTCCCCTTCAACTCCTTCCCCTCTTTAGTTACACAAGCTTTGCTTCCATTTTTTTCTTCTGTTCTTCTTTCGTTTCCTTGTTTCCTTTTCCCTTACTCTCTCCCTTGCTCCCCCTCTCATTTGAACATTTCTTTCCATTTCCCGACATGTATTATACATTTTGGTCCTTATTTACATGACTGATTTCTTTCTTCCTTTGTTTTAATGTAATTGGTACAGTACGATTCTTGCTCACAAATAGCTAAGCATCTAAATTTAACAGTGATCTGTGTAAAATGAGAACAGCCCGTTTTATAAATGACACAAGCTGTAATGCACCACTATTGGAATATCCTAAGTAAAGCTATTTAGTTTTTACTTTCCTATTCAAACCAAAATCAACACACACACACACACACACACACACACACACACACATAGTTGCCAGCCCTTGAACATGTTACCCACTCACACTGATGTCGCCAAAGGCAGGATTTTTTTAAGACCAAAAAATGAAGGAGTTGGAAGCCTCTGGCCCAAGTTTTCACACAATAAGCCAAAACTATCATGAAATAAACTTTTATCATTCTCATTTGGAATGGTCCCCACAGCTTATTCCAACTTTCTCTATCATAAAAGTATTTTATCTAGTAATGAAATTATTCCTAAATGTACTATTTTTCAGTAAACATAAATTCAACACTCAGCACACTTTTCAAAATGACTTAAAACAGTGGATGCTCTTGGATGTTAAAACGATAAGTGCTCAGGCTTATGGTTGCTGACTGCCTGCAGAAGAGCCTCCCGCTGCGTTCGGGACAGTCTACCCTGTTGCGCCGGAGAATAGGTCACGGTGATGCTACTGCTTGGGTCTCCAGTGACTTCCCTTCAAGTGACAAGGGCTTGTTCTCACGAGTGGCTCTGCTGGAGGAAGTGGCGTTTCTCTGCCCCTGCAGGGAACTGCTCTGCCCTGGCCTCTGTCTCCTTTGCTTCCTGGCTAGGCTCCACGGCTTTGCCCCATCCTCTCTGGCCGTGAGGTGCCACCCCACATAGGCCCTCAAGCAAAGGCCCCGAAACTTCCAAACTTGTGAAGTCAAACAAGCTTTTGCTCTGTGTGAGCTGGTCATCTCCAGTGTTTCCTTGCAGCGCAGGGAAGCTGGCACAGGTGCACGCGTTCGTCGCTGCTGTCGAGCCCTGCAGGGTTAGCGGGGCCTCGTGTTGCTCGCTCGTGGCAGCCCTGCTCAGACTCTCGAGCCAGCCTGAGGCGCGGATGGGGTGAGGGAGACTCAGGGGCCCAGCGCGGAGGGCAGCCCCACACCTGCTTCCCATGAGCTCAGCGAGTGCAGGCGCCAGTACCATCCGCAGTCACCCCGGATTTGGGAGCCGCATTCGCTCATTCGGGAAGGTCCAGCAGGGAGAAACACGCTCTTGCAGGTGGCCAGAGGCCTGAGCAATGGTGTGACTTGAGGCAACCTAGCAAATATGTTGCCTCCAATTTTCTACATTCAATCCTATTAATGTTCAAAAGATGGCTCATGTATATACAGGAAAACTTATTTCTCTAAAATAATTATACTCACAAAACATAATGCTATATTGACTTTTTTATTCCATTATTCAGAAATGCTTATTAAGTTTTAGAAAACAGATTATTATTATTGGACTACTAAAATGTTGAGCCACATGGTAGTCGCCCTCAATTATTATAGTGGTTTTTAAATATAGTGCTGTGCTCTATGTGGAGTCAATTGAATGACACCTGGGGTGCTATTGATACACGAAGAATATGGGAGTTTATATAAGTCAAAGGCAGGGTGATATGAAGGGTGACAGGCTCTTTTGTTATCTGAAGTATGTTCAAAAGTGAAGTTAGAGCAAGACAACAGGCATATGCTGAAACCATCCTACCAACTGGAAACACAAATCACTCTTAATTCTTTCTGTCTGTCCTACTTCTCTGATTGCTGAGACAAAATACCTGACACCCAAGGTTGAAGGAGGAAGGGTTTATTTGGCTCGTAGTGTGCGGTGGCTTCAGCCCATAAGTGGTTGGCGCCAAGACATGGTGGGTGGCGAGGAGGAGGGGCACTGCAGAGGAGAAATGGCTCAAGTCAGCAGAAGGCGGCAAAATGGTGAAGCAGCATGCAGCAGGTGACAAGGGACCCTCTGTCTACCTTATCCCCTGTCCAGGCCACCCATACCAGCACAGGTAGCACTCAAACCAGAGTGGAGCAGCCCTAGTCCTGGCTCTGCACCGTGAATCAGCCCCACATCCCAGCCTAGGGCCAGCCACCTTGCAAAGCTCCACCTACAACCACACGAGACTGGGGGTGGGGTGGCATCTAGACACAGCCACAACAGTGTTCAGTTAGTTTATCTGATGCATAAAATGGATGTGCTGATTGGTTCAGTGGTCTGTAAACTATAGTCCACAGATAAAATCAGCCAGATACATAATTTTAGAAGTAAAAGTTTAGTGGAAACAGCCACATCCTTTTTCTTGTGTGTTGTCTGTGGCTCTTTTCACCTTATATTAGCAGAGATCTTGCATGACTACAACAGATAATGCATGGGACCCAACCCTAAAGTTGTGCTTTGTAGGAGCAGTTGCCTGTCCCAAGATTGCATGATGTCTAAGCTCAGGGAGATGTGACATTTTGTGATTCTTTATTGTTCTTGCTACTTCAGCTTACATATTGTTGAGTAAAGAAATAGCTTCACATGACAAATTTTACTTCAAGCTGCTGCACCAAGTCTGGGCACAGGCAGCTGTTGGAAAGGGGAGCCCGAGGTGCACCTGCTGGAGATCTGCTTCTCTGTCTCTGGAAGGCACAGCAGAGGTGCAGACTCTGTCCTGAGGGCATCAGGGGCTCTGAGAAGGGGCAGTACCGGATGCAGCGTCCTTGAAAACTATGACTCAGCATCCAATCAGGTGAGAAGTACCAGAGGCTGTGACACGGAGGGCCGGGGACTGAGCAGTCATTCATTAGATAATCTCTTATGAAGATACATAGACAAATGGTCCCATACCATGCTCACTGACATTTATTTTCTCCTAAGCTCTAATTTTCTGGACTTACTTGAGTAATTATATTCTTTTTCAAAGTTTGGGGCTTAGGGCTGGCCAAATGGCTCAGTGGATTCAAGTGCCTGCAAGCAGGCACAGGGACTTGTTCCCCAGGCCTGCCTTGCTTGCCCCACCTCCGGAGTGCACTGAGATGGCAATTGAGACTGGGTGTGGTGGCACGTGCCTGTAATCCCAGCTCTTAAGAGACTGTAAGCAGGAGAATCACTACGAGTCCGATCTAGTAGTGAGACTCTGAACACCCTGTAGACCTTTCCCTAAAATACAGGAAAAAAACCCTCAAAAACAAAAACAAAAAAACCAGAAACAAAGTTTGGGGCTTGAAGAATTTTAATTGTCCCAGATTTAAGTCACATGGGTGAATGGGTAGCAGACTTTTCAGGTCCTTGTACAGCATTTGGTTTTATTGGAGTGACACAGGAGTCCACTGCAAAGGTTTTTGACACAGCCAACTCATGTTTCTGAAATATTACACACAACCAATTTGTGGATGCCAGAAAGAATGGAATCAAGATTAAAACCAGGTAAGAAAAAATGTTTATTACAAGATACTAGGTGAGAAATGTTAAAAAGATGAAGAATGTGACAGTGGTGGTGATAAGAGTGGACACAATCCAAGGGGACTTGCAAAGTGAATTCGACAGGTGTGGGGTAATGCTGGTGAAAGGGCAGTGCTGTGTCATGGTGTCCAAGGTTTCGGGGCACAGTCACAGAGTCGTCATTTACTGAGATGGGCTGGACTGCAGCTGTCCTACATTTTAAAGGAGAGAAATATAAGAACTTTTGTTTTGGAAATGCTGGGTTTGAGAGGTCTACTGGACATCTCAACATTGCAGATGTTGAAAAATAATTGGGTAACTTGAATTAAAAATTTAGAATAGAAGTGTCACTAAATTGAATAAGTGTATTACAGGTGAGTAGAATAAATACTGAATATACATTATATGTAAGATATATTATCTATCTATCTATCTATCTATCTATCTATCTCCCAAGGCACACACCCTCCAACATAGGATGAATGTAGAAGCCTTCCTATCATCAGCAGGTGATGTTTCCAATGGCATGAGACATCACAAAGGAAATAGGTGCACAGGTAGAAGTCAGAGACTTGAGCCTTGAGGCAGGATCCACAGAAGGAGACTAGTGGGGCATGGCAGGCAGGAGAGGGCAATCGGGTTTTATGGGAGCAAAGTGAGGAACCATTACCAGCAGGAGGAAGTGATCTGCTCTAAGGGTTACTGACATGTGCTGTGTGAACTGGGAATTTGCCCTTGGATTTGGTTGTGTAGGAGTAGCTGTGACCAGGACAAGAGCAGTTCCAGTTCATGGGAAAGTCTGCTGGCTGCGTGTTTAGAAGAGAATATTAGGGAGCCAGCCATAGTGGTGTCCTGTATTCCCAGCACTGTGGGAGGCTGGAACTGGAAGATTTAAAATTGGAGCCCACCTTGCAAACTTGGAGTTTAACAAGACCCTGACTCAAAACGAAAAAAAGAAAGCTCTGGGCTGTATGTCAGGCAAAGGCTTTGGGTTCCGTCTCCAGGACTATACTGGGTATAGATTATACTCCTGGCTCTCTAGCTAGAGATCAGCAGGAACCCAGGAAGCAGTCAAGTTAAGTGATTGCTCATTAAGATGGGGGAGGTGCATATCAAGAGGAGCAGGCGCACACCAGGAAGAGTATGTTCTGGGTTCACCTCCAAGGGCTGCAGCCGGAAGAAGTGGAGCACAGCAGCCAGACCCAAGCCACACCCACCTGGACGAGTTGGAACTTGGCAGATCTGGACCTGGTGCTAAGGTAATAACTCTATCTAAGCTCCACACCAGAGGTCAAAAGACAGTGCTATACAAAATGACAAAGAGAAGGAGCAAAATGCATTCTCAGGCCCTGAACCCACCCAGAACAAATGCAGGAGATGATAGCATAGAAGAAATTGGAAATCACACACAAGAAATCTCTGAAATAATAGCATCTGAAGTAAAGAAACAACTGCAGAAATGTATAGAGGAATTTAGATCAGAAAGAATTTCTGAAATAAAAAAAGAAATGATAGCTATAATGAAAGAAGTACTAAGTGCTTCTAAAGAAGACATTGATAAAAAATAGAGGAAAATAGAAAAATGATGGAATCCCTGAATAAGCAATATAGGAAAGAAATAGAATGCATGAAGCAGATTCTAAGTGCTATACAGGAAATTAAAACCTCAATCACAAGCTGGCAAAACCGTTTGAATGAAAGCGAAAATAGACTTTCAGACCTTGAAGACACCATTGCAGTTAGTGAAAAGGTAAGAAAAGATCTCTTAAAAATAACTAAGATGCAGGAAAAAATAATTCATCACCTGCAAGATGATGCAAAGATGAACAACATAAGCCTAATAGGCATCCGTGAGAAGGAAGGAGTCAATACAAACGATATAAAAAGAATACGGACAGAAGTAATATCAGAAAACTTCCCAAATATGGGAACAATTTGGGAATTGTGGGGTAACAATCTGACATTCAGGTAACCAAAGCATATAGAACTCCAAATAATATCATCCCAATTAAAACCACACCCAGACATATAATAATCAAGATTCCAGAAATTCAGCATAGCAATAGTAAACTAAAAGCCACTAAAGAAAAGAAATAGATCACACTTAAAGGAAAACCCATCAGAATAATGGCAGACTTCTCTTCACAAACCATCAAGTCAAGAAGAGCATGGAGCAAAGTACTTCACATCTTGCAAGAAAACAAATTCCCACCCAGACTGATATACCCTGCAAAACTTTCAAGTTTAATGGAGAAGTGAAATACTTCCATGACAAAGAACAACTTAAGAATTTCATGAAGACAAAGCCAACGCTACACAGACCACTAACGATGTTCTAGAGAGGGATCAAAATGACCACAACTCCATGAATGAGAATGGAAAGAACCCACACAATAGGGCAAATAATTAAACACAGGAGAATAAGAGGTATACAAAAGCAGTCTTTCAGTTATTCTTTTGTATACAGCAGCAAAATATTTCCATCAGCATACTCTACAAATGGACTTCTCCTGCATCCTATGGGTCATGATTCTGTCTGTGTCTACAGGGTGGATATCAAGGAAATAGCAGTAGCTCAATCCCACAAGTGACACCGGGCCAAAAGTTAGCATCATGGGCCCTGTCCGTGTCCACAACATACTAAAACTTTGTGTGATATGCTATCCCCAGACTGTTAGAAGTGCTGATCATATGTTTGCCATTGCAGTATTTATGTTATGTTTTATTCTTAGTAATTCTTTACTATGAATAAAGTTGAGTTTAGAATCAATTTTTAATTAATTAATATTTAATTAATTTTCTGAATATTATTTAATCTTAATTTTTGTTTTAAGATTTATACTGCATCTTTGACTTAAAAGCTATTTATAAGACATGGTATGATATTTTCTCCTGGTATTAGAAACTTTAAAAAGTATATTGCCATTTTCCACTGACTTTATATTACTTCTTCCTTGTCTTTTACACACACACACACACACACACACACACACACAACACATGAAAAAATATGTATGTAACCTGTAATAAAACTGATACTGTTTTGTTAAAATCTTCAATGACCTTTTAAATGGGTTCATCTAATATATTTTATATAGTCTGGCATAACTACCATTTTTGAGAGTTCTATTTTTTTTTTCTGGAACCAGGAATTGAACCCAGGCCTTTGTGCTTGCCAGAGAATCGCTTATTCTATTGAGCCATCTCCCTGGCCCCTTTTATTTTTTATCCAGGACCATACAACAACTTCTCTTGCCTTCTGAATTATGCTCTTTGTTATTTCCTATATACTACATCTGGAGTTATTAGAATATTTTGCGTTTGTCTTAACTGGAAAATGTTTTACTTTTAGTTTTCAAAGATATTTTGGTAAGTATAAAATTCAATGAGGGCAGATCTTTTTTTTCCTTTAGTCCTTTGAATTAATTAGTCTAGTTTCTTACATACTTGGTCTCTTTTTTCTTTCTAATGTGGAATAAGATTTAATTTAAGATTAATTTTGTTCTTCCATGGCTAATTTATTATGTATATGGTTTAATGATTTTTTTCTTTACAATAAGTTTTGGACAATTTCATGTTTGTGTATCTTGGTATGATTTTATTCAAGTTTCTTGTGCAAAAAGTTCATTTTTCTTGGATATGTGCTATAATTTCAACTAAATTCAGAATTTTTACATCTTTCAATATTTATTGTCTACCCCTTTCTACTTTGAGAATTCTAATTGTATAAATATAAGCTTCTTAATTTTGGCACAGAGTGAACTATTATACTACTAATCTGTAAATTCTTCATTTTTATTTTGGACAATTTTTTATTGTTATATTCATTTAAGTTTGTCTATAATTTATACAATGTGCAATCTATTATTAATCCCATGCTATGTATTCATCTCAGAAATATTTCTCTAAAATTCACTGTGTATACCTCTTATAACTTTCATGTTTCAATATTTGTCTACAATTCTCTTTTTTCCTTTTTCC
>NW_004524630.1:655298-670782 GCF_000260255.1 Octodon degus
GCAAGGCAATGATCCTGAGAATCTCCAGAAGGTTTTTGAATTTAGCAGTTAATTGGAAAGATTCTCATCCTGACTGACTATATATACTGATACCTGTGAACAAAGCAACTGCATTGCTGATGGTGATCTGCAATAGTAGTTTCATGTTTGGAGTGCCTGTCATTCTGGTCTTCTGCATATGGGCTGCTTGTCATGACATGCCAGTTTTCTGCTATGCTATCTCTCGGGTAGATGGTTGTCAAAAAGATGGGGGTGGTGAATGAAAGCAAGAGACAGGAAAGGAAACATTGTGGGACTGTCCTGCTTCAAGGTTGTATATGATTAGTTTTTTGGACTTATGTGTAAATATAAGAAGTATATAATTCTTTATGCCTATTTTTAAAATATATTCTAATTTTTAATTTTTTATCATATTCTGTAGTTACTTAAAGTTCAGCATATCAATACTTGATGAAAAATGCCTGTTCCATGTTATGCCTAAGATGTTTGACATTCAGACAGATAGTGAGGTTAAGCTTAACAGCCTAAGTTGTATGGTAATACCAATAAGCTTGTCTTCTGGATGGTTAACAACTAAGTTTGCAGACCAAATTAGAGAAAAAGGAGGGCTGCAAGGAAAGCCAACATTTTGGCCCTAGATTGCCAAGGTCACTTAAGACTTAGGACATATGAGGACTTGTACTGTTACATCATGTAACTCGGTAGTGTCCCAAATTTTCTGATCAAGGAGATTATGGGGCCAAAGAGGAAAGTGATCGATGTTGTAGAGTGTGCCTAAGGAGAGTCACATGGAGAGAAAACATTCTCTCAGGCTTTCACAGAGAGCACATTGGCCAAGCAATGGCCGTGACTCATCCACATGGCGGACACTGACAAAGGTTCTAGTCTGAGGTACAGGATCTCAGGATAAATCCTGAGGGGATTTCACTGACCTTATCAGACCCAAAACTACAACTCCTGTTGCATAGGTCCTGCTTTACCTTGGTCTTAACCATCCAGCAGAAAAGTATAAAAACAAAACATAAGAAGTAAAGCCATGCTGTTATGTTGAGCTATAGGGGACTCAGGTCAACAATTTCTGACATTGTCAGTCAAGCGGAAGACCCAATACTATTATGGACTACTGGACTCTTTTAGAATATTTTGCTGAGTTAACACACCTATAATATTCAAATAATGGAACTTAACAAAAAAAAGGGGATACAGATGAATGTCCATTTTGTATCTGTGTATTCAAAGCAGTTAGGATACATATATAGTTGCATTCTCTTAATGAATAGAGGGATTTGTTCTAATGGCGTTTCTAAATAGGATATCATGTCCACATCCTGTACAACAATTAACCATTAGGAAGAATGTATGCAATGTGTTAATTATTGAAACTGTCCTACCAATTTGATTTGAAACTGTCTCATTGTTATTTGTTTCTCTATAAAATTATGAAAAAAATAAAATAAAAAATAAGAAAATTAAGTTAATGAGAAAAAAATGAAGAGTATGTTCTTAATTTGGGGGAGCTTGAAAGAAGCAGGCATTTATTGTGAATTGGAAGCCATCTGGAAACAATGACAATCCCATGACAGATGTCTTAATAAATCTTGACATAGCAGGAACGTAAGAGTGAGGTCAAACTAGCATTGCTAAAGGAGTTGCAGTATTGTATTTAGGAGAGGAGTGGCTGGCAGTTCTGTGATTGTCACAGTGGCCTTGTTTTTCATCTGTGCCTAGATAGCATTGCGAGGTGGCTTTGCTGTTTGGCTCATTCCATCATAGTCACAGCGTGACCTCGTCTGACGCTGGTGCTTCAAGAAGTTATTCACGTTCTCGGGAGGATGCCGAGGCTCCCGTGTGGGCTGCTGCGCGGGGACCCTGCTCGCCCCAGCGGGGAACGCAGGATCAGCCGGGAGTGTTTATCTTGTAACTGAACATCATCACTTGGGGATCCATTTTTTTTCTCCAAAGCAATTACCATGTTTGGGTTTGTTTTACTTATTGTGTAACTTTACTAACTTGAGGTTCCACGTTCTAGGCATTATTATTTACCCAGCACATGGCATTGTAAGTTTCATGAACTGGACAGAAGACAATTATAGTTAGAAGAAAATAGATGATGAATTTGTCAATGAAAGACTTGAAAATATTTTCTTGAATGCCCTGAGGTCCGAAGCTGCTGGGTGTGTGCTCCCTTCAGAATTCTTTGCTCCATCTTCTTCCCGACTGCTTCTCCCCATGAGAGGTGTGCTACATTTCCTCCGAAGGTGACACTGAGGCTGCGGGTCAATGCCTAGTAGCAGTGACTAAATATTATTGATTACTGAGTAATTTGTTCTAAATTATTTGAATTAAATGTTTATAATAGTTTGGGATAATGGCAGCATTTTCATTTTCTTCATATCTTTTTGTCTTTTTGCTGAGAGAAACCAAAAATTATTTAACAAACAAAAAATAGTATAAATTCACATAAAATTAGTCCCACGCAAGGCTTAGTTTTGCCCCTCAGAGCTTAACTGATTGTTCTCAGCTGTTTTCTACTTGCATGAACCAAGAGTAGCTTCTGTAGTAGCTGTGGCTGCTCCTACTGAGATAAGTGGCTTTCCTGTTACGCAGCTCACTGAGCATGGTTGGGATGCAAATGTTAAAAATTGAAAATGTGAAAAGAATGTCTTCTCTCCCCTCCAGCACCCAGGGTTCCTCCTCATGTACATTCATTGTTGTCACCTTCTTTCCTCCTTCAAACATTTTTATGAAAATATAAAACAAAATTCATAAGCAAAGAGTAAGGGCATAACAATAGCCATTATACTGTGCATCATGACCTCCAAATTAGCTACTGGGAGGACAATACGCTTCTTTCTCTTTTCAATCTGATCTATTACTTACATAACCACCTATTTACATTATGTTTCAGTAATTCTGACTTTCCTCTTCCAAAAATATTTTATTTATGTTTTCTCCTCTCTAGGATTTTCTTTTTTGTAATGTACTTTATACAGGGGTCTCACTACTCAGCCCAACTCCTAGTGACCTCCTGTTTTCAGCCTCCCCAGCACTGTGATTATAGGCCTGTGCCACCACGCCTGTTCTCCATGGCTGGCTCAGTGCACCTCAGGGTGGGGTCAGCATGGCATGTGGTCTAGGGATTGGACTCTGGCCCCTGCGCTTGCCTAAGCAGGCGCTTAGTCCACTGAGCTATCTTGCCAGCTCTGATCTTTAGGATTTTCATAATTTTATTTCATAGCTATAATCTGACTTGAAAATTCAAAAAATTGTTAAATTATTTTACAGAGAAATAACCACAGCAACCTTTGTTCCACAATTTTTCCTTTCATCTCTTAGGTGGCTGTCATGTCCCTGTTTATTTTTGTTTGAAGAAATGTTTTTTGAATGTATGTACCTATTGCCTTTATCCTTAAGTATTTGGCGACTTTAAAATTCTTTGCTTAAATTATCCCAATACCTTTGTTATAAAATCTGACAGTAGATATATTGTTGGAAAGAAATGCAGACCTAGCCACTAGAGGTGCAGCTTGACCTTGCTGATTTTTTGATCAAAAAAAAATTTTTTTTTTTTTTTGGTATTTTAAGGAAGGGTCTACAGGGTATCCAGGGTCTCACTACTAGATCGGACTCGCATTGATCCGCCTGTTCACAGCCTCCCAAGAGCTGGGATTACAGGTGCGTGCCATCACACCCAGTCTCAATTGCTGTCTCAGGGTGCCCCAGGGGGCAGGGCCAGAACGGCAGGCACAGGGATTGAACTCCTGGTCCCTGCACCTGCTTGCAGGCGCTTTAATCTGCTAAGCTATTTGGCCCACCCTTGATCAATTTTTTTTGAGCATGTGCCTTCTTTTTTATTTCAAACAGAGAAGTTATCATAATAACAGAATGCGTATCTATATATGTTTCACCTGGACTCAGCAATTGTAGTATTTTGCCCACTTGTCTTATTTCCCTTGGTACATATATATCGTGTGTCCATAGACACTCCACTATATGCTTACTAAGAATGAGTACATTCTTCTTAATACCCACCATTCTAATTTACATTTAAAAAGTTTAACATTCATTAAAGTATTTCTTACCGTATTATAAAGCTTTGTTGAGAAAATCATTTCATTGCCCACTCTGGTGGCCACCCAGGAGTAATGATGCTTCATATTCTCAGCTGGGAATATGGGTCCCTGATAAATCTGATGCTGGCTTTATGACTTGAAAAATGTTCAGAGAATGACACAATATTTAGAGAATGACACCCTAAGGTATACTATGAATTCCAGGGGTCCACCAGCCCCTGAGACCCTGGAGAGGGGAGTCCATGACGCCCATCTGAGGCCTGCAGAATGCACCAGCTCAATTCTTTTCCTCTGTGTGTTTGCTTTCGAAGATCACAGTACTTACAAAAGATGGAGAGAAATTGGCCTTAACGTACCACTGTTCTCTTTCAAGGTTCTGCCTAGGGAGGCGGCGCTGCCGCTGCTGTTCTGCCCCTTGGCCATTCCTTCTCGGTGCCTCCGCCCCGGGCCCTCGCCTGGTGCACGCTCCTCTTCTCTGTCCCGCGATGCCCGCCTTTACCTCCATTGCGCGTGCATAGGTCGGCGCAGAGGGCTCTCCCGGCTCAGCGGCTACAGTGGAACAGATTTGACGACCTGTGCAATGCATTCGTTGTACATGAATGCGTACTAAAAAAAAAAAAAAAAAGTTTAGTACTCAGTGACCCCGTGATCTAGACCCGGGACACTCCGCGTAGCACTGGCTGGCTGCGTAATGCTTCGCCTTTATCTGTCTATCACCCACTCATTGTCCTCTCTGTAGATCAGTCCATCAATATAGTCTATGTATTTTTTTTATCCATCTATCTATGTTTTTCCAGAGTATAGTCTACATTTTCAGGTGGTTACTGATGTCTTTTCAGAAGCAAAGGTTTTTCAGTATAAGAAGTACCACAGGTCACTTTAAAACTGTTGCCTTTCGCAAGGAAATTCTCAATTCATTAAATATTTAAGAAATTTTAATGAACAAATTTCTGAAAATAAATTCTTAGACGCTTACAACTTACTAAACTAGTAAAGGAAACTGAACATATAAATACTTGCATTTCTGGGGCTGGGGAGGTGGCTCAGTAGAATAAGGGCTTGCCTGGCAAGCACAAGGGTCTAAGTTCAATCCCCAGTGTCACCAACCCCCCCGCCCCAAAAACAACAAAAAACCCCTTGTATTTCCATTAAAAACAGTCTTACCAGAAAAATTTCAGTTCCAGGCACTTTACTAGTGAAACTTACTTAGATGAAAGGAATAAAACCTGAAAACATTTAGAAAAAATTATTTTAGAAGTTAGAAGAAAAAATCTTTTACACAGACACTAAAAATAATAACATATCATAAAAATTCTAAGTCAATATTTCTGATAAGCAGAAATATAAAATACTAACCAAAATACAACTCAATGACCTGTAAAACATACATTAAAATCAAGTTGCATTTATATATAAAAATATAAGGGTAATTTATTTTATCATTTTATTTTATTTTTTATGTATTTGGTATAGTCTCAGTACACAGCTTGCACTCACAGTGATCCTCCTGTCTCAGCCTCTGCAGTGCACCACCACACCCAGTCTCTGTGCCCTGGGGGTGGAGCCAGTGGGACATGTGGTGCCAGCGATTGAACTCCTGTCCCTGTACTTGCCTAAGCAGGCGCTTAGCCCCCTGAGCTATCTTGTCAGCCCTTAAGAGTAATTTTATATTTTGAAATGACATAATTTACTACATTAAGGAAATAAAGAGAAAAAAGTGGTTTTGAGCAAACGCAGAAAAAATGTTGGTTAAAATCCAACCTTCAGCCTGATACAACTCTATGAGTCTTTCTGAAGTGGGAAAAATATCAAGGGACTGGCTGTGAAGGTAGGGAAAGGGGTGAAAGGGGAAACTGAGGTGTTTTGTGTATGCACCAACTCCATGAAGGAATGTAAGCATTGTGCACTGCAAATGTATCAACACTAGAAATTTACTCTAAACAACAACAAACTCCCTTAGAAAACCAGAAAAAGGGCTGGGGAGATAGCTCAGCAGTGTAAGTGCCTACCTAGCAAGTGAGAGGTCCTGAGTTCAATCCCTGGTACAAAAAAAGAGAAGAAAGGTTTGTACTAATAGGTTTAGAGAAGACATCATGTTTACATCTTGTCCTCTGAATAACTACTATGAAGACAACAATATGCAATGTATTAATTAATGTAACTGTCCTACTAACCTGTTTTGAAACTGTTTCATTGATATTTTATCTTTTTTTCACATTAAAATGAGTAAAAATTTAAAAAAAAAAACAGAAAAAGAAGAGAATTTTTTAATTTTTTTTTTTTTTTTTGTGGTACCAGGGACTGAATTTGGGACCTTTCGTTTGCCAGGCAGGCATTTATGCCATCATGCTATCTCCCTGGCCCATGAGAATTATCTTAATCTGAAAAATAAAGCCCCCAAAAGGTGTAAGTGTGTACCTTATGGAGATGCATTTGAGTCCAGACCATCTCTCCGCAAGACCAGGCCACTTTTCCAAACATTGTATGGAATATTGTAACCAATGCAATGAAGCAAACAACTAATTAATGAATGAAAGCATAGTGGTTGGAAAGAAAAAGGGACATTTAGTCACAAATTACATTTAAAAAGGTCTTGGAAAATAAAGAACAACCAAGGAAAAAATTAAAGAATCAACAGATAAATCATTTAAGTTAATAGATATTTTAGGGGCCAGGGAGATAGGTCAGTTAGAATAAGCACTTGCCTGGCACGTGCAAGGGCCTGAGTTCAATCCCTGGCTCCAAAAAAAAAAAAAAAAAAAAAAGAGATTTTGGATATAAAGTAAATATAAAATAATTTCTGCTTAGTAGTAATAATAAAACATAAAGTGGTACAATTTTCATTGAATAAATACTAAATATTTGAAAGTAAAATTAGTAAACTATATGCAGCATCTTTAGGTAGAAGTTAAATTATTGATAAAAGTAAAGGATGCCCACATTTTTAGATATTCGCTTGTATAGATGACTCAGTATTTCCAGATGTCATTTATTGCCAACTTGATCTATAAAGTCAAAGCCATTCTAATAAAATATATTTGCATGTGCTCATGTGTACGTGTGTGTGCACAACTTCATAGGAAGAACACAGATCTAAGAACAGTCCACTGCGCCTGAAGAGGAGCCGGGTGATGTACTGGAAGTCAAGGATCATTACAGACCCAAGTAGTTGGAATTACATGGTCCTGAGTGTGTGGAACAAAGACAGACCCATCGATAAGTGAGATAGGCTGCAGAGCATAGCGGTCGCCGCGCCCGGTGCGGACACTGGAGCGCGACCAGCTGTCCTGCAGTGTGTCTGGCATGCCTCACTTAAGCAGCAGCAGCAGCACAGGGCCCTGGGGTGGCTCACGGCCCACGGACAGCACATTCATCTCCTGGAAAACCGCTCTGACCTGACATCCAGGCCACAAGAAGCTGTCAGCTCTGAATGGGGGCCAGAACAGCGAAGGGCTCAGCAGCAAATCTAGATTACAGGACACACCGCATGTCATATAACCAGATCCATAAAATTCTGCTGGCTTGGTCCAGTAGTCATTGGAGGGAGGGACAGACACCGTGTGGCACTTGCAGTCTCTTATGAGAGAATCGTCCATATGCACAGAGTGTTCCAGAGCAAAGCTGCTGTCGACATGCAGCAGAGCACTGCAGATCTCTGGCAGGCAGCTCCTGGATCAGCACCAGATCCTGAATGCGAGGGTGCACCTGCCAGGGCACTGCAGCTTGCCGTGTTCCCCAAAGCTGAACAAGCAGGTGCTGGGGTCACAAACCATGTCGGCAGCATCGTGTTTCCTTACCTTGGGTCTCCTGCCCAGTGAATGACTGGTGGAGAAGGAAGGAAGAGGCCACACATGCTGCCTGGGTGGGCTAGCTTGGAAGGGGAGTGTAACGGGGAAAGTGATGGTCTTTATGGACTTGACTCAGGCACGGCCTCAGCAGGAAGGAAACAGGCTCTTCTCTGACAGGCAGAACAGGCTGCAGAGCAGCTGGGCATTGAGGTTTTGTACAAAGAGAACCTTTGAAGGTTATAATGTACACACGGCCTCGTGAGCAGTGGCCAACGGCCTGGCCAGCCAGTGAGGACATGGAGGAAAACAGTGGAATGACTGCAACTTTCATGGCTTTAGCAGAGTGAACATAACTCAAAACTCCTACTAGATCATTTCAGTTGAAGACTTCAGAGTTGTGTCTGTAAAAATCTCAAAATTTTTATTGTCAAATTTGCCTTTAGCCATATTACTATAATTGTGAGAAATAAATATTAGTAAACTATTAGTGAACTTACTGTTTCACTAAATCTCATATCTGTGACACTTTAAACACCCACCCTCCTTGTTATTTGCAATAAGAATGTTATATAAGACTATGTAAGAGTAGATTTTTCTCGATTCTCCCACATTCAGTAGTTAGTCAGTGGAGGCAGAGAATAGCTTGTTTATTTCCTTTACAAAGTAAATGCTCTTATGAAGTACTCTTCTGGTCAACTACAGACTCCATCTTCTCTGATGGTTTTATAAACAAAAGTACCATCATAAAGTTTACTTATTAAGCAGGAACGTTGAATATTGCTTTATCATATAGCTTTGAGAAACCAGAATCTAAAACATAAATCAAAAGGAGTGAAATTCATCTGCTTTTAAAAATCCTAGAGTTTCATATTTTTATAAATAAATTACTCTCTTAATATTGAGTTTAATAAGGAAGCCTTTCTGATGCTTCATATTTGTAGTGAGAATGCGTCCCAGACCTGTGCGGCCCGGGAGGCACCGCGTCATACAGCATGGATGTTTCACATGTAGCTACTCGGAGCCATAGTTCCAGAAGCACGAAGAGCAAAGGCCCCCAGTGACAACATGTAACAAGAATATAAAATATTACGCTACTGATTTTTATATTAATTACTTGTGAATTGGTATTTCTGATATCATGGATTAAAGAACATAATATGCAATTTTACTTCATTTTTAAAACTTTTTAAAATATGGCTATTGCATAGTTTTAAGTTAAAAGCCAGTATGTCTGTGGCTTTCATTGTTTTTCTATTGGACAGAACTGATCTAGAGTTATATAACTAGAAAAATCATGATTACATCTGAACATGTAGGGTCCAGGAATAGTCTTTTAAATAGAAACAGTGGTCCTATGCCCTGCACCTTGCTATCTCTTCTTTCTATGTGAACCAGCTTCTTGTTTCTAAAACTTAAAACTGTGCAAGCTCTTCAATAAAGCTTTGCCCAAAGCATCCCGACTGCCACATAATGAAGTATGCAGTGCCCAGAAACACTCCAGACTCTGCCTTCTGCTCAGCTGAGACCACAACCTGTGCCACACCTGCGCTAGCAGACTATTCTGTGATTCCCTAAGGTGCGGGGTCTGCTGGGTCACCGGGTCTGCTAGTCTTGGACCGTCTGTGTCCATTTACCTGGGATTCCAGCTGCCCCGCAGACTCTGCCCAGCTAGCTTCCACTGGGCCAACTCCTTCCATAGCGAAGGTGTCAAGGACCACATGTGTCTACTGAAATCTAGGCGCTGAATCTCTTTTACTGTGACATGTTTGGGGACAGGGGCTTTAGGAGTTCCCGAAGCTAAATGAGGACTTACAGGTGGCACTCTCATTCCCCATCCTGCAGAGCAGTAGGAAAATAAACTTCTGTTCTCTTAGTCACCCAATCTACGATAATCTTACAGCAGACTGAATTGACCAATACAGAAAAGCCTGCTCGTTCTTTAGCCTCTGGAGACCGTTCTCCAAAGCCAGAGGCTAGGGGCCTTCTTCTGCTACATATAATCCTAGAGCCTTTCAGCAGTGCTCATAGGAAACTGTGGTTACTGATATTTTTATCTTTTATACTACTTTCTGAACTCCTTGATAGTATGGAAACTTTTAAATTCACTTTTCTATGTATTTAGTATAAGGTCTACAGGGTCTCACTGCACAGGTCAGACTCCTATTGGAGTGATCCTCCTGTTTTCAGCCTCCCAAGCTCTGGGATTACAGGCATGTGCCACCACACCCAGTCTCAATCACCTTCTCAGCATGCGCCGGGGTCAGGGCTGGCACGACACTCCAGAGATCGAACCCAGGTCACTGCGTCTGCCTCAGCAGGTGCTTTAATCCGCTGAGCTATCTGGCCGGCCTGTTAATTCACTTTTGTACCACAATTCTCAGTAGTCATCATAGTGTATAAAGAGGCACGGGACAGAGGACACGCTTTTGTGACTGAACAGATGAGTGGCCCAGAGAAATCTTCCGAGGTGACAGCGTTTGGGGGATACGTGTGTTACGGGGCTCTCACAAGGAACTTCTAGCTTGAAACAGTCCGGACGCGGGAGAAGCGCGGCTCTGAGCTGGCCGGCAGACGTGGCCACGGAGGGCCCGACGGGCTCCGTGGCTCCAGCCACCACGCGTGGCCAACGCTCCGCAGGAAGCCGTCGAGCAGCGCTTCTGTATTCTGTATTCGAGGGTGTCGCTTGCTCCTCCTCGGGACCCCAGATGGGGACGACAGCGGCAAGGGCGTGAGCAGACCTCCTCGGCTCTAGAGCAAGGACCGCCCGGAGGAGCGCCCGCGGCCGCGCAGCCCTCCCGCGCCGTGCCACGCCACGCCACCGGGCGGCCTCCTCTCCCCTGCTCAGCCACGGCACCCGCGAGGCCCAGGCGGCAGAGACGTGGTGCATTTCGCATGATTTGCCTGCTTTAGCCGCGATCTTTCTCTGCCTGCTGCATACTCAATTGCTAATTTCTGAAGAACGTAAAAGTAGCCGCATAGATCGGGCCCGGCCAGCGCTGAGCTGTCCGGCATCTGCGGGGACAGCGAAGGCCTCCGAGGTGTCAGCCCGGCAGCCGAAGGACAGGGTGGAACACCAGCTCCTCCCCGAGGCCCTGCGGCTGCGTTCTGGGTTAGAACCTCGACCACGGGACTCCCGTTAAGTCCTTGAGTTTTCGGTCTCATGAGTTTGAAAATGAAGACAACGCTGTCTGCCTGATAGCACTGCGAGGAGGACGGGCACAGCGTGCAGAGCTGCTGGGGAGCCTGAGCACCGTCTGGGCCTCGGGGGATGCCCTGCGGGGCCTGCTGTCGCTGGGCAGCACCCACCTCTGCTGGCAGGGAAGAGTGAGAGGCGGCGACAGGTGGACTGGCATTCTGGGCTCGGGAGCGCCGCAAGAGAATGCTGTTTTCATCTGGCAGAATGTCTCAATCATGCATGATAGATAGTTTTGATTTTCTTAATATCTCCGGCAGTGGAGATTTTAACAGTTCGCCCAGAACTTTATTCTAGTGCCTCATCATCTTAATGGCTAGGTTCTTCCCGCAGTCAGCAGAAGTCTGTCTGCTTTTAGAGCAGCTCATTTCCTCGCGTTCAGCCTCAGGGAAAAGGAAGAAAAGCTGAGTCTCTGGCCCGCAAAACCTTTGTGCTGGGAAGGCCGCACACCTCTCACCTTTTCAGTTCCTCCCTGAGGCTACCGAGTGAGGCCTTTCACTGCTCCTCCTAGATACCAGTCTCCTTTGATTCCTTTACCTGAGAAAGGTTTGTTTTCTTCACATCTGGTTAAAAAAATCTGTCCCTGGCTTCTTTGTACAGTTGAACTGCAGAATATAGGGGAGGGACATCTTTTCAGGGCTACCCAAAACAACAAGAAAACCAGTGTACTTGGATGATGTGCTAACAAATCCCTAGCTTACCATTAGAACAATTTTCCTGTTGCAAACAGAGGCTGTAAAAGGACTGTAGCACATGGTGCATCAGAACAATGCAGCACCGTGGCAAGGAACACGAGGGATGCTTGGATCTCCAGTTTCTCCACTTGCTAAACACGTTATTTTCAAGTTACTTAATGTCCCAAGCTACATAACCCTCAATTTCTCCTCTTTAAAAAGAACAACTACCAAAACCTTCATGATTTCCAAGGCAACTATGTGTCCCAGGTCCAGATGCGTCACCTCTGCGCTCCCAGGTCACCTCTGTGCTTACGGCATCAACGTGGACAGTGTGCCTCACCTGTGCTCTTCATGGGGTCCCCAGGGCCACTCTTCTCAGGGCAGTACACTGAGGGGCCTCGCAGGAGATGGCTCCCAGCTGGGCAGCGGGAATGTGAAACCAGGTGCAGAATGGCCACATCTCTGCCCTAGCCTCAGCTCTGAGCTTCAGTCTGGCCTGGTGACTTTGCTGTAGCCTCTCAGGAGGCCAGCGCCTCACAGGCTTATGGCCACAAAGTGTCCCAAATGCCTCTGCAGACCGCCACACAACTTCTTCCTAGCTGCTGCTGTTCCTGCAGACCCACGTCACTCATTGCTGATCACCTGCAAACCAGCAGGCTTCTTTCTGTTCACCTGGTGACAATACAAGAGCCCTAGCCAGGGCAAATCAGCCAAGTTCCTGCTCTCAGGGGTTGAGCTGTACCTTCTGCAGTTAGGTCAGAACATCACAGCCCTTCAGAGAGAAGGCCTTCTCGGGCACTCTGGGGCACCAAGAGAGTGTCTTTGTGTCTGATCACCATCCTTTCATCTGAGTTAAGCTTCTCCTGTTTAGCTTACTATGTGAGTTCTCCCGGGCTGGGCCCAGGAGGCTAGCACATGACAGAACGCCTCCTGGATCACTGACTGAGGAAGCATCCTTCTGGGAAGACCCACACAGCTGTTTGCCTGGTGCTTCCTAATTCCTGGAGGCCATGCCTCCCATGGCTGCCACAGCTGACGGAGCACAGCAGGGGTGCTGCGCAGGTGTGATGGTTAACTAAACTGTCAACTTGATTGGATCAAGAGAACCTCGGAAATGAGTTATGTGTACTTCCAGTGTGTCAGTGGGAGAGTTTCGGGAGATGATTTGTAGTAGGTCAGTGAACCTATGGAGGAAGATCGTAGGCAGTGCCATCTGTAGGTCTGCAAACTGTATGGAACCAAAGGAGGAGGTGAAGGTGGTGCAGGTGGTCCTCGCCTCCATCCACGGCCCGTGGACAGAAGATTCTTATTCTGATGCTGCCAGTCCTTGAACTGAGCAGCTCCTGAATTCCCTGGCTTTCTGGAGTGGATATGGCCACCGTGGGATGCTGTCTAGTCTCTGGTCATGTAAGTCAATTAAATAAGTCTCCTTTTATAACTATGTGCCTGTTCATTGGTTCTGTTCCTTTAGGGAACACCGACTACAGCAAGGATGTCCATAGATTATGCAGCACCTTTGATTGGCAGCTTGTCTAGAACCTCCCATGGGCTTTCATAAAACAGCCACAATGTAAGTTTTTTCCCACCCAACCGTATTTTTGTCCCAGTATTGCCCAGAGCAAAAGATCTGCATTGTTCTTTTCCTGTCCTTATTCATTTTTTTTTCTCTTGTCTAATTGTTCCAGCTAATGTTTCTGAAACTGTACTGAATAAGGTGGTGACAGTGGCCATCCCTATTTTGTTCCTGATTTTAGAATGAAAGTTTTCATTTCTTGTCCATGTAGTTGATGTTGGCTGTTGGTTTGCCATCAATGGTTTTTGTCAGATGGAGATAAGACCATTCTTGAGGGTTTTTATTATAGGTGGTTGTTGGGCTTTTCTGTGCCTATAATATGATGACAGGAGTTTTGTCCTTCCCTCTGTTGCTACAATATACTATGTTTATCGATTTACACGTGTTGAACCACCGCCACATCTCTGGAATGAATCCTCCTGGGTCAGGGTGCACGATCTTTTTATTATTTGCTGCATTTTGCTTGCTAGTACCATATTGATGATCTCTGAGTCTATGTTCATTAGGGAAATTGGTCTGTAGTCTCTTCTTTGGCTGGATCCTTCTGTGGTTTTGAGGTCAGGGTTATGCTTGCTTCCAGGAATGTAGTCTAGCTTGTAGGATTTTGGAAAATGACCTATGTGCATATGAAACTTCTAAGGTAAGAATGTGTACTCTGTTGTTATAGGGTAGCATTTTTCTTTATATCTACTAAATTCATTTGTTCAAAGGTTTGACTGACCTCTAGTATTTGTTTATTGATTTTTTTATCTAGATCTATTTGTGACAGGTATTATAATTTTATTAGTGGTTTATATGATTTTTCTTATCCATTAATATTTGTTTTATATAATTAGATATGTTGGTGTTTGATGTATATATATTTATGAAGATTATCGGGCTGGTGAGATGGCTCAGTGGTCTAAAGCACCTACTTACAACAAGCTTAACAAACCACAGAGACCGCAGTTCAATCCCCCAGCACCACATGCCAGCCAGCCCCGCCCCCTGGTGGGCAGAGCTGGCCACACACAAAATAAATAAATAAAGCAATGGATTCTAAAAAAAAAAAAAAAAAAAGATTATCTTTTCCTTTGGTTTATTCCCCAAACAATATATAGTGAACATTTTTTGTCTCTTCTGATCAGTCTTAGCATGAAATTTACTTTGTCTGTAAATAGCTTAGCTACCCCTGCTTTTTTTCCAGGTTCCTGTCACATGGAGTATTGTTTTCTTTCTTTTACTCTCAGCTTATGGATTTCTTCCTCAATTAAATGCGTTTCTGATATGCAGCGTATTGTTGAGTCTTGCCTCTTATACCATTCTGACAGACTATTTACTTTGATTGGTAAATTAAGACCAATTATGGTGATAACTGGTATGTACCGACTTACCCTTGTCATACTGTCTTCTTGCAGTTGTCCCCCTTTTTCTGTCCCTTTTTGTCTTCTCTGTTTAATTGCTTGTCTTGCCTGGTGGATTCATCCTGTTGAAGTTAATAGAGTTTTAATCCTTGTTATCTCTTTCTGGAATGTCCTATGGAACATTTTGGAATGCTGGTTTGATATTCATGAACTTCTTCAGGTGTTCTTTCTCATGGAAGTAACATCCATCCGTTTTGAGAGACAGTTTTTCAGGGTACATCAATCTGGTTTGGAGGATGTTTGCTTTTAGGGCTTGAGCAACTTCACTCCAAGCTCTCCTTGCCTTGAACATTTGTGTTGAGAAGTCTTCTGTGATTCTGATAAGCTTCTCATTATAGGTGATATATTTCTTCTCTAACAGACTTTAATATTCTGTTCATGTTGAATTTTTGTAATATTGACTATTACATGCCTTGGTGTACATTTTTGTGATTATGGCTAATTGTAGTTTTGTGGGTCTCACTTATCTGTATATCAAATTCTTTTTCCCTGCTTGGTAATTTTTCAGCCATTACTTCTGTGAACAGTTTTTTTTTTTTTTTTTTTTTGTGGAACCAGGGTTTGAACTCAGGCCCTTGAGCTTGCGAGAGAACCACTTATTCTACTGAGCCGTCTCCTCAGTCCCCTGTGAACAGTTTTTTTTTTTCAAAGTTTTATTGACAAACAGATAGAAATGAGACAGTTTCAAATCAAATCGGAAGGACAGTTTCAACAAATAATACACTGCATATATTCTTCTTAGTGGTTAATTGCTGTACAAGATGCGGACTTGTGATC
>NW_004524630.1:677022-705370 GCF_000260255.1 Octodon degus
CGCTGCGCCTGGGCTGGGACTGGTCCCGCCGGCGCAGGGTAGCAGGAAACTCTCCGCACACTCACCGGACCTGGGCTAGGACTGGGTCTCGTGAACAGTTTTTAAAGTGTGTTTTGTGCAGTCTTCTCATTTTTCATTTATTCCAATCAATCTTACATTCTTTGGATCATCCAGCAACTGTTGGGTTGTGCTTTCATGGTCCCTTTCTGTCATTAAGAAGTCCGTTATTTGAGGATTGCTAACCACAAACATGCTCTTTAGGTCTGATAGTCTGTCTTCAAGTTGGTTGATTCTGTTGCATATACTTTCAACAGAATTTTTCATCTACTAAATATTTGTTGGAATCTCTTTCATGGAATCCAGTTCTTGCCCATCTGTGGCATGCATGATCTCCATCAATTTCCTAAGCCCTTCTATTTTATCTGTGTATATTTTAGATTCACTAGCCATATGCTTCACTATGGCTGTTGTCTGTGAGATCATTTATGATTTTTTTTTATCTAGAACCTCATTGATCTCCTTTGATATGGGCCTTTGATTTCTTTCACTTCAGTGCCCCCTGAATTGTCTGGAATGAGTTAGATGTCTAGGATTTCATCTTGATTCTACGTCTTCTCATGTTCTATTTCTTAGTATTCATTTTTTTGGATTGATGCTTGTGAATCACTTTTGGTACATAGCTTTAATACTAGCACTGAGATATCCTCAGAAAATGATTATCTTCAAAGAAGTCTTCTGGTTACAGCTGGCTGTTGGCTGCTAAATCTGTCCCAAGAATTCTGTCTCTCCAGCTTAGAAGGGCTGAGAAATTGCTTTATTTGGCCTGGCACCCAGTTCTTTGATTCTGAACTATGGTGTTGCTCATGACAATTTTGGTGTTGTCATACAAAGAAAAAGAACTGATCACAACAGTGTCATCTTGGCCATAATCGTACAATGAATAATAACAACAAAATAACATCAAACAGTTTAGAAAATAACAAACTGTGTTGACTGTTTTTTTTTTTTTTTTTAAATTTATTTGTGTGTGTGGTCAGCTCAGCCCACCAGGGGGCAGGGCTGGCTGGCATGTGGGGCTGGGGGATTGAACAGTGGTGCCAGTGCTTTGCTGAGCTTGTTCTAAGTAGGTGCTTTAGACCACTGAGCCATCTCACCAGCCCCTGTGTTGACTATTAATTTGCCTCCTTTAACCACAGGTACAAGATTTATATTAATATAACAAAATCTAAAACAAACCAGCAAATGATATACTGTAAATATCCCCTCAATAGAGTGATTTTACCCTCAGAGGAGATAATTTAAAAGGGGCAAGGGAAAACCTAGAGAAATAAAGGAGGAGAAAGTGCTTAGAAGCAACGCTGAAGGACAAAGGAAGATTGTGTAAGCTCTGGGAAACCGGTGAAGAGCAGAGGAAAAGAAACAGAGAAAAATAAAAGCAAGAGCTAAACAAAACAACCTCCCTCCAAAAACAATGTTCACACTCATGGAAAAAAAAAAAAACAAGAAAAAAAGAAAAAAATTAAACAAAAACAAGGAAGCAAGCAGGGCAATCTCTCCATAGTGTCCAACCCCTGGCTATCTTCTGTGGTCTACCATTCCGTGGTGGTATGCGACTTGGACATGGCTCTGCTGTCCCTGGTACACAGAGGAGGCAGACAGAGCCTGCGTGCGTGCTGGATGATCTGACCTGCAGTAGGATTGTTGTGGGGTGCAGGATGATACCAGGAAGCCTGCGCCAGGAACAGGGCAGGGTGCTGCTGCTGGTGCTGTCAGCACTGCAGGAAGGCTGGTCCTATCTACAGCCGTATGACCCTGAGCGCACCTGATCTCATCTGATCTCAGAAGCTAGGCAGGGTTGGGCTTGGTCAGTACCGGATGGGAGACAGGCTGGTCCTGGTTTCTGGCTGAGGGCTTGGGTCCTGAGTTGTTCAGTGTTCTGCACTCTGGGTGTCTCTTGCCAGCCTTACCTCGGCGCCCTGACCCTGGATGTCTTCTGTGACTGTGCCTCTTCTGCCACTGGGAGCCCTGGGTTGAGGCCAGCCCACAGTTGCCCTACCTCCCAAGTTCAGTTGGCCTCTCCCTAACACCGGGCCTGGCCAGCACTCTCTCCAGGGGATGCTTGGCTGGAGGCCTTCAGCAGCTCAGCAGGCCACAGTGCCCACCACTCCTTCCCCTGGCATGCTGCTCCGTGCAGGCCTCTGGAGCCATCACCCACCTCTGCAGTGTCTCTGTGGATTCAAGCCTTCTCTCTTGTGCTGCAAGCCAGGAATCAGGCAGACTGTGTGGTTTGCCTCTCCTTTTCCATATTGAAGCCTGTCTCTACTTTTCCTGTGAGCTTCATTCTCCCTTCAGATCCTTCTTAGGCCTGGGCAATCCATATCCCTCCCTCTTTTCTTTCCCAAGTTGCACTTGTGCCTGGATTCCTGGATTAAAAGAGGCTGATTTGCTCCTAACCACTCCACCATCTTCCTTGATGCTGGACCTTGATTGGTGTGTTTTGCTCAAGAAGAGAACTTGGTGATTTTCTTTCAGAACGCCGAAACAGCCCCAGGACTACAACTACCACGACCCAAGTTTCACCTTCCATGACGATGTTTCTTAAATACTGGACTTGGACACAATGTGATTGCCTAACTCCAATGAAACTGACAAAATTTGATGTTAATACTTTGTTAATGAGCTACAATTTGTTGCACATTATAAATTACATCCTTAAATCACCACAGTCTGCCTGATTCCTGGCAAACAGCCTGCACGGGCCTAGGTGCAGCCTGCCATGTCTGTCTATGAAGGACCAACATTCACTGCCTTTCCAGCCGAAGACCCTGGCCTCTCTGTCAGATGCCATGTAGCAGCAGCAGCAGCAGCAGCAGCAGCAGCAGCAGCAGCAGCAGCAGCAGCAGCAGCAGCATTCACCATGATTTTAGCTCCACCTTGTAAACAGACAAGACTCCTTCTGCCCAGTGAGGTTTCCTGAGTGTGGAGAGCCAGCTTACCACGAGCCCCAGGCCTCTGTCTTCCCCTGCTGCCCATCTGTATGCAGTCAAGTCACTTTCCTTACCTTGCACTGTTCCTTACCTTGCTGGACTTGAGCAAGTGAACTGACGCTGGCACGTGATTTTTTCTTTTTTGGTACAGAGTCTCACTGTGCAATTCAGACTCCTAGTGATCCTCCTGTCTCAGCCTCCCCAGTGCTGGGATTACAGGTGTGTGTCACCATGCCTGGTCTCGGTGGCTGGCACAGCAAGCCCAAGCGTGCGGAGCCGGCACATGAACAGTACTGGGGATCCAACTCAGGCAGGCACTTAGGCTGCCAAGCCACCTCGCCAGCCCTGGCACATGACTTTGCTAAGGAGCTTGGAGTCTTCCCCTGAGGTTTTGCCAGTGCGCAGTGACGCTGCCACACATAATTTTCTACTACTATTAACCAAGGACACAGACCTGCCATGCAGACACCTGGTGGGGGCTCTTTCTAAAACATTTTTATTGTTTATTAGAACAGATTTTCAGCATAGAAAGACCATATTTATTGTGAGGGTTTGTACAGAAGGTTCCTTTACTTTTCCTCCTCTTCCTTCCCAGACCACCCTGGCTTTTGTCTTCCTCCTTTGCATCTGGCAATCAGCACAGCGTAGCACGAAGCTCAGGTCAGCAATGTGGAATCGTGCGTTCGGGCCTCTGTGTGCTCTACTGTTCATTCTGATGACGGGAGAAGTGCGCAGGGCTCTGGTGCTGCACAAGCCTTACAAGGCGAAGTCCTTTCTCTTCACCTCAGAAGCGTTTTCTCACTTTTGTGCCTCTGACTAAATTCTAACAGAGTAGAGCAAACTTACATCAGGTTCTGATCGATCCTCAGGGTCCTGTGGGAGCCAGGTAGGGACAATTTCTGGTGCTTACAGTGTTTATTCAAGCTGGCGTAGAGTCATTTGTTTGTTCCGTTGTAATCCCAAGTTCATAGTAACAGATTCTTCATCTCTGTGAATGGTGTTTTGATCTAGCAACTTTTTCCTATGCAGAGATGGTCCAAAATCAGAAGAGAAGGAACAGTGGATACGAAACCTGAGGCAGTTGCTTTCTTACTGTTTAATGTAAATTGCATGCACATTCTGGTGGGCTTTTCACTCCTCCCTTGCATTGTCTCTAAAGCACTTCTCCAGTACTCAGGCCATCGGGGGTGTGCAGCAGCTTCCCCTCCCCGATTCTAACCTGCTGCGCTTGGTTTACCACAGTGTGGTGACCACACACATGGAGCTTTCGGGGCCTGTGTTTGTGACGTATGGCATGCCTTGAATAATGTGCCAGTTTTTTCCTTTCCTTTTTTTCCTGTGATGCTGGGTATCAGGCTCAGGCCTCCTGCACCAGTGAAGTATACTCTCAACCCACAGGTGCCAATTTTCATCTAAGCAACTGGCTGCAAGAGATTTGATAGCAAGTGAATGGCGAGCGATCTTATAAGGAGTCCAAGGGATATGTTTGGGAGCTTCCCATTAACTCAGAGGCAGAGAGGACAGGTGAGTGCTGTGGCTGAGGCAGGCAGAGCCTGGGGATTGCGACTGATAACATGTCTATAACTTGATTCAAAGAATAACATTTTAATCTCATAAAGGTAATCTGAATGAAGCTTACTGTCAGAACAATTCCAATCTTCCAGTCATGTTTTTCTTATAGCAGAAGAAATAAATTTAATACTTGGAACTATTTCTAGGCTCTGCTGCGCAGTCAGCCTCGCTCTTCGCATAAATAGCTCTTTTCATTCAAACCCCAGAAATAGTAACATGGTTAATACACTCTCGCATATGGCTTTCAAATACCCCTTAAAAGCTAAAGAATTTTAAAGAATTAAACATGTCCTGGAATTTATTTTGTAACCATATTAACAAATGGCATTTTAAAAGATATACCAGAAAAACACCGTGCTAAGCAGAAATGGCAGCTAAGAGATGTTTTCTTATGACAAAGAGAAGCTCTATGCGTCCTCAGATTTAGTGGAATGGAAAGAGCATACTAAAATGCGCAGTAAAGCGGGGCTCTTTCCCGTGTTTGGCCGGAAGCAGAACTATGGCTGTGCTGTCACGCTGGAGTCTGTGGCGGCTTCCTTCTTCCCGGACCGCCCCACGAGGAGCAGGCGGCCGCGGGCGCCCTCCGCCGTGCCTGCGCGAGCAGCCCGCCCGGGAATGGAGCTCGGGGAACTCCGGCTCGCTCCAGCGCCCAGCGCGGGGAGCTCGGTGCGGCAGGAGCAGTCGCGGCGCTAGGCGCTGCTCGAAAGTCGGGCAGCCAACTCCTGCTGGAAAGTAGCTAGATGGGCGAACTGCTTTTCACGAATTGAGTTAATAGCCAAGTGGTAAACTATATTCCTTTATGATTCCTTTTATGACAGGTTAAGCTTTTTGTGCCCCTTTTCTACCAGCGTAACACTATTGTATACATTCACCTTTAGCAGGTAGTCTATAAGAAAAGAGATGTGTTCTTGGAAATGTGTAGAAAAATATATAATTTTAGGGGCTTTACATGAACATATATCACAAACAGAAAGTGTGTTTGTTGCAGATGCTGTTTTTGCCCTACTATTGCATGAGAGTGGCCTGTGACTCACCGCTACCACGTGAGAGGACAAGCCGGAACCCCAGACGGGACCACCGGGGGTGGGGGTGGGGGTGGGGGTGGGAGCCGAAAAACACATCTGATGACAGTGGTGCCAGCTTCAGTATTTTCTGAAAGGGTAGCTTCATTTAAGAACTTATCTGGAGGCTTTCCAACTGAATTCTGCCACGGTCTACATCTATTGTTTGTATTTGTCATTTTCTGCCCACCATTAATTGTAACTGAGAGATTATCCTTTTCTTGAAAACAAAACTATGGTTTGCTTGAAACCAAGAGATGATGTCCAAGCTGACTGCAAAGACCAGAGCAAAATGGAAGCCTCCATCCTTCCTCAACTTCCCTTCATGTCCATTAAGTAATGAGCCACTCTGAGGGGGCCCCATATTCTAGGTGTGGATTTGCTGAACTGATTAGTTGAACTTTTCATTTCTCAAGTTGACGCAGTTGATCAACTACTACAATCCACCCCTTGTCAACTTGGCAACTAGACCTATTTCTTTAAACCAGTCTTCAGATCCAAAGATATGCACACAATTGAGTGTGACATGTTATAACTATCCTGGATACAATAGGAAATGCACTAATTCCCTTACCAAAACAGAAGGTAAGCTTTCTTTGCTTGATGCTTATGCTTAATCATTTCATAACTTGAACATTATCATGGGTTTAATAACCCTTAAGCACCAGTATTAAATCTATCAATATTATATTATGACAGAACCATATATGGGGGTGAAGTACTACAATTAAAATCCACCTTTCTATAGCTATAATGGGGTCATAGTCGGTATTTAGAACTGCCTTCTTCCACTACCCATTCTGTATTCCCTTGGCCCTCAGCAAGTACCCCAGCAGGTCTTTGTTCTTTCCCTGGTGGACTGACCCAGGCCCTCACTCCTGAAGGCTCTGGGCCATTTCTCATTGTGCCTGTCTTAGGTTGTTGTAGCTTCCCACTCCCCTTAATAGAAGGTGTGGCAATGCTAAGAGGCGCCCCAAGGGATCTCCTGCTCTCCACGTATAGTCTTCCTTTCCTCCACTGTGGAGTAGTAGTCAAATTTCCCCTAATAGTCTGGGTCAGTCACCCCTGACAACACTGTGACTCCCTTTGTAGCTTGTTTCCCCAAAGACACGAGGAGACCAAAGTGGCCTGGGGAAATCTTTGCTTCCAGTTCAATGGTATCATTGTTGTGCCTCCTGGTACAAGCCACTGCGCCTCCCTTTGCTCTTTGCTGTTTTCCACCTCTATGAATGGCTGCCCTTTGCCAGATGTCACTCTGCCTTGGAGCCAGCTGAGTTTGGACTGAAAGAAACCTCTACTAACTGTGGGCTAAATAAGCCTTCCCTTCCTTCATTTTGGGTGTCAGGTATTCATCCCAGCAATAAGAGAAAAGTAACCAAGACAGGGACTCAAGCACATTCACCTCCTAGTTTGGGTTCTGTTGCTTATCAAATTGAATTATTTTATAGAAAAATTATCCTCTTTTACATATATACATGTGCACCTTTAACTCTCCCCCTTCTTTTCAGATTTGTGCCCCATTATCTGAAGAAGCCTCTCTGCTGCCGACAGCCTTGCCTATAGTGGACAGACTGACAGACACTGGTAGTGATGCATCTGTGTTATGGGATGGGATATCCGTTTAAATCAGCCAAACACAACTCTGACATTTCTGTAACCAGCTACAAGATGATATTTTTCTTAATATTCTTTTAGTACCTCGAATTGATTTCTTCCTGCCTCAAGAACCAGCTTTATGATAAAATATGAACCTACTTTGGATAAAAATTTTATTTTTGTCCTATTTTTGTATCATTTAAAATATACAATATTTAATAGCCAAGGGTTTCAAGTGTCCCTTGAGACCCCCAAGGATTGTTTATTACATTCACTGAATGGAAAAACATATGTTTTAAATTTTAAACGCATGCCAGTAGCTAGCAGGATTTTTAACTCATTATAGAATAAATTGTAAAGCTTACTTGGGAATTCACGGTTATAAATCACTGAAATACTGGCATTTCCATGCTATTCTAAAACAGATCTTTCTTTTATGTATGAATTCTTCCATTTTCAAGCCCCAATCCTTGCAGCTGGTGTAACAGTAGGCTCCGAAACTACATGATGCCCCAAAATGGATTCTTTTTTAAATTTCAAACTACACTCTGTCTAATATACACCAGAAAGAAACAGCTGGCTCAGCATGAGATTTTTAACAATTAATTTTTACTTATATTTGACAAACCTAGAGTACAAGATTTCTGAGGTTTTCCGTCCATTTTACTCCTCCAAACAGGTATTTGAGAACTAGAGTATTTTTCTTTTGCAATTGGAAAACACATGCGCGATTTTGCAGGTTCCTGGTGCCTACCCACATATTTCTTACTTAGCAATCAGTTTAAGAGAGGAGAGACACTGAAACAGCAAGGCTTAGCCTAGGAAGTTGTCATCGTTCCTTCTTCCCAGATGGATCTTGAAATATTTGCCAGGAACACTGCCTTCCCAGGACTTAGAATAGAAATGCACAGTGGACTGTAATGATTGTCCCCACTACAAACTGCTTTCTGCAATTACCAATGGAAATAACAGAAACGCTAAGCAAACACATATTCATCAAAATTGCAGATTTTTTTGTGTGAGCTGTAATTAGTTCCTATGCCAATTTCCATTCTCTGAATTGCATGCTAGATGATAGGCAGTTTTTATGTGTGTGTGAGTGAGAAGTGAATGTATTAGCTCACGAGCGCATCCTGACCAGATTAAAAATTAGTTTCTCTGGATAATGTCTCAGTAAATAAAGTCTTTCTGAAAGGGAAGTCCATTTTTCCAGAAACCTTTATTTGCAAACAGTAGTTTCCAGTTTTTATGTACCTGACCTTTGCATTTTGGGATTCGTGTGGGTCCCCACAGTGCCACGAGGAAGAGTAGCTGGCCTTGCCTCAGTGCAGGTGCACGCATGACACCAGCAACTACTTCAGGGGAGGTAAGGCCTCATTCACTGGGATGCTTCCCTTTAATGGCAGTGAACTAGAGTCTATAATGCCCGTGGAGATTTCAGTAGCATTCTGAGACAAAGGTAATTGAGCACTTCCTGTGGGACAGACAGTACTAGGAGATCGCAGAATGAACACCATAGATTTCTGTCCTCAACACACCATAAAAACCCCTATCTCCAAGCTTGTTGTGAGCAACACAGTGTGTACACCTGAGGGCAACGGTACTGGCCTGCCAGCCTTCAGAAAACTGATGCTCCATGCAAACAGCCCAGGGATGTTAACTTTCTCATTTTATTATTATTATTATTTATTTATTTTTTTGGTGGAACTGGGGATTGAACTCAGCCCTTTGCGCTTGCCAGGGAAGCACTTATTCTACTGAACCATCTCCCCAACCCAGCTTTCTGATTTTAAAAAGAAACAAAAATGTAGGATCTTCATATACAGCTGTATCATTAAAATATTGATAGTGAGTTTGACATTTTACAACCCTGAGCAAGACAGACAATGCTTATCTGACTTCAAGAGTGGGCCCATACTTATTTTTTAAATTAAATTTTAACATAGCTAATGTATATGTAATTATTCAAAGCCCAAAAAGAAGGAAAGATGAAGTCTTATGACCACCAGGTGCCCTACTATTGCCAGTTTTCTCTAGATCTTCCAGAAGGCTCTGTGCTCATACATGCATGCATGTTGGTCTTAATTATTTTGCTGGTTGTTAAGGTAGAATACTCCACACCCGACGTTAAAGGAGGAAAATCTTATTTCAGCTCACAGATGGGAGAAGTTTCAGTCCATAACTGGCTGCCTACATGGCAGGGTGGCAGGCAGAGGGCACCACAGAGCAGAAGCAGCTCATGGCAAAGCTGGGCAGGCAGAAAGCAGCATAGGCCGCGGGGGAGCAGCCTCTCCTGTCCCTCCCAGTCCAGCCACAGCACCACTCACACTGGGGGTGGGGGCACCATGATCCCAGCATCATGCACCCTAGATCCAGCCATCCATGAAGAGCCCCAGTATGACCTCATGAGGTTTGGGGGGACAGCAAGATGCAATTTCATAGCAATGTTCACGTACACGAGTGACAGTATATAAGCCATATTTTGTACATCTACCTTATTTTTATTCCACTTTTAAGCACTGAATATCATAGTGATTAGCCTAGGCCAGTACACATAGACATGTTATCTGCGAAATATTCCATGATGTGGCGCTGCGGGGTGAGCACTTGGCCAGTCTGGCACTGCGATGTGGTGCCTGCCTTTGCCACTGCAAGCCGTGCTGCAGAGGCGGGTCTTACCCATGCCAGTTTCTTCATGTCTAGGTGCATCTGCAGGGAAGAGTCTTAAATTACTCAGAGTGGCAATTCCCAACCTGAATCCACCTTGGAATCACTGTAGTGGCTTAAAAACATCATTCCCCAGGTCTCCTTTAGGGGAGTCAGCATGTCACTTGAATATTGGATATTTTCTGTTGTCCTGGGGATTGAACCCAGGACCTGTGTGTGCAAGCCTGCTGAGAGGACGGCCTCCAAAAGAAGCCATTTTGGCTCACCTCTGCCCTAGACCATTCACTGGTGTGCACAGAGCTGGCGTTAGGCAACGCAGGTGTGTCCACTGAGGTGCCCACCGGTAGCCTCGGAAGCAAAGCAGGTCTGCGTGAGCCCTGCCTGAGGAGCCCTGCTGCTAGGCATGAGCTGGGCTGAGAGACCCCGCCGTGCTGTGGCGGGGTGGAGCCTTGAGAAAGAAGCAGTGATGTCCCTGCAGACAAGGTCAGACACAGAGCTGAACCCGAAGGTGCTGCCTCAGCTGTGTTGTGCAGATTCCTCCGACCTTCGAGGCTACCTGTCCCTGGAGTCTGGTCCTCTCTGCAGACCTCTCTGCACAGCGCAGGGGGGCTGCTGTCCCCCACCTAACCAGCTTACAGAATTCACGCAGTTGCTCAACCCGAGCCCCTCCCCTCCATGAATTAATAAAGTCTGCATCCTGGCCTTTGCTCAGGCTGGCCTTCCTTTCATGGACTTCGGACCCCTTGCTTCTCCCAGCTGTAGCTATATCTCTGTCTCTTTTTTCTCACGGTGGGTTGAATTGGGAGTACACTGGAATTTACTTTTATGAATTCCAGTAACATTTCCCTAGGATTAGAATGGATAGGCTCCAGACCATAAGAAGGTCAGGGGTTACTACACGGTGCCCATGGCTGGGTGCTTACACCGCTACACTTGGCCACACACCTTCCTTATTTATTTGGAGGTAGGCACTTGCCAAATTGCCTGGGCAAGACTTAAACTCTCAGTCCTCCTGCCTCAGCCTCCTGGGTGCAGGATTAGAGACCTATGCTATCATGCCAAGACATCTTGGCCTATTTTTTTTCAGATTTTGAGACAGTCTCTAAATTGCTACATTGCCTAGTCTTCCTGCCTCAGCCTTCCACGGTGCTGGAATGGTGCTGGAAATTTTCAGCAGTCCCAGGGGACGCTAAGGGTGGAGAACCATTGTGTTTGAGACTCACCTCGGTGTCAAGCACCACTTTTGATTTCTTTTATTCCTCCCAGCCCAGCTAGGGAGCTGCTGTTTTGGACTTCTGCCCCCTGAGATGTGAAGATCCACGGTGAGCCATGGTCTATCTCAATTGTATTTAGATTACTAACAGTAATTTGGAACATATTCTCATATGCTTATCATGTCATCAAATTCATCAAAAAGTTTCAGTGCCTGACCCTGAGTTTATCATAATCTTGAGAAAGATCCTCTTCGCTCTGAGATTATTTGGCAACAAAGGCTATAATGCCTTCTGGAATTTTAATGCTTTTATTTTTGACATTTAAAACTTTTAATGATTTATTCTGGAATAAGTTGTGTGATGTGATAGCTTTATTATTATCTTTCCAAGTATTCAAAAACTGAATATGAATAATTAATCCCCTCCCTAATTTGAAATGCCACTTTGTTATTGGTAAGAGTTGGGTCCAATCATGGCCTTTCCAGCCGAGCCTTCACATTAGTCTTCCACGTGCTGGTTGCTGGAGCTCGGCTCTCGGGTGGCTCCCAGCCGGTATGCTGGAGGTTTGGCCCCGGCCCCCGGTGCTACTGGGGCTAGCTGAACCTTCAAAGGTGGGGCCTTGTGGAAGAGCAGGCCGCTGATGCTGCGCCCTTGAGGAAGCTGCCAGGCTGCAGCCCCCCTTTCGTGTCCCTTGCTGCCTGCTGCCCACCACCATGGGCTGCTTTGCCCTGGCCCCAAACTGCCGGGACCCTCCACCTGTGCACCGAGATCTCCGTGCGAGTAAAAAGAAATCTTTCTTTTTTCAGCTGATTATCTCAGGCTTTTTGTTGTAGCAACCAAAACCGAGGAACATATCAGCACAGCATGTAAGAATTATATTATAGGGAGAGCTCTGATACACATGTGTAATATGTTGGGATGCATGCTACTTACTGTGTCTTACCTGTCAGAAATGTTCTGGTTTTCTCTGGATACTTTCATTAACTTTCGAGCCAGTTATTTTAGCTCCAGTAATAATTTTGTTGTGCTTTTTTGAGGGTGATATTGAATTCATTTAAGTAGAACTCAGCACACATTCCCTTCCTGATCCACTTCTTACAAGCTTCTGTCCTGTTTTCTCTCTTATCCTGAAAATTCCATTCTTACCAATATACTTGAAGTTCTACAAACACATCGCATTTCTTCTAAACATTTTAATCAGCTGAAAATGAAGGCAAGATTCCAAAACTCCTGTCCCGTGCAGAGCCCTGGCTAGGCTTTCCTGCTTGGTGACCGGCCTCTCTGCTTAGAAACATGCTAAGATTCATACTGCAGAAAAATAAAAGTTTTGTTTTTTTTTTCTGTAATTGACCTTGTTTTACTTTCAGATTTCTGCATCAGCTGTGAATGCCTTAAAGTTGCTACTATGCCATTATTAATCTTGAAAAGATGAGACTATTCAATGAACTCAAAGCTCAGACTCCTTCTAGAACCATCCCTGACCCTGTAAGTGCCCTCCTCTGCTCCACCCTGACAACATCAGGGCCCAGGAGGGGACGCAACGGCAGCAGAAGGGCGCTGCGAGGCCAGTGCCGCCCCCGTGTGGCTTTGGGTGTCCCCTGGGGTGCAGCTGCCCCCTCTGCTTGGCCCCAGCCTTGCAATGGCTCCAGCGGTGGCCCTGCCCCTGAAGCTGCAGATCAGGGTGTCTGCTCCGCGGCCTACACAGCTGAGCCCCAGGCCTCTTCCCGGGAGGGCTGCCGCTTCTCTCTATGCAGACTGTATTGATTCTGGATTGCTTTTCATGTCCCCTGCAATGGCCGGTGACACTGTGATCCTGATTCCGGGCATTTCTGCAAGCCACCCCTGAATTCCACCTTGGCGCTCAGCATCCTACTGGAATTCACTTTCAAAGCTAAGTATAGAGAAGAAAGAACAAGGCTTTCTGGTCCTGGTCCCCCTTGATTGTACAAACTCCTTTGTCTGTCACCTAGGTCAGTTTACTTAACTTTCTTTGCTCAGTTTCTTTAGCTATACAACAGAGATGTGACTGTACGTAAGGTTCTGTGCCATTACATGTGAGGACGCCGGCAGTGTTCGCTGTAGTATTGTTGCTGTTGTTTGCTTTCCCTTGTGGCACAGGCAGGGCTGCGAGACGCCTCACTCTTGAGCGCTGCTTGCCTGGTTTGGTATTTTGCTTTTCCTTTCAGGAACAGGACAGCTTTTTTAGCCTCCTTCCTTCCTTTGCATTTAGGTTGCAAAAGTTATAGTAAAAACACTCCACATAGCAGCTTTGTATATGGGTACAAACTTATTTTAAAAGTAAAGTTAAGCACTTGGGAGGCTGAAACAGGAGGATGGATGCTAACCTGAGCTACACGGTGAGTTCAAGGTCAATCTGGACCACATAGTGAGACCCTAGCTCCAAAAAAAAATGAAAAATAGATAAACAAATAGAGATTTTTCACTTGGTGGTAGACTAAAACCCTACAGGACAATTCCTTCCTTCTGCCAAAAGTAAGCCACACTGGAAGGACAACTACCTGACAGAACCAGAGAAGCAGACAAACTTACACAGAGTGCATGTTCGCCTGGAGGAGGAGAGAGGTAGATCTTGGTGAGCTTTTGGCTCCGTGGGTCCATGTGGAGCAGAGCGCGGTTCGCACAGTGCACGGATCAACCACAAGGCCTTATGGAAGAGCCCGCGAGGGCCTGGTATGAAAAGCCAAAGCGAGGCTCAGGAAACGTCAAGTGCGGGAGGCAGAAGCAGCGCTCGAAGGGAAGAAGGCAGAGGGGACTGCCCAGGACTGTGCACAGACCCCTAAGGAGCCCCGAAATGCACCCACACAGGGGGACTCGGTGCAGCTTGGCTGAAGAGCCACACTGACTCTGAAAAACAGTTCAGCTTCGGCCACGAAAATTCCTTGTTAACAAAACGAAGTACTCGGAGGCAAAAATAGTAGCACCCAGGATCTATTAATGCCTGTAATGGCTGAGTTAAATCCAAACTTATCCGACATACAGAGATCCAAGAAACTGGGACATATCCTGTAGGGAAAAGCAAACTGTGTCCAAACTGGGGGTGAAGCAGCAGCCAGAACCGACAGGAAAGGTACTGAAGCAGCTACTACAGCAATAGCCAAGAAAATAGAACATGTTTTCTGAGCAGAGATTATAAACAATAAAGAAATTTTGGAAATTATGGAAATGAAAATTATAACTATGATAAATGGATTCACAGGAAAAAATTAAATGGGCATCACAGGGGAAAAGTAATTGAGTTCCAAGAACAATTGGCATTATTCAGCATTAAAACAGAGAACATTTTGAAAACTTAACGGTCTCCTGTTAGATTGGATCAGATGATCAGGAAAATGGAGCCAAACATCTTAGCACTCCTGTCTCATTAACACGGGTAAACGCACCAATTAATGGGTGTCGGTGTGCCACTCCCACTTGTGCACACTCCTGTGCTAATCCTGCCTGCCTGCCCTTCCCCTTCTCTTGCCTGCTCTTCTCTCCTCCCTCCCTGCTCTCCTTCCTAGTCCCTGGCAATTTCTCTTTTACTTTCAAGTCTTTTTAAACAAATTTCCACCTAAGGAAAAAAACATGGAATAATTGTCTTCTCACGTCTGGCTTATTTCTCTCAGCAGAATGTCCTTCCGGTTCATCCATTTTCCTGCAAATGTCAGGATTTCAGTTTTTTATAGCTGACCAACAGTCCATTGTATATATTTACCTTTTAAAAAAATTTTTAGGACTGGCCATTGAACCTGGGATCTTGTGCTTGCCAGGCAGGTGTTTATGCTGCTGAGCTATAACCCCAGACCCAGTTTTTACCATATGTTTGGTAGCAGTTTGCCACAGGACATGTAGGCTGGTTTTATAATGTGGCTGTTTTGAAGGGTGTTCACATATCTCTATACATGCTGACTTCAGTTCTTCCAGGTGTTAGCTGAGCAGTAGGACAGCTTGATGAATGGTAGTTCCATTTTTAGTTTTTTGAAGAATCTCCATACTGTGGTGCATAGTAAATACCTAATTTGCATCTCTTGCAACCATGAGGAAGGCTTCTTCTTTACCTTCTCACTAGCTTGTGTTTTGTTGTTTTGTTCCTTAATAGCCATTCTAATAGGATGAGATGGAACAGCAATGTAGTTTTGATCTGCATTTCTCTATTGGGTAAAGATAGTGAACATTTTCCATATATTTATGTGACCATTTGTACTTCTTTTGACACATATCTATTCTGATCTTTTGCTCATACATTTCTTCTGAAGAAAAAATGGTTGAATATTCTCTAACTTTGACAAAACAAAGATGTTAGATACAGGATGACACACGAACAGCAACTACAGTGAACCCAGAAAAGCTGAGGCTACGGCACACAACAGTAAACTGTGAAAACCCGGGGAGCAGGAAGAGCTGAAAGCTGACAGAACCTACGGAGAGAAAGAATGCTGACTAGCAGCAATTTGCTCATCAGAAACCATGAAGGACAGAAGAGAAGGAAATAAATTTTTGAAGCACTGAACCAGTGACAGCTTTCTGACAGCTTTCACACTTACACGCCTGCTGTAAGTGTGATAACTCTGAAGCAGAAACGTATTTCTGGTCAGCTGTCCACTACTACAGCAGGCAGTTGAGGTAATCAACTAGTAAAGAGCAGACAAGGTTGTCTTGACTCTCAGCCCTGAAGCTTATGGTCACAATCAGTGGCCTTTTGCTCTGTGGGCCTGGGTCAGGACTGCACATCACGGCGCAGTGTGTGTGGTGGAGCAAAGCTGCTCATTCCATGGCCAGGAGGAAAAAAAATAAGACTAAATCCCATGGGCCCCTTTGAAGGCATGCTCCCACTTCTTGAAGTTTCCAGGGTCTGCCCTAGGGATCGTGGGCCTTCGGAGAAAATCCAGGTCCAAACAAGAGCAATGCTGGTAATTTCTCAGACCCCTTGGGTTAGCACTTACTGTCAGAGCCATATGCCATTTCAGCGAAAGAGCAAAGGTACCCTGAAATCCTCTGAACGGTCTTTAAATTCCACCCGACATTTATTTACTGGGATTTTCAGGGACAAAGGACCAAATGCTCTGTCTGATATTGTCTAAAAGGAGAGAAGAGATAGCACCATGGAAGTAAGCGTAGAAAAGATAAAAGAACACAACAGACCTATAATCAAGGGCCTCAGAGACAGCAGTTGGAAATGACATGAAAAAATTCATTAGTTTTGAGTCATATAAGTGAATCACCAGACAAAAGAAAAACAGTTGCATGCCGAAATTCTAAGTGAAGGGTAAGTGAGCTTGCAAGCAAAAAGAAACGTCCTGAGAAAATGTGGTCTCGTAGGAGGGCTTCATCTGCACTGCCCGTGTTCTCCTTTCCTATATGTGCTACCTAAAATACAAACCAGGAAGACAGCACTTCTCTCGCTAGCGCAGTGGGCAGGGTGGTAAGCTCTTCTGAAGACAATCCAGGGAGACTTACAGAAACCATGATATTTGAATTATATGTCAAAGTGTGAGGATAAAAAGTCTATTCAAAAAAAAAAGAGACAGAGGGAGGAAAAAGGGCATATAATATAGGCAGAAAACACATGGAGAAGAAAATTTTGTTTCAATTAGGCATGCTATCAAAAGGGGTGAGAGTCTTTGAAGACCAGATGAGCCACCTACTTAATCTGGATTATTTTACATGCAAGATTTGTTTTTAAATTCAGCCAGATAATGACATTTTTAAGATTAAAAACATTTGAAATGATTTACCACCACCAGATTGGATTAATGTTCTAAGTAATAAAAGGCTTACTATTTTCTAGTTTACCATCTTACTTTTCAGGATTACTATTTAGCAATGTATTAACAAATCTTGCCAGCATAATAAAAGAAGAGGCAACAAAATATATTCCTATTTGAAAGGATGCAGCAAAAATCACATATTTGCAGATAACAGGAATCTATAAAACAGCTATGAGAATAAATTGAGCACGTGTTGAGGATACAAGGACAAAATACGTCAGAGCCACATTACTGTCACTGAGACGTAATATCTGACTAGTGTACAGGGAAGACAAGGACGGGGCTGGGCCTTGCTTGCGCACAGCCGGCCGGCTCAAGGCAGGAAGGCCCGACGGGAACATCCCGCAGAAGAAGCGCGCTCGTTTCCCCGCAGCCAGGAAGCGGAGAGCGGAGGGAGGGCCTGGGAGGAAGGGAGGCCGCGTCCGGGGCTGCTGCGCAGCCGAGTCCTCCCTGCCGGCCGCAGGGTGGAGCAGTGTCCCCGCTCCCCACTGCTCTTATCAGAGCGCCACCTCTAACTGGGGAAGCTCTTGGTGGCCGTCTAGACATAAACCATAAAAATATATGAAAATAACTTCACTTCTGCATGCAAAGAACCATTCTTCACGTTTGTGTGCGTGTAGGGGTTGAACGCAAGGCCTTGTAGGTGCTGGGCACGCCCTGTACCTGTGAGCTACTCTCCACTCCCTTAGCCCCTGAAAACCATGCTTGGAAAATGAAACTTTACAAAAGCAACTACATTTCCAATAGCACCAGCTTTATTTAGTGAAGTGATTTAAAAATATTTATATTCAAATTGACTACTTTGACCAGAGACCCTAAAAAGCCCTAAATAGATGGCAACGTGGACTATGTACATGGACTGAAGGAACCAGCGCTATGAATACAGCAGCCCTCCCTAATCTTACCAGGTAACTCAGTGCAATTCAGTTGAAGCCTTTATCTGACTACTCTTGAAGAGGTTGGAAGCACTCATTCCAAATGTATATGGAAAGGAAGAAGACCCCTAATTGCCAAAACAATTTTAGCAATAAAGGGATAAATTTGAAAACTTACATTAACTGCTGTTGAGGTTCGCTATAAAGCTATACCCAAGAGAGTGTGTTAATGTTGCATGCATAGATTAAAGAAAGGAATAGGAAATTAAATCCAAAAGTAGACTCACATTTATGTAGTCAGCTTTTCTCCCCTCACTTCTGGCCTCATTTTGAGCATGTCTGAACAGTTTCAAACATTTAAAAGTATTCAAATCAGGAAAAATTGGTGTGTGTCAAAAATAAACAAAAGTAAGTGCTTGAGCTTAGAGTTTAGCTCCGTGTAGAGCACCTTCTTAGGGTGCACAAGAGCCTGGGCTTGATCCCAACTGTGAAAGAAACAATGAGAGAAAGAAAGAAAGAGAAAAAGAAAGAAAGAAAGAAAGAAAGAGAAAGAAAGAAAGAAAGAAGGAAAGAAAGAAAGAAAGAAGGAAAGAAAGAAAGAAGAGGATTTTTTTTTTAGCATGCGGCTCTAGAATTTATCTATTTCTGAATTCTGCTCAAAGCCTACATTGTCTCCTACTACGCCCTGCAGGCACCTGTGTATTCTGGCTCCTCTCTGGCAGTTAATCCATTCCAGCTCTGAACTACAAAATCTATATAAAATCCAAGAATGCTTGTCTGCTGGCATTATTCAGGTGTTAGCAAGGGACGTTGATCTGAGGATGAAACACAGGATGGAGAGGGAGGGAAAACTGCAGCCTGTGGCTGCCGGCACCCCAGCACCATGGGCCTGGCTGAAGCTGAGAGGGTTTGCAAGCTCATGGGCTTCTCAGGCCATTGCACTGCTGAAAGGACAGTGCTGTCGTACACCAAGGTGAACCCAGAGTCCCCTTGGAGGACTGCGGAGACCCATCTGTGCTCACAGCCCAGCGACCATCTGTGTGTGCGTTGGAAGTCGCATTGTTGCATGGCCCATCGAGATGAAATGTGGCAGCACAGGAGTACAGAGTCACCTCATGGTGGCCTTTCTCCTTTGTGAGAGAAGAATGCTTTATCTGTGCATGGGTATGCGTGCACATGCATGTCCTACGTGTGTGTGTAAAATATACACACACTCGTTTTACTTGTACATCAACTTAGACCAATTGAAAACTAGTTAATATTTACTGAGTTTTTTCAGTGTATGAGTCATGATTCCTGATAGGTCGGGACTCAGAGTTTCCCAGGCACCCTTTCCCCAAGCTCTCTCCGCCTTGGCCCCATGCAGAGCCAAACCCAGAACCTCAGAACAGGTCCACTTGACCCTGATTCAACCTCAAGGAAGACAACTGATGTTCACCTGCAACCTGGCTGTTCCAGTCTGCAATCACCCTCCTATAACGTCTCCTGCCTCCTTTGTTCGGTGCTGTCTTGGTCCATGAGACAGCTCTCTGCGTGACCTTCCACCTCCACATGAGCTGCCAGTGAACCTGTTTTTATTCATGTCAGTATGTCTGGCCGGGTTCATTGTGGGTTCGGCTGCCCTGCTTTTTTGACCTTTCAATTCCACCATTTTGTTTGTATTAAATCATCTACTTTGCATACAAACCATTGGCATTTTACTAGAGCCACACTTATTTTATAGATCAGAATACTGAGTGACAGCAAGTCAAACGACATGAACTAACCCACGCAGGGTTTGCCAGGACTAGAAACTCGCAGTCTTGCTGCAAGCCTAACCCGTACCCACCGCCTTGGACTGATGTGCAGCTCAGGTGAGCAGTGCTCCTCTCTTTCCTCAACTGCTGTATCTCCAAGGACTGAAAGAAGACTGAGAAAGATGGGAAGTGGCAGCCTGTGGCAAGGCGCTGGAGCACAGCCAGGAGCTCCGCGACAGGGTCCAAAGCTGGGGTCATGGCCGAGCAGGAAGACAGGTCAGCTCTAAATTCAGCTCTGGCTGTACATGCAGACTGAATCCTGGCCCGGTTTTCTGCCGAAGCAAAGCCCTGGGTAGACTCTCACGGGCCGCATTTTAAAATGAGGCCGGATACATGAACTGAGGCAAGCCAACAGATATGCTGGCAGACAAATGTTTGTTACCTCAGTCTCAGAGGTACAGTCTGAGGCTGTAAGACACCAGAAGCGAGTGCAGTGGGGCTCAGCACCTGTGAGGTCGTGGAAGCAGCAGTGCCAAGAGGCCAGCCAGGCAGGATTTCACGCGGGAGAGGCGAAGAGCCCAGATCCCGCAGCTCCCCCAAGGTAGGCCAGCCAGCTGCTGCAGAGCCAGCCCTGCCCCTAAAGTCTCCTTCCTCAGCACCCGGGAGGTAGCCTCACCAAGTCTTGGTTAGGCAAGAGCGGCTCCAAAAGCCAGCTGGAGTTCTATGTGAAAATCTAAATTTGTGTTTTTGAAATTTTGGGAGCTAAGGATAGCTCTGTGGAATAAGTGCTTGCCTGGCAAGCACAAGGTCCTGAGTTTGATCCCTGGTGCCACAAAAAATTTTTTTTCCTGTAAATTTTAAGTTTGTAAAACAAAATCCTTTAGTCCGGAAATAGTTTCTAACTCTTGTGTATACAGATGTACCACACACTAATGGTAACCTTTTCTGGAATAAATAGTGCTGTTTTCTGTTTGGGAAAGCCACAGAACATGAGACTCAGAAGGATCAGCCAGACAGCTCAGTGGACTAAAGCACCTGTGGAGGCAGGCGCCCAGACCAGGGTTCAATTCCTGGCATGCCATGTCGGCCTTACCCCTGGGGCACACTGAGACAGGGATTGAGACTGGGCGTGGTGGCACGCATGAGTAATCCTAGCATGTGGAAGGCTGAAAACAGGAGCATCAGGATGAGTCTGACCCGTGTAGTGAGACCCTGTAGACCCTGTGCTAAATACATAAAAAGATAAAAAATAAAAAAAGAACGTGAGAGTCAGAAGTAGAAGCAGCATGCTGTCTGCTGCTTGGTGGAGTCCTGCTTCCCTGGGGATAACAAACTAGCAAACAAACACCCAGAGCCAGTGCCCGTAGGTGTGTGAGAGACACAGAGGTTGGGCTGTCTTGCCGTTCTTGGAGCCCACACTCATGATTCCCTGGCCCTAAGGGAGGTGCTGTACCCTACACGGGCACCTCAACACAGTACCTGTCAGGAAATTCTTCTGTGTTTCCTCATTACCTTGACTTGCTTTGTCACGTGGTATCTAAGCTGAACACTATTATTGTCACAATACTTCTCCTCCCTTTAAAAAATGCAAAATTATTTATCTAAACCCTTTGCCAACAGACTTCTTGGAGAGGAGAGGGAGCCCTGCGCCACTGACTTGGGTCTGAGCACAGGACTCTTTCGAGCGCAATGTAATGTGAGAAATGACAGGGTGGTAGTTGGAGTTCAGTCTTCAAGAGAGGGTTTATACCACCCTAGTTGAGTCCCTGCTCTCCCTTGTAGAGACAGCTAACACCAAGTGCCACCTCCTGCTCCACTCCAGCTCCCAGCATGCACCAGCGGGAGAGCTCACAGCTGTCCACCTGTCTGCTGTCTGTGGTGTAGCCTTGCCCCACAGAGCTGCAGTCAGCTCCTGTGCTGTGACCCAAGCCATGACTGTCCTTCGTTTCTGTGAGTCTCTAAGAATTCGAAGTTCTTATATGTATTATCTTCACAAGAACTCACTGATGCAGTTCCATTTTAATCTGGATCCATCTGCCCTGTGTAAAGTACTTTTCATATCCCATAAGTTTTTGAGAACTGGATTATTACCCCCATACTGCAGTTGAGGAAACTGAGTTTTAGGTTACATCAACAACTTTTCCAAGGCTACTGAAAGAGGTAGAAGCCAAACAAAGCTCTGCCTTAGTCCAGAGCACACACTCTGAACTAAGTGGAACTATTATTGTCACAATACTTCTCCCTTTAAAAAATGGGAGCATTTATATTGCTCCAAGCTCTATCAGAGGTCTACAATTTGCATATGTAGCGTATTCAGTTACCAGGCAATGTGACCTGATTTGGAGTGTGTTGGAGTCAGCACTTTATCATGAGAATCTAGAATGTGACCACAGCGTGCATATGTGCCTCGTATGCACGCACCCTTGGGAGCTTGCATTATCTATGTAGGTGTGAGAAACCTTAGGAAATTCTAAAGAGTAGACATTAAAATTATTGATCAGGTACAGCAGACCATTATTAACTAAAATATTAAATTCTTGCTTTTTTTTCATCGGAGCATGAGCTTTTCTCTTTCTCCCATATGGAAAGCTCCTCAAGTATGTTACAATGTTATGCAATTCACCAAATTTGGTTTGCAGGCTTTATCCCCCAGAAATTGTGTAAAAGTGAATTTATATCTGTAGCCAACAGGAACTCTACAACGAACTACATTAGCAGAAGAGGTCTTATGAGAAATAAGAGGAGGCTTTTTAAAAAACTGATGATTCAGTGGCATCCTTCAACATTTTCACAGGGAGTCTCAGCTGTACTTATTTCTACTGTTATTTTTAGAAATAGCAGAATCTAAGCATCAGCTTACTCTGCTCTCTACATACTTGCCTAATTCTACAAGTATCAAATTTGTTCTTCCTTCCTGGAGTTGTCCATTGGCATCAGGTTGGGAATCAGGCAGGAGGAGGAGGAGATAAAGGGGCAAATGGCCCAGGACCTAGCCCTGCAGGATGCATCGGTCAATGCCTGGCTATCTCTAGCCCATTAATCTATGAGGTTTTTGGACTGAAAGTGGGAATTTGTCTGGAAGATAGAGTGCACATATCTTTTCAATGGCTTAGAATTGTACTGATCAAAAGGCTGGATTCCAACACCATGTGTAGAACTCTTTGCTCTTTCAGGACTTCCTCCTAAGGTATCAGTTCTCTTCAGGGTCCATCTCTAAAGGCTGCTGAGCCTCTCCATTCCAACCTCATTGCCTAGGAAGGAGTGGATAATTGGCCCCAAAGACAAGGCAGACTTAAAAATGTGCACTTGTTATACCTTTTTTATTCTATTGATAAATTTTTGATGGGATTTTTCAATCTTTTTAGTTCATTAGAGATAAAGTCTTTATTGTTTTTAAGGGAAGAAGTAGGACTTGATGATAAAATAGAATAAACAAGTGAAGGTTTGGGGCCATTAATTGGAAAGACCTTTGATTCTGCATGCAGTTGGAAGTTCTGATTCTTTCTATTCTCTCTCTCTCTCTCATCGATTGTTATCTATGATCTATCTTCCTATATATGTATATATCTTCTATCATCAACCTGCCTAGCTATTCTATCTATCTATCTATCTATCTATCTATCTATCTATCTATCAATCATCTATCTATCTATCTATCTATCTATCATCTACCTATAAATACCATTTATCTATCTATCTATCATCTATCTACCTATAAAAACCATATATCTATCTACCTACCTACCTACCTACATATCTACCTACCTAGCTACCTATCTACCTACCTACCCATTACCTACCTACCTACCTATCCACCTACCTACCTATCCACCTACCTATCTACCTACTACCTACCTACCTACCTACCTACCTACCTATCTACCTACCTATCCACCTACCTACCTACCTAACCTACCTACCTATCTACCTACTACCTGCCTACCTACCTATCTACCTACCTACCTACCTACCTACCTGTCTATCTACCTACCTACCTACCTACCTACCTATCTACCTACCAACCTACCTACCTATCCACCTACCTACCTATCCACCTACCTATCTACCTACTACCTACCTACCTACCTGTCTATCTACCTACCTGTCTACCTACCTACCTACCTACCTACCTACCTATCTACCTACCAACCTACCAACCTACCTACCTATCCACCTACCTACCTATCCACCTACCTATCTACCTACCTACCTACCTACCTACCTACCTACCTACCTACCTACCTGTCTATCTATCTACCTACCTGTCTACCTACCTACCTACCTACCTGTCTACCTACCTACCTACCTATCTACCTACCAACCTACTACCTACATACATACATACATACATACCTATCTATCATCTAGCCATCTACCTACTTACCTATATTTCAGATAAGGAACTGTGGGAGGCATTCACGGTGATTCTCTGCACTGCTGCGGTACTTGACATTGTCCCCAGTCAAATCTCAGCAACCGCTAGACAACAGAAAGAAGCCTGAGCACTACTCTGTGGGACCCTCAGGCTCCACAGCAGAAGGAGACGCTCTGTGACTGCAGGAATCTAGCTGCCATCACAGATGCAAACAGGAGCAGGTGAAGGATATCAGCAAAGCGTGCGCACATTTGATTCCGATGTAGCGGGGAGATGGGACGCAAGCTGCAGCACAAAGGCTGTCTTCTCTTCCTGGCATCTCCATTTGGGTCACTTTAGGATTCTGCCAATTTTTCTCAATGGAGCTTTTTAGGGTCACACAACATTTCAAGTTCAAACAACAGAATAAGCATTTACAGTCCACCCTTCTCCAAGGTCACCTATAGAAGGAATTTGGGTTCCTTTTTCAGTGGAAGTAGGCTCTGCATCTGTTAGCTATTCCAGAAAACTTTCCACATTTAGTATTTCAAGTTGAATTTTATATGAAGGGTAAAGAGGTTTTGTGAAAGTTCCCCTCATTATTAGAAATAAGATGAAGATATATTACACATATCTTTTCAAATGAAACTTTTGTTTTTCAGATTCAACTATAAGCTAACTTTTCTAAAACAAGGGAATATGTCATTGTCATGTTTCAGTACTGCTCTTTGATTTAAAAGAAACCAAAATATTTCTGTCTTCTCCTTTAGTCTGGAGCCCTTTAAATTCGCTTTCCAATGTTTTCTAGAAGGTGTTGTTTGAATCCACGTTTATATCTAACCAGGCTGTGGTCTCACGTATCATTAGTCCTTTATTGACAAGATCAAGCTCCAGGAAAGTGATTGCTCATCAAGTACACTTACTGCAGCTTAGCTGAAGCTGACGTGGAAAACGTGCAAGGAAATGAGCGAGAGCACAGACAAGCCTGCGCCTGCTCTACGAATGCGTGACATTTTAGACAATGGAGCTGTCAGGCCCTACTGTGAATAAGGGGTCTAATCACGGCAGGAGTTCATGCACATGACAGGCAACTGTGTGCTGGGAGCATGCCAGAGCCGGGAGCAGCTGCACATTATTTGTAATCTCAATAATTGCAGCTTTTGGAAAGAATTGTTAAGGATTGAAGAACTCAGGTCTGGGGAGAGAAGTAAACAAAAACCACATAAAACCAATTTATTTCCACAATAGAGACCTATATAAATGGGAAAGGTTCAACCCATATTATAAATTTAGGCCCATTTCCTTCACTCTAATTTAACAGCATAGCAATATTATTATGAGTTTTATCTTTCTCAAGGTCCAAATAGTGTCCCTTTGCAAATAAAATAAGCTTTTACTCATCTTACTAATATGACATGAATATTTCTTCTAAATTTAGGCTACAATATCCAAAGCTACTCAGAAAAACAAAGAACTCAACTGAAAAAGGCGTTTGTCCGTGTTGAATATTCTGCTCTTTAGCAATAACATGTGCTTGATTACCTTCTGCTGGAGCTTACCGAAGAGGTATTTATCTAACCCTGAGAACACTGCGGCCAGTGAGTTAGCTGCTCCCACTGATTTGGTGAATTGAAGACAAGAAAAGTATAGTAGAAAAATGAAAGAAAAAAATGACTAATTTTAGAGTCAATGAAAATATGTAATACAACAATCATTGTTAAATTTTTATTCTTGTTTTAAAACTGTACCATTTGTACTATTTCTTGTTAATCTGTTTTTGTCTTTGTTTCTACTATTTGTTTTTACTCTTGAAAATAAAATAAAATAAAATAAGAAGAAGAAAAAAAGAAATCTCCAGGTCTATTTAATTTTCTATAGCAAAAAAGTCAACGTTAAAACCTACATTGTTCTGGTTGTTGAGCTTTAGTCTTACTTACTGATGGTTTCTCAGTGGAAATCATCTCTAAGTCTATTTTCTTTCTATCTGTGTTATCATCATCTAAAATGTAATTTTGACAATATAGCTTCTTTATATATTTTTGTAACTTTTTACTTATGCAATAATTTCAAACTTTTAGCCATGTTGCATAGTAGTGTTAAGAATTCCTTTACCCCTTCGCACAGATGTGCCAGCTATTTATAGGTTATATATTCATCGTTCTCTCCTGAAATATTCATTTATGTGCACATTTTCTAAACATTTTCAAAGTAAAGAGTCTGGGTCTTTAGTTCCTTAATACTGAAGAACATGGTCTTCATGAATTGGGCATTGTCTTACATAAGCATAGTACAACTTCAGTTTTTCTTTTCTTTCTTTATCTTTTGAGGTAGGATCTTGCCATGCAGCCCAGGCTGGCTTCAAACTTGTGCTCCTCCTGCCTTGGCCTCTCATTGGCTGAATTCCAGGTATGTACCACCATGCTTAGCTTAACAATGTTCAGTGAAATTTAACATCAATACACTACCATTTGATGAGTCAGAATCAAATTTAACCAATTATTTTAATATAGTCCTTTACAGATAATTTTCATTTTCTCATGCAGAATGTAATGAAGAATTGCAAATTATAATTTTTGTCATACCAATTCAGTTAGTCTCTTTTGAGTGAGGACAGTCCTCAGTGCTTGCTTTGTAGAGCTTTGCGGACACTGCCATTTTATCTGAGAATAAGCTTTTATTCTACAGACTGTTTCCCATTGGGTTTGGCTACTTTTTCATGCTTAGACCCTAGTTGTGTATGTTGTGAAGTAAACCACGGACATGATAGCATGTCCCTCTCAGTATGCCAGATTGGGAGATGCCTGGGTATGTCTTGTCATTGATAATTGTAAGGTCAACTGCTTAATTAAGATAATGTGACCGCTTGTCCCCCAGTATAGTTAGTGTTGTCTGTAATTAAGAGTTTGTGAAGAGACTCCACTTTGGTGGGCCACACCTGGAAGGAGCTGCAGAGCCTAGCATTCAGTGGGGCCCAGTGGGTCAACTTCAGTGAGATGCAGCCAACAGGAGCTGAGCACAGCAGGCAGATGCACACCGGGCCTTCCAGTCAAGTTCGAGTTTGGTAGACCTAGATCTGGTGAGCTGAGGCGTACTGCTAGGCCCAGTGGGGCTCAGACTGAGGCCCAGACCTATGGGAGCATCCCTGTAGCACAGAGGTGTCAGCAAGTGACTGGGGCAAACTAGTCTACCTGGAAGACTCCAGGTACATAACAGGGAGGTGCCCAGATAGAACTCAGTGGAACTATTTTAAATACAAATTCTTAATTCAAGATCTGCTTTGTTGTATAGCTCTAATGTTTGCTCTTATGGTCTAAAGTACAAAAGCACTAGTTACAAAAGTTTGTCAATTTTTAAATTTCACTACCCCTTTTTAGTATTGCTGATTGTACTACTACAACTAGGAAACCACATCTGCTTTAAGCACATGTTCTCCTTTGGGTAATAACATCGTGAGGTGTCTGGGTAATAACCTCACCAAAGCCCTACACTGAAGGATGGAGGACAGCGCCAAATGGCACCAGTATCTCACTTTCAATCCACAGAGAGGGCAAAATCTTGGGAATCTCTGACACAAGAGAGATACCTAAAGAGCCACTCTTTACACAGAGGCTCTGATTGCAGTGATACAGCTGTCTACATCAAACCTTCACAAAAAGATATCATATAAATCAAAATAAAAAGTTCTCTCTGAAGTAGAAAATGACAAAAATAAGGAGTCAAATGCAACCTCTGGCCCTGAGCCCTCCCAGAGAAAACCCAAGAGACATCAGCATCAAGGAACTGGAAATTACTCATGTGGAATCTGCAATAATAGCAACTGAACTAAAGAAACAGCTGCACAAGGGGATAGAGGAAATCAGATTCGAAGTAATCTCCCAGGTTAAAAAAGAAATGATAACTCTAATGAAAGAATTACTAACCATTTATAAAGAAGACACTGATAGAAAAATAGAGGAGAATAGAAACATGATGGAAACTTTGAGCAATATAGGAGAGAAACAGAATGCATGAAGCAGATTCACAGAAGACAGGAAATCAAAACTGGCAAAAACTGTTTGAGTGAAAGTAGACACAGACTTTCAGATCTTGAACATACCATTGCAGCTAGTGAAAATGTAAGGCGAAATCTCTTAAAAACAATAGGATCTCTCATTGCTATCTGTTTATCAATAAAATTTTGGAAAAAAAACCAATAGGATCCAGGAAATAACAATTCAACAGTTACAAGATGATGCAAAGATTAACAGCATAAGACTAACAGGTATTAATGAGAAAGAAGGAGGCAACACAAACAGTGTAAAAAGAATATGAGCAAAAGCAATAGCAGAAAAATTATGGGAAAAAAAGGAAAAAAAAAAACAAAGTGGTTAGGATAGATATATAGTTACATTCTCTTAATGAATAGAGTGATTTGTTCTAATGGTGTTTGTAAATAGGATATCATGTCCACATCTTGTACAGCAATTAACGACTAGGAAGAATGTATGCAATGTGTTAATTATTGAAACTGTCCTACCA
>NW_004524630.1:705470-713780 GCF_000260255.1 Octodon degus
ATCTTGTACAGCAATTAACCACTAGGAAGAATGTATGCAGTGTGTTAATTATTGAAACTGTCCTACCAGTTTGATTTGAAACTGTCTCATTTCTATTGGTTTATCAATAAAATTATGGGAAAAAAGTAATAGCAGATACTTCCCAAATATGGGGGAACAATCTGACATTCAGGTAACAGAGGCATATAGAATGCCAAATAATATCAAGCCAATTAAAACTACACCCAGACATATAATAATCAAGATCCCAGAAATTCAGCATAAGAACAACATTAAAGCATTAATTTTCAGGACATGTGAATATAACCCCTTATATTGCCACAAGGATTTTTCAGGTTTCAATAACACAGAGATGGAGATGTGGTTATTATTCTAGATTATCCAGATTAGTTTAGACTATCCAGAAAAGTCAGAAGAGTCTTTAAAGCATGATGTGATAATGGAGAAGAATTAGAGAAAAATGATCTTGTCAGTTAAAAAAAAAAGGAACCAGGCATCAAAGAATGTGAGCACCTTCTAGAAAAAGGCAAGGAAAAGATATTCTCTCCTAACACTTACAAAGAAAGCCAAGCCTAGAGAGTACTGCTTGCACTCCAGCGATGTCTGTCAGAATTCTGACAACATAACTGTGAGACAAGTGTTTGTGTTACTGTGAGCCAAAAATACTATGGTCATTTATTCCAGCAGCTACAGCAAACTGACCTTTCCACATAGCATAAGGCACTTTGGAATGGCATCATTTCCAAATTATTCAAAAATTACACTAGAAATTAGCTAACTACAGAACAGAGCAGAACATTTCTTGCTGAGTCAGCTTTGTTTCTGCAGCAACACCTTTGGAACAGGTAGTTTTGTGTCTGTTTTTGCCATCTGTGATGTCCAAAATCATTAGAAAAAAATTGTGTGTGTAAGGAAAGGAATTTTAAAGGCTTCCATTGGGTTATGGTTGCCAGGGAAACCATTTTACTTGTAGTCAGTGTGTTTAAATGTGTCTCTCTGCTTCATGCTGAACTCCTAGAGATACAGAGGTAGCATAGATCCATGGAAGTCACTGGGGGGACAGAAGCAAAGCCTTGAATGTTGCTTTTAGTGAAAGAAGACCTGGACAATCTATTCTTATCCCTACATGGTGAAGAAAATTAAGAAAATAGTGGCTTTGATTTTTTTTGAAAATTAAATACAATTAAATTTATTTTTCAATAGTAAATTGTCAGGTATAAATAAAGATTTGGAGTTGTCTTAAAATGCTATAAATGGAAAATCGTAGGCCACCAGAAAGCCGTGACTGTGATTTTATGGTCTGTGTGTCTGTCTCTCTTTCTCCCTCTCTGTCCTTCCTCCCCTCCTCTCCCTTTCCTTTTTCCTTTCTCTTTTTTTTCTCTCTCTCTCTCTCTTGCTCTCAGCACACACCCCAAAAATGTCTTTCAATTATAAAATAGGATGAAGTAGAATAGACTTGTAAGTTTTGAGGACACAGGTCAACACAATGCACTGTACTAAGTACTGCTTATTGCCACGCAGAATTATAGACTCCTCTTCACAGCTGAGGAAATGGAGACAGAGTGGATGAGTAGTGTTTAGAACTGTAGGAAATAAGATAAATTCTTCGGAAGGAGAGGGGACACAGGGAACTGTTCCGTGTGCCATTGTTTGGAGGCTCTTGGTGTACATTTTCTTAAAGAGCAGAGAATCGATCTGACTTTTGATCACGTCCAGGCTATCACAGGCTAGCTGGTGGCCACATGACAAGAGTACAGACGTTACAGATGATTCTCAGCGTGGAGGCGTTTCCCGGTTGCGCAGGGCCTGCTCTTGTAATGCATTTTTGTTTTATGATCATGTGTACACTCCAAGTCCCAGCCTATGAGAGAGTTACTGTATGTTCACACGTGCAGCTCCTTTTACTTTTTATATTCTAATTGTTTTGAAGGGCTGGAGATATAAGTGGGTAGCATAAGTGCCTGCCTGGCAAGGGCAAGGCCTCAAATTTGGATCCCCAGTACCAAAAGAAAAGAAATCATTTTGAAGTGCATTTTAAAGACCATGAGTAAATTCAAAGTCTTCTTGGCCAGAGATACAGGCAGTCAAAGCCAAAGAAAGGAACAGGCAAAATGATGAAATATTGGAAATGCCAACATAGAAATTTGAAAAACAAATTTTCAAAGAATTACAAGTGGATAAACACATGTGACTTTATTTGTTTGTTTGAGTCAATAAAACTTTTACTTTTTCACTACTTTGATTTTACCCATGGAATCCTTGAGCTGTGTTGTTATAAAATGTAGGGCCAGGGCAAGATATATTGGTCTAATTTCTCTTTCAAAAGATAACAGTTACAGGGCTGGGAGATGGCTCAGTGGAATAAGTGCTTCTCTGGCAAGTGCAAGGGCATGAGTTCAATCCCTGGTTCAGAAAAAAAAAAAATAAGATAACAGTTAAATGAAAAGGCTAAATTCAGATTTGCACAGTGGTGTTATGTCACAGACAAAATGGGCTGCAGTGGCTTATGAGTGGTCCTCCTGGGACATCCCACAAGAGATTGACCAAGAGCCATCTGGAGAGGGGCCAGCTTAGCCTAGGACTCTGAGCAGCTGCTGGATCCGCCCAGTACCTCCTACCTTGGAGGAACACAGAACTGCCGTGGGCTGCACAGGTCTGGATCCAGCCTTCCAGCCAGAGGGCAGTTGGCACGTCCTGGAAGTAGGGGTGTAGGCTCACTGAGAGGATCCTCTGCCTCACACGCAGCTGCCACTGTTTTATAGAATTGACTGGTGTGGATCTGAACTCTGTCAACCCAAGTAGTCTACCAGCGGAAGCAGACACACATGATAGAGACACTATTTATTTATTTATTTATTTATTTTGGCAGAACCGGGGATTGAACTCAGGCCCTTGCCCTTACCAGGTAAGTGCTTATTCCACTGAGCCATCTCCCTGGCCCAACACTTTTATTTTAAACTTTTTCCTCTTTTTTTTTTTTTTGAATTGTTTTTGTTGTTTTTTCTTCTTGCTCTTATTTATTTATGATTATGAGTATCATTTCTGCTTTTTGGTGTCATTACTTTGTTCCATTCTTGTTTTTATTTAGTCCTTCTTTCTTTCCCTCCTGCTTCTGCACGTTTCCCAAACTTTTTGCCATCTTCTTTTGTTTACTAGCTTTGATTCTAAATGCTGCATTTTATTCTGTTTCTGTTTATTTTGCCTAACGTCATTTAAATTTCTTCCTCTGAGTGTAAAACTGAAATATTGAGGGTTTGTTTACTACATACAATATTTTGTTTTATATTTTGCTATATAAGCACAAATCTAGTTCAGACAGGTAAAGGTAAGACATGAATAGTTATCATGTTCTACACTGTGTTAACTAAAATGATATGATTGCTCAAATCAGTTATTCTTTCTGGTATACCAAGACTGAGATTTCCTCATAGTCAAAAACAGTACTATGGGCAGTGCCAGAGAATCAGAGGCTAGGCCAAGTGGGCAGCAACTTCTCATCCCCAACCCGTTGAAGGAGTACAATCTTGCAAAAGGCTCAAAACTCAAAAGCAGCCACATGTAGAAGACACCTCTGAGAAATAATCATTTCCTAAGGGTTATAAATATGAGCAATAAATCAACACACCACACGTGATTTACAACCATTAAGCCAGGAATTAAACTGAAAAAAGTAAAAAATGAGAAGACATTAAAACAGGATGCAGCCCCGGACCTCCAGCTCACCAAGGCAAACCCTGGAGCAGTGAGGTGAAAGAACAGAAAAGCCACACACCTGGACTGTATGAGAGGGAACAGCAAACGAATGAAGCTCTAGAAGGAATCAAGTCAGGAATAATTTGTCAGGCAACTACACAGGTGGCAACCATAAGGAAGACACGCTTAGGGACTCTAGAAAATACAGATTTAAAAAACAGAGAATTGAAATCAAGAATACCTGACACAGGAAAGAACAAAATCCACAAAAAAGATTCATACAGATATCTAGGAGATTAAAAATGCCATTGAAAGTACTCACAGGAGAATGAGCCAATGAGGACACAATCCTAGAAACAGAACACAGGATGTGGCTGGTGACCAGGAAAGCAAAGGGCTCTTAAACTATCATGACACTGGGTGAGCAAAAGGACAGGGAAGGTGAGAACATATCTGTATGTTATCTATATAGCTCTGTCTGTCTGTCTGTCTGTCTGTCTGTCTGTCTGTCTACCTACCTACCTACCTACCTACCTACCTACCTACCTGCAGGATAGTCTGGATAATTGTACTGTCAATTTCTGCTAGTCTTTTGAAAGAAGTTAATGGTTAAATTTTTTTCTTTTCATTCTTTTTTTCTTCTGTTTAATTTGTTACAACCATTTTTTTTTAACACATTGTGCAGGTTTATGTCTATTAACCTAAACAACTAAATTGTATGGTAACATTATGCAACACAGAAACCATTGTTCAATTCCTATTATTTTGTTCAATGAACCTTTGTATCATTTGTAATTTTTTTTTGTTGTTGTTATTTTACCATTTTGCATTCTTAAAACAAAACCACAGGACCACAAGAAATCAATCCAGCTGCTTCTAGATGATGTAAAGGAGAACAACATAAGTTTAATTGGAGTCAATGAAAACACAAGACAACACATTATATAAAAAATCCTATTCATAGATGTGGAGGACCACCTGGGCAACTCTCCTTGAAAGAACAACTTTCTCCTTTTTGGCTGTGCCTGAACCTATTTCCATGTATTGACATGTACAGAGCTAGCTAGGCCTCTTCCTTATCCCTCCAATTGATTTAAGCAGTGCACATAGGTTCAGCCAAGGTGCTGGGGTAGCCTTTGAAGATGGCAGCTTTGTTTCCCCAGAACTCCCCATCTGCTGCTCTTAATATGAGCTAGGTTGAGACAGGATTAAGAGCGACTGCTCCACACTGACAGCTGGGATTGAGCCTTGAGCTAGAGTTTATGAATGCCTGGGGCTTGAAAATTTACACATCAGACCTGAAGCACTGGACCCCAAAACATTAGATACTATCTCAATAGTATAATGCAAATTACTTTTTCTGCATATCCTTCTCTTTGCATATGACAGAGATAATTACAGGCCTCCTACCAAACCCAGCTCACAGTACTCACCACTTCCTGCCACTCTCAGCCACTCACCCTCAAGCCAGTCCTCCTTTGTGACTGAATAAAACCCAGTTTTGGCCCTGGGTCAAAAACCTGTGTTCTGATTAGCCATCACCATGGCTAGACTCCGGACCTCTGGGCTCTCCAAAGCTACAAATATGCCTCAGTGTCTTTATTCTTGCTGTGCATTACACTGGAAGGGCTATATTGGAATTTACTTGACAGGATTCTAATGACTTATCCATGAGATTACGAATATAAATTTCCTGTATTGAGACAAGCACTCTATACATAGACAACATGATGGAAAATTTCCCTGGAAAGGAAAAAGAAATTGACATACAGGTTAAGGAGGCACAGAGAACTCCAGTCGTGTAGGATTTAGAAAAGCCACACCAAGGTACATAAAAGTCAACACTGTGGAAGTTGACCACAAAAACAGAATATTAAAAGTTGTTAGAGAAAAGAAACAAATCAGCTATAGAGGAAAGCCCATCAGAATCACAATAGATTTCTCAACACACACCTCCAAGTCAAGCAGAGCTTGGAGTGAGGTATTTTAAGTCCTAGAAGAAAAACAACCTCTAAGCCAGACTGATATACCTCATAAAACTACCTTTTAAAATTGATGGAGAAACAAGACACTTCCATGAGAGAGAACAACCGAGGAAATTCGTAAACACCAAAACAGCACTGCAAAATATTCTGAAGGACGTTGTAGAAAGAGAGAATGAGGACTTTCAATTCTGTGAAACCAAACTGAATGGCTCTATCGGGCAAGGTAAGCAATTGACCAGAGAGGGAAAGAAGAAAGAAGAGCACGGCAAGAGCAAGCCAGCGGCGGCTCCGAGCGGCACATCGCATCGCATCGCTCTTCCGGTGTGAAAGACCGCACGTGTAAATCAGGACTGAAGTATGAAGTAGATATTGTGAAATAAGAAGAAAGGCTCAAGTGGTACCAGGGAGCTGGTAGGAGGGAAGGAAGGATGCGAAAGAAAGGAATGACGAGATAAGAAAAACCGGGAACTAATCTTTGATGAAAGCAAGGGAAGAAGCATGAAGGGCGTGTAGGAAACGGGGAAACCCTTACATTACGTCATGCCAGGTCCACATTTTGTGTAAAGAATGTGATCACTGTGTATACCTAAAGTGCACCAATAAACTTAATTTTAAACAGAAATGTATATTACCTATAATAAAATTTCTGGACTATTTAAAATAAATTGAATAAAAATTGCTTAGAAGATAGTACTTAAAATACATATTCTCATATACAGCTGTTGCAGTTGTCTATAAATAATCATTAGACTATAATATCTTTCTCTATTCCTTCACTGCTAATCTAGCAGAATCATAACATTTTAAATTAATCTTTGTAGAAAAAATATAATAGAATCTTATTTTTTACCCACTATGATAACCTTAGTATTTTATTTGGAGTGTTTCATATGTAGAGTGGTTATTAATCCTGAGCAGATAAGTGATATAATTCTCATTCTTGTCTATAATCATTTCTCCAGGGTTTAGTGAGGATTTTTAAATTATCTTTGGTTTTCTGAGATGGGAATTTGTATTTAATTGTATGTTTTGGGGTATTTCTTTTTCTGGATGTTCTCTGAGCTTGTTATAGTTGTCATACTTTTTTAAATTCTGAAAATTCTTGACCCTTTTCTGTTCAAGTATTTCCTTTTTTCTTCCTATTTTGGATGACCACTGCATATGTGTTACACTTTGAAACCATCACATAGTAATTAGAAGTCCTACTTTGTTTTACTTATTTTCTTTACTAATATTTCACTTTTAAAAACTTCTGTTTACCTCTACTCACACTGTTTGATTCTTTAGGAATTAGCACAGTTCCGGGTGTGGCTGAACGGACTTATTGAAGCCCGCAGCCCCTCGCTGGCTGTGGCCTGGGTGGACTAAGCAGCAAAGGCAGCTTGCCGGCGGCTGCGTGGGGCGGTCTTCTCCTGCCCTGCCTGCCGCGGCAGGTTGTCCTCTGGATGGCCCCTGCCTCGGAGCGGCCAGTCACGGACTGAAGCCTCTGCAAACTGGGAGCGGAAGGAGGTCTTCTTTTCACTTGTGGGTGTCGGATGTGTTGTCTCAGTAAGGAGAAAAATAACTAAGAGAATAACTATCTTATATGCCCTACACTTTCTTTAGTAGACCTCTTTATTATATTAATGAGTTATTTTATTTTACTTTTGAGTGTGTGTGTGTGTGTGTGTGCGCGCGCAGGGTCTCACCACATAGCTCCGACTCATAGTGACCCTCCTGTTTTCTGCCTTCCTGGTGCTGGGATTGCAAGCGTGCGCCACCACGCCCGGCCTCCATCACGGCCCGGATTGGCGCCTGCGCTTACCTAAGCAAGTGCTTAGTCCACTGGGCTATCTCGCCAGCCCTAATAACAGTTACTTTAAAATTTTCTTTCTGATACCTCCCAGACTTGTGTTATTTCTGGAGCTGATTCTGATACTTGCAGTGGGCTTCGAAGTGTACGCTTCTCGCAATTTTTTCTTGGGAAGAAGACAAGACGGACCACGAGGCAGCGCGCACCGGGGCGCACGGCGAGGCGCGCGAGGCCAGCTAGGAGCCGGGGCCTGCCGCTCTCCTCCGCCCTTTCCGTCGTGGCACTTCCGAGCCCTTTTCCTCGGGGTGGTTCGGGCCTCCGAGCCTCTTCCTGGCGTTTCAGCGCTGCCGCCCGTAACGCGTGGTCGGTACAGCGTGCAGGACAGGCAGCGCTCTCCACGTGCGATTCGGTCCGAGGCTTGCTCCCACGAGGCGACACCGCCACGAGGGTTTCTTCTGTCCTCTAAGTCTCCTGGTCCCCGAGGGGGGCAGATGCAGAGACAGGCAGGAAGCAGCTGGCCGGAGGTGCCTTGCGGGCCGCGGCGGCAGGCTCTGCTGCGGAGAAGGCTCCTGGCTGTCTTCGTGGGGGCCCTTCCCGCTCTGCGGCGGACCTTGGCGCTGCGCTCTGGGGTCTTTCCTGCGAGAGCGTCGCGCTCCTGGAGACACAGTCCTGCCAGCACTTTTCCGGCTGCCGAGATCACACTGCAGCGCGCGTGCTTGCATCGGGCCCTGGAGCTCTGGGAGCAGCTCCTCCGCGCGCCTGCCTCCTGCTCTCCTGCCTCCTGCTGTCCTGCTGTCCTGCGGTCCTGCTGTCCTGCTGTCCTGCTCTCCTACCTCCTGC
>NW_004524630.1:715189-719407 GCF_000260255.1 Octodon degus
CCTCCTACTCTCCTGCCTCCTGCTCTTCTCTTCTCCTGCTCTCCTGCTGTCCTGCTTCCTGCTCCCCTGCGGCTCCTGCCCCGTGCAGGCAGATCCCAGGGTGGCTGCGGGGCTCTGCAGCCTCAATGCTCTGGTGACCTGGACAAGTCCTTTCTCCTTGCGTTAAGGATGGAGAGTGGCACCAAGTGCCTCTCATGTCAAAACTGACACCGGAACAGCCACCTCTTCTGTTATACCCCATTCCTGGTGAAGATTGCTTGTATGGAGGAGCTAAAAAGAAAATTAATCCCACAAAGGAATTATAAGCAATTATTTTTGATGGTATTTTTTCAGGACAAAGACTAAGTAGCCGTGATGTTTTCTTTACAAAAACAGCTTACAAGATGAATTGGAAAAGCCGCTGTTGAACGTTTTCCTTTTTTTCTTTTCCTCTTTCCAGTGTAATTTGTACCTTTTGTTGTGGGTGGAATTTCATACGCTGACATTGTACTGGAATTTTTTTTAGTTTGTTTTTGTAGTTCGCTGAAAGACGTTGAGGAGAGGTAAAAGGCTCTCCATTACTGTCATTCCTTCCATCATCTCTGTAATTCCCCCTCAGGAACAGCTGCTTGGGCTGCCCAGGGCTCCCTGCAGCCGGCCCGAGGGCAGGCGGCGCGGGCCTCTTGCCTGTGTGTCATGCAGTGCACATTTTTTTCTTAAATTTGGAAGAGAAGTTTTGAAGATAGAAATAGTTAAGGATGACATGCTCAGTTCGAGAGTCAAGACCTCTAATCTGCTCTCTTATGAGATTTCCTTTGTGAAAAGAAGTTTCCTCCTTATAACAAAAGACCCAATTTTCCATAAAACAGAATAAAGAAAAGAAAAAGAATCAGGCCTCTGAGGGACAAACTGCTGAGAGCTTCGACTCACTTCCCACCTCCCAGGATCGGGATCCGGGGTTTCTATTTTCTCCCTTTCCTCAGAACAGACTCCCACACCAGAGGCCAGCCTGTTCACCCAGTCTACAAACCAAGGGGCTGCAAGGAAGTTATTTGAGATGTGGGGATTGCCCTGGAAAGGTTGCTTGGTTTTAAGTGCAAAAACAGAATTCGAATGCAGGCAAAATTCAGAATCTTTCATTTTAACCACTATGTGGTTGTGTCACTTGATTTTTTTATGTGGGTCATACTGAGACAGAAATAGAACCATTAAATCACAGACCAATTTGGTAGTTAACTAGGTGCATTAGATAGCTATCACATATTTATTGCTTGTTTTGTTGTGTTGAGTCTGTCAAGTTCTAATTGTGTATTGAGTTAGGATAATAATAATGAGCAATAATATTTATGGGGTTGCTCCCATTATTTAATTAGCTAAACCATACCACGAGACAGAAACTTTTAGTATCCACACTTGCAGAGCAGAAAACTGAAGCTTTGAAAGAATAATGATGCAGTTCGATTACTTAGAGCGCTAATCTTTGGGTATGTGATTAGAATAAGAAAAGTGAACCAAATATATTTTTTGAGAGATAAGAAAGTTGATTTTTTAAAATTATCATTTGCATATTCAAACTAGTTCTTCTGCATTTCTTGCTTCATTTTCTGTTCTCAGTTCGCTCTAAAATTGTATAAAAGCAGAGCTCTACTTTAGCCCCAAAGACTGCTTAAAAGTATCTTTCTTACCTGCATTTTTTGGAGGCATGGGGGTGGGGAGAATTGAACTCAGGACCTTGCATTCACCAGGCAGGCACTGCACAGCTGAGCTGTGTCTCCAGCCCTTGCTTTATCTTTTCAATGATAACAACATAACCAGCGAATATATAGAACTTTAACCCAATCTCAACTTGGGTCACCAGTGTGGCAGATGAACCTCAGCAAACCCTGCCTCTGGTGTTCACTCCTTGTGCTTGCGGGGTCCCCTCTCTTGAGTGGGGGGGGGGGATGTGGCACCTATGCCTTGCACCTGAGCATCAGGCGTGACCAAAGTGATGGACTGTCTGTTTCTCCTGTGACAGCTTACGTGTGATGGCGCACTAAGGGGAGTGACGTCAGCTCTAGCACTATCTTTCCTTCACTGGCCTGGAAGAAGCAAAGTGCTATGTGGTGTAATTCCATGTTGGAGAAGCTTGAGGGGAAGCAACTGTGGGTGACATCTAGGAGCAGAAGGCAGCTTGTGGTGCTAAAGGGGAGCCACAGCAAGAAAGTGAGTGAGTTCTGCCGGCACCTGAGATGCGTGGAAGCAGGCCCCATCAGCCTCTGGTGAGATCACAGCCTATCCACATGGAGACTGGGGCCTGGGGAGACCTGAAGCGAGAGCCTGGCCACGTGATGCCCAGACTCGGGACTGACAGACACAGCAAGGGGTGTGCGTCTGTGTGTGTGTGCGCGCACGTGCGTATGTGTGGTTTTAGACAGCCAATTTTTTTTTTTTTTGGAAGGACAGTTTCAATAATAAACACATTGCATACATTCTTCCTAGTGGTTAATTGCTGTACAAGATGCAGACATGATATCCTATTTACAAACACTATTAGAACAAATCCTTCTATTCATTAAGAGAATGTAACTATATATCTATTCTAACCACTTTGAATACACAGATACAAAATAGACATTCATCTGCATCCCCTTTTTTTTTGTTAAGTTCCGTTACTTGAATATTATAAGTGTGTTAACTTAGCAAAATATTCTAAAAGAGTCCAGTAGCCCATAATAGTATTGGGTCTTCCGCTTGACTGGCAATGTCAGAAATTGTTGACCTGAGTCCCCTACAGCTCAACAGAACAGCATGGCTTTACTTCTTATATTTCGTTTTTATACTTTTCTGCCGGATGGTTAAGACCAAGATAAAGCAAGATCTATGCAACAAGAGTTGTAGCTTTTGGGTGTCAGAAGGTCAGTAAAATCCCCTCAGGATTTATCCTGAGATCCTGTACCTCAGATTGTAGATACTTTTTCAGTGTCAGCCATGTGGATGAGTCACGGCCATTGCTTGGCCAATGTGCTCTCTGTGAAAGCCTGAGACAATGTTTTCTCTCCATGTGACTCTCCTTAGGCACACTCTACATCATCGATCACTTTCCTCTTTGGCCCCATAATCTCCTTGATGAGAAAATTTGGGACATTACTGAGTTATGTGACATTACAGTACAAGTTCTCATATGTTCTGAGTCTTAATTGACCTTGGCAATCTAGGGCCAAAATGTTGGCTTTCCTTGCAGCCCCCCTTTTTCTCTAATTTTGGTCTGCAAACTTAGGTTGTTAACCCTCCAGAAGAGAAGTTTGTTATTACCATACAACCTAGGCTGTTAAGCTTAACCTCACTGTCAGTCTCAATATCAAACATCTTAGGCATAACATGGAACAGGCATTTTTCATCAAGTATTGATATGTTGAACTTTAAGTCCCTACAGAATATGATGAAAAAACATTCAAAAATTAGAATATATTTTAAAAGTACACATAAAGAATTATATAATCCTTATGTTTACACGTAAGTCCAAAAATCTAACCATATACAACCTTGAAGCTGGACAGACCCACAACAATCCCTTTCCTGTCTCCTGCCTTCATTCACCACACCCTTCTTTTTGAACAATCATCTACCTGAGAGACAGCACAGAAGCAACTGGCATGTCATGACAAGCAGCCTGTATTCTGAAGACCAGAATGACAGGCACTCCAAGCATGAAACTACTATTACAAATTGCCGTCTTCAGTATAGTTGCTTAGTTCACAGGTATCAGTATATATATAGTTAGTCAGGGTGAGAATCTTTTCAATTAACTGCTCAATTCAAAAATCTTCTGGAGATTCTCAGGATCATTGCCTTGCCCATCTTCTACATATAACTGTATAGCTTGTCACTGTCATGTTTCCAAGCTCTTCTTTCCCTCTCTTAATTAGTTAGTCCTTGAGTTCTTGCTTTTATTTTACTTGTATTATACCTTTCTATTTGTATTTCTTCTTTTGAGTTCATACACTAGGGAAACTATACGATATTTACACATGTGTGTCTGGTTTATTTCACTTAGGAGTATATCTTCAAGTGGTATCCACTTATATATAAAAGCTTCGAGTTTATCATTCCTTATAGGTGAGTAATACTCCATTTTTAAAAATACCACATTTTTTTTTTGATCCATTCCTCAGGTGATAGGCATCTTGGTTGTTTCCAAGATTTGGCTATCACAAATTGTGCTGCTATAAACATAGGCACACATATATCCCTATGATA
>NW_004524630.1:724676-734167 GCF_000260255.1 Octodon degus
ATCCTTTGACTTTCAGCCTATGAATGTCTTTATGAGTTAAATGTGTTTCTTGTATACAGCATATTGTTGGATTTTGTTTCCTAATTCACTGTGCCCATCTATTTCTCTTTATTGGTGAATTGAGTTCATTTACACTGATGCTTATAATTGAGATGTATTGACTTATGATTGATATGTTATTTACTTGTTGTCATTTACTCCTTTTTCTCCTGTGTTTAACTGCTTGCCTTATTTAGTTGGTTGCTTCTGATGTCATTCGTGGAGTTCTGATCATTTTGGTCCCTCTCTAGAATATCTTTCAGTAGCCTGTGTAGGGTTGGCTTTGTCATCACAGAATTCTTTAGGTGTTCTTTGTCATGAAAGTATTTCACTTCTTTATGAAACTTGAAAGAGAGTTTTGCTGGGTATAGTAGTCTGGGCTGGAATTTGTTTTCATAGAGGACTTGATGTACTCTGCTCCATGCTCTTCTTGCCTTCACGGTTTGTGAAGAGAAGGCAGCCATAATTCTGATGGGTTTTCCTTTGAATGTGATCTGCTTCTTTTCTTTAGAGTCTTTCAGTATATTATTCTTGTGCTGATTTTCTAGGATCTTGAGTGTTATATATCTTGGTGTGTTTTTAATTGGGTTGAGGTTACTTGGCGTTCTGTATGCTTCAGTTACCTGAATGTCAGATTGTTTCCTCATATTTGGGAAGTTTTCTGCTATTACTTCTGCCCATATTTTTTTAATGTCATTTGTATTGACTCCTTCTTTCTCATTGATGCCTATTAGTCTCACATTGTTCATCTTTGCATCATCTTGCAGGTGATGGATTATTTTTTCCTGCATCCTCGTTGTTTTTAAGAGATCCTTTCTTACCTTTTCAGTAGCTGCACCAGTGTCTTCAAGATCTGAAACTCTGTCTTCACTTTCACTTAAATGGTTTTGCAAGCTTGTGATTGAGATTTTAAATTCCTCTATATCTCTTTGACTCTGCTTCATGCAATCTATTTCTTTCCTGTATTGCTCATTCAAGGAATCCGTCCTTTTTCTAATCTCCTGTATTTTTTTTTTAAATCAATGTCTTGTTTCGAAGCAGTTCTTAATTCTTTTACTGCAGTGTTTTTTTTCAGATTGGTTTTCCTCCTTGTGTTTCTGTAGTTGATTCTTTACTTCAGATGCTATGAATTCTGAGAATTCTTTTCTTATTTCAGAAAATTGTTTTGAGTTTCTCTATAACATTCTGCTGTTGCTTATTTACTATCAACACTATTAATTCATACATTTGAGCTGAGCTAGTATGCTCTGCACTCATTCTGGTGGGCATTGGGTTTCCTCCATATGTTTTTGCATTTGATTCTTTACTGCAGATGTTATTAATTCAGGGATTTCTTTTTTCATTTCCAATCTGAGTTCCTCTATACCTTTCTGCAACTGTTTCTTTATTTCAGAAGCTGTTGATTCATTGATTTCAGCTGTGTGATTCCTAATTTGTTCTGTGTTAGTGTCCTCTGCACTTGTTACGGGTGGGCTTGGGTTCTGAGATTGCATTTTCTTCCTTCTCATTGTCATTTTGTGTAGCACTGTCTTCTGAACTTTGTTGTAGAGCTTTAGTGCAGTTATAACCTTAGCACCTACTGAAGTTCAGGTGCAGATCTACAAAGTTTAGATTTATCCAGCTGTGCCTGGCTTGGTTCTGGCTGCTGTTCTCAGCTCCTTCCTGCTGCTGCCCTTGGGAATGAACCTGTTGTGCCCCTCTGGCAAGATGTTCTGCTCCTGGACTAGCTGGGTGGTTCTGTCCCCTACTCTCTCTGCAGGGATTTCAGCTGCAAGGTTTCACCCCAGGCCTGTATGCCAGGCCTGAGCTGAGTCTGGAGGGGACAAGGTGGAGTAGGGGGGAGAGGCAGCTCTCCCATGCACTCACTGAGCCTGAGCTAGGACTCGGTCTGGGGGTTCCCAGAACGTGACAGAAATTCCTACTTGGCGGGTGGGGTTTGGGGGTGCTACGGAGTGTCGGGGGGCTCCAAGGGTGTGGAAGAGGGTCTTACCCACTCTGCACTTGGGCTGGGACTGGCAGGTCCCCCCAGTGCAGGGTAGCCAGAAGCTCTCCCTCCTAGACAGTGAAATTTGTGAAGTAGCAATTGGCAATCAATACAAATAAAAACCAGAAGATACACAGATAAAGTCTTCTGAATGGAAAAAATATATAAAGCATATGTCTGTAATGATATTAGAAAAGAACAGTCCATTGTCCTAGGAAGACTACGCTCTCTGCCTCACCCGCCAGATCCAATCTCTTGGGCTTTCTTAAGGCATTGCTTCAATAACTCATCCTTCTCGTTCCTTATCATTTTTACTCCTGGGAATCTTTGTCATTTGCTTATGTAATAAACTTAACATGACTGCCAACAAGAAATCCATGTCCTAATAAGAGAAGCTGTACGACTTTACTTAGAAAAAATATCCTTACAAGTGTGATTAAAAGTCTTAGGGTGGAGAGAGCATCTTGGATTATCTACATGGACCCTGAGTGCAATCCCATGTGCTTGTGAGAGAGAAGGGGGATATTTACAGTACACAGAGGAGGAGGTGGCAGTGCGAACGCCGAGGCAGGGGTGGAGTGACTCACCCGAAAGCCCAGCAGTTCTGTGGCCTCCAGGAGGGAGAAGGGATAGAGCAGATTGGCCCCTCTGGTCTTTGGAAGGTGCATCATGTGGATGGCACCTTGATTTTGGGCTTTTGGCCTCCAGAACAGGGAGCGAATAGTCTTGTTTTCAGCCACTTGCAGAGCTGCAAGAAGCTGGCACAGCTACAGGCGAGGTGCCACATCCTCCTCACAAGAAGCTCTCGCATCCCCACTGTCCTCTACTTACCACCCCATTCTTCGCAGAAGACTCAGAAGCAGCAGTCTGCACTCGCAGGCCCTAGCTGATGGCCCCACTCACACCTGCTTGGTTCTGACCACATCCCTGAACTTGCTGCTTCGTGTCCCAGGGACTTCTCTGCCCATGCAGGAGCCTGTACTCCCAGTCTCCCTGTGGGATCTCCGTGTGGGTCAGTCTCTTCCTTCAAATGTGACCTTCATTTGGCTTCAAGCCCTGGCGCTGCTCCAGTTTTCCTGCCAGCTCCTTCTTCACCTCTATGTTGGTACCACTTCCTGTCTCTGAAGGACAGGCTGCTCCAGGGCTTTCTTCTATTCTTTGAGATCGCGTTTAGCTTAATGGCTTACATAACATCTGTTTCCAATAACTGCTGCATGCATATCTGTGGCCCTGATCTTTCCTTTGCATTCTAAACTTCTACTCAACTGCTTACATAACGTGCCTCCTTTGTAGCTGATCAGCATCTCAGATGCAGCGCATTCAGGACTGAACTGGATTTCACGCCAAACCCACTTCTTTCACCAATTTTTCAGTTGTTACTCCCATATTTGGGGTCTTTTTGGAATAATCTCCTTTTCTCATATTCAATTTCTGACCCATCAGTTGATGCTATGCATTCTCCCTTCAAAATGTACTTGGTGTCTGCTAGTTTCTTACCAGCTTTGGGGTAACACTTCGAGCTACGCCACCCTGAGGCTACCTCTGGATCACCATAGTGGCTTCTTCAGTGATCCTGTTCACATTACCATGGTGTCCCTTACACCACCTACAGTGTGACACCTACTGTCTTATGTCCTGTTCTATTATGGTCCGTGGTGACTTCCCATTGCATGCTGGACATTCATGACCTGGAGGGAATCCCGTATTGTCCTCTGCCCCATATCACTCCATCTCTGCCTGTGACCTCCCCACAGCTCCTCGCTGGTGTTCCCGCACATTGCTCTTCCACTTGCTGTCTTGCCCATCCTACAAGTATCTTGCGCCTTTATTCCTGCTGATCTTAACTAAAATGCCACATTCAAAATGAGACTTTTCCTCACTACTTGGTCTAAATCACTGTCCCCTTCTTATGACTTCCCAGGCACCTTCCTTGCCCAACTTTACCCCCAGAATGCACCACAACCTGCTGTGCTTGCATTTCACTCATTTATTATCCAGCATCTTCACCAGCAGAAAAGCTTGTCAAGGGAAGGTGATCGAGTTTTACTAGACGGATGCCGGGCATGTAGTAGCATCATCAAGTACTCAGTCATTAAATAAGCATAGGAGCACGTACGAAATATCACAAGCAATATGACAGTGCAAGCAAAATAAAAGCATTATGAGTAGAAAATTAAGAACAGACATTACAAAGGTCAAGAGAGCTAAGGCATAATTATCACGTACTCAGTGCAATGGTTATAGATGAGGTAACTTCGGCTCACAATTTTGATAGAGAGCTTAGCCTGCTGCACAGGGTAAAACCTTCACAATTTTTTTCTTTCTTTTTCTTTTTTTTTTTTTTTTTGTGGAACCAGGGATTGAACTCAGACCCTTGCACTTGCCAGGGAAGTGCTTATTCCACTGAGCCATCTCCCCAGCCCCAATTATTTTCATATGCCTTTGAAAAGTCTCTGGGGAGCTTGGACAGGGGCTTTGTTTTTATTTTCTTTATTTAACTGTTGAAATTTATTAAAATGCTATATGAGTCAACCCATTTAGGGTCTTGATCCTTCCTTTGTTTTTGCTGTAGAGCTGAGCCAAAGCAGCCAGTTCCCAGTGAGTCAGGCAGCATCTCTTGGGGAACAGGTAGGCCTTACGCCTTTTAGCAGAAGCTCCGATTCGAGCCTCCGTGCTCAGGACAGTTTTCCACACTGGGAACTCCAGCAGCACACCCTGCGCCTCTGTGCACCTTGTGCATTGCTGGGCATTTCCTGTAGAAAGAAACTAGCGTCAGCTGTTATTAAGCAAAGGTCACAGCCAAAATGAAGCAACAAAAGTAGTGGGGTTTATTTTACTGGATGCTGATGAATATCAGAACATTTAAAAATGTTAAAACTATGGTATAGATGAAGTCATTAGAGGATACATCTGCTTGTTCCATGTCCTGAGTTCTTGTAATCAGACAGAAGGACATCATGTGACCGCAGGCCAATAGCAGACCCCTTCACAATCCATGCAGGAGAAAGTCAAGTTCAGGCCTAAAAACTGCCCTAGTATTGCCTTTTGACCACCTTTTCTGTGTGTTGGACTCTAAAACACTTAAAAGAACACATGTAGACTAAAATATGATACAGATTATCCTGTGTCAACTAGGCTTCAGCAGAAGGCATCATAATTTGCTAGAAATGCATATTTTTATGGTGCAAACTATCAGCCAGTTTGGCATTGGGGTGTGTGTGTGTGTGTGTGTGTGTGTGTGTGTGTGTTTGTACCACATCACAGGTACAAATCATAGACTGAGTTTCCTGCTTATGTTTTACGCATTTACTCACCACTTATGGGCTTAAAAGTAACAATTTCTCTCACCTTTGGTCCTTATGATTTAAATATACCTGAATTAAGTGTAAAAGATTTAATGTTGGTGTACAGTTGGGCCTGTTATGAAGAAGACAGCTTAATAAGAGCTAGATTCTGTCCTTCCTGGGAGCAAGAAATGCAGACATCCTGTCTGACTCCTTGAGCAGCGCTGAGCGCAGAGCAAACCCTGCCATAGTGCTGCCTTTTGGTGGTCACAAGGCAACACTGTGGCAGTTTTTGATAAGGCATGAGTTCTGGCTCCTCCAGAAGGTGAACCCGAGGCTGGCCCTTGGCGAGGGGAGGGTACAGAGGAAGCAGGTCTTGGAGGTGGCCTTAATGCCCAGGTGCCTCACTGCTAGGGATGACCCAAGTTTAAGGGATCCTGGCGATTTCCTACCTGCTGAGATCCCTCTGTCAGGTGGGAGTGAGGAGGGTGTCAGGGCCTGAGAAGCTGGGTGGCCCTTACTGCTAAGAAGCAGCCGTCCTACCTAGCCTGGTGTGAGGAGGTGGAGTGAACGGGGAGCTCAGGAAGCTGCGGGCAGTGTAACTCAACATCACTTTTTGACTTTTTTAACCTCTGGAGAGGACAGAAAGTTAAGTCTGAATTCCAGGAAATATCTTGTTCCAGGAAGTGAGCTTTAAAATTGCCAAGGTTACCAAAGGCACCTCTTTTTTGGGTCAGGTAGGAGCGATTTATGATTCTGGTGGGCCAAGTAATAGCACAAAAGAAGTGTGCAGAATATGGCCAAATACGCGAAGGCCTGAGAAGAGATCATGTGTGTGTGGGGGGAATCAGAGTCAGAGACGAAGAGAGACACGCAGTGCATAAGATTTGTTAGATAATGTTCATGATTCTTGCAACTAAGACTGAGACCAGAAGCAGAGCTGGAAGTGGAGCCCCGCGCACAGAGGCCTGCTAAGGTCCACTCGGAACAGGGAGCCAGCCGCATCCCTGTGGCATGATCATAGGACGTGAGGCTGGGCAAACGACGATGTGGGTCACTGAGCTCACTGTCTGCTGCGATTAGGTGGAAGACCCCTCCCCCTTCTATTCATAATATTTAGTAGAAAAGGGCAGGCCAACCAACTGGCTTGTACAAAAGCTACAGAGCGGGCTGGAGAGATGGCTCAGTGGTCTAAAGCACCTACTTAGAACAAGCTTGGCAAAGCATCAGGGACCGCGGTTCAATCCCCCAGCACCACATGCCAGCCATCCCCGCCCCCTGGTGGGCTGAGCTAGCCGCACACACACCACTCTCTCTCTCTCTCTCTCTCTCTCTCAAATAAATAAAAAAAAAATTAAAAAAAAAAAAAAAAGCTACAGAGCGCGATGCCGACTCACCTACAGAGCATGCTCAGCTTTTCTGTTCCATGTAAATTCTTTTTTTTTTTTTTTTTTTTTTTGGTGGAACTGGGGATTGAACTCAGGTCCTTCCACTTGACGGGGAAGCTCTTATTCCACTGAGCCATCTCCCGGCCCCTGTGTTCAGCTTTTCTGATTAGCGCAGCGCTTTAGGAAAACAAGCCAAGCGGAAGGGAGGGTTGCTGGGCTGGGGGAAGTCGCTTGCAGCCCTGTGCTCTGCGGGCACAAGCGCGGGCGAGCCCTGCGCTCAGGCTGTGTGTACCGAGCGGTCCGGAGCTCACGGCAGCTGCGGAAGGTCCGCTCCGCTCTTAGCGCTTTTCAGCGCGGGAAGCTGGGACTGAGGGGGCGCCTAGCCTTGCGCATGGGCCCTACCTGGGGCCAGAACGGTGCTGTGACCCGGCCGGACCTGGAGCCAGAACCGTGTTCTCAGATCCAGGCCGGACAGCAGAAGTGAGAGAGCACGATTTCCTGAGGCAACACCGACGCCGAAGGTGTGAATCAAATGCTAGTATCATCCCCAACTCCTTTGCGATTCCACGAAGCGAAACGCGGCAGTAGGCAGATCTGTCTCTTCTACACTGTCTTTATTGTATTTCCTTTGAAGAAGTAGTACTATACGAATTTTGTTTCTTCTTTTGATTTTAAAAAGTATGATATAATATTCATTATATCAAAGCTTGCTTTTTTCTCCTGATAGCTTGTCACAGACACTGTTTTCAATCAGTACCTATGGTGCTGATAGTTTGCACCATAAAAATATACATTTCTAGCAAATTACGATCCAACTCATTCATTTTCTTACGGAGACAGGGTCTTGGTATGTAGTCCAGGCTTGCCTTGACCTCACGACTGAGCCCAGGCTGGCACTGAACTTGTGTCAATCCTCCTGCCCAGCCACCTGAGTACCGAGATTGCAGGCACACAGCACCAGGTCCAGTTTAACACTCGTTACGGCACAGCTGGATTTTCCCTGCTGCGGCCTGTCACGGATGTCACTCTGGAGCACTCTTCATAGGTCCCCATTGTTCCTTGTAGCAGCTGAGTGACACTTCTTGAGCCCAGCAACATTCCATAATGATGCAAACGCTCTCCTAGAAATAAGGATTTAGGTTACATTTTAAGGAATTTTGTTTGTTTTTGGCACTGAAAACAGAACTGAAAAAGTTTGACAACAACATCAGAAAAAAGAAAACGATATCCCCTGTTCTTGGATAGGAAGAAATAACATTGTCCAATGGCCATCTGAGATATATATACACATATATATATATTGAAATCCCCCCAAAATACCAACAACATTTTTCAACAAAACTAGAGAAAAAAATCCTAAAATTCATGTGGAACCAGAACAGACCCAGAGACCCAGAATAGCCGAAGTGATCCTGTTAACAAGATCACCACAATTCCAGATTTCAAATTATATTACAAAACTATAGTGATAAAAATAGTGTGGTACTGGCACCAAAACAGACACATAGACTAATGAAATAAGACAGAGGATGCAAAAACAACACCAAACATATCAGTCACCTAATCTCTGACAAAGGGGCCAAGACCATACACTGGAGGAAAGACAACCTCTTCACCTGGTGGTGCTGGGAAGGCTGGTTATGCCCATGCAGAAGGCTGAAGCTAGACCAAAAGTTCAAAGATCCAAAGATCTAAATAATAAAATAGCAATATTCAATTTACTGCGTGACAAGGTAGGTACAATTTGAAAACATAGGAATAGTCAAAGATGTACTGAACAGAACCCCAGAAATAAAGTCAAGAAAATGGGAGAATATCATGCCACACAGCTCCTCCCCTGGGCGTGCTGAGCTGGCGATGGAGTTCTGGTGTGGTGGTGCATGCCTGTAATCCCAGTACTAGGAAGGCAGAAAACAAGAGGGTCACTATGAGTCCAAGCTGCCAAGTGAGACCCTGCACAAAACAAAACCAAACAAATCAAAAAACTAAAATTGACAAAGCAAAGGAAACAATCAACAGGGTGAAAAGACAACCTAGAAAATGGGGAAAAAATTCACTAGCTATACCTTGGACAGGGGATCAGCATCTAAAATATACTATGAACGCAAATAAATTTGATCCTCCAAAATAAAAGACTTAATCAAGAAATGGGCAACTAAACTGAGTGAGTGGATACTTGGCCAACATGTAGGTTAAAAAAATATTCACCATCACTGGTCATCAGAGAAATGCTTGCTACAACAACACTGAGATTCCCCCTTACTCTAGAAAGAAATCAAGTAATAAAAAAATGCTGTCAAGGCTGTGGGGAAAAGGAATTGTTGGTAGTACAAGCACTAGAAAAATCCATATGGAGATTTGTTTAAAAAAAAAACAACAACCTTAAAATAGAAATTCCTTTTAACCCAAAAATTCCAATCCCCTAATAGGGCCCTTCCGGAAAGAAAGGTGATCCTGCCGTATTCACGTTTAGTTCTTTCACAGAAGCTGAAGTTCAGAAGTGGCCTGCAAGCCACCAACAGACAAGTGGACGCAAACACGTGACGTTTACACTCAGTGGAGTACATCTTGTCAGAACAAATGATAAACTTGAGTCATTTGTAGGAAAACCTGTGCCTGGATTTATAATGTTAAGTGAAGCAATTCAGATAAACAAGCTTTAAAATTGTGTGTTTTTTTTTTTTTTTTTAATATGAGAAATCTGAAGAGCAAACGAAAGGCAGGACTGGGATAGGAGCCAGAGCTCTGGCCAATGGGTGGAGAGAAAGAGGCGTGGGCAGGGGAAAGGAAGGGGTG